>NW_017803995.1:4609-54726 GCF_001625305.1 Branchiostoma belcheri
CCTACTTTTAGTATTTTAGTATAATTTTATTTAGATTTAGTATATTTTAAATAAAAGTGCCAAAACCTCTGATACTTACTCGACCGATCTTTCCATCCGATAAACAATATCGTTATCCAGAAATTATACATGAGGTTAGCTAGACTTGCCTGTCCTGTAACGTTATGTGTATATGGTGACGTATATGTACTTTAATTTGTTAGGAAAGGCTACGCGTGATTTCGTAGGCTGTGTCCTAGGCCAGGTCTGGCCCGATAATACATGTATAAAAAATGTAATGTGCACTTTGGATACAGTGCATACTATGCATGCAAAATGACATGCAATAAAAGTTAATACTGGCCTGGTTATGAAGAAGTTACTAGAAGCTACAATTATCGATTTAAGGTGGCAATAAAGCTGATGATTAATTTGTACATGAATCTTAAGTAGTTTACCACAAATATGTTTTGTGAAGACAAGGTGTAAAAAATGTAGTTATGTGACATGATTCCACAAATACAAGCCTGTTGCCTGGCCAATATTGCTAAAATATAAGGCAGTTGTTCCTGTTGTTAGTACGTGACATCGTTAACCTACTGTAACACTGTAACACCAACTGCATCTTAAAGTTTCATACAAAAAGGCGCATTGTGCCTCCAAACAATCTGCTCGGGGGACCAAGCTTACGCCACTTCATCTATTAATCACAAAACCTATCCAGCATTCGAAAGAAATGTACATGTACTTACCATCAATATCTAAGACCACCTGTCGGCTCCCCTCACTTGGATCAGTTGATAACTGGCAACCTTCACTGGGACAGGAAAAACGATGGTGTAGCCCAGTATAAACATTGTACACATCAACCTGGAAAGAAAAATATCAATAGCATCAATATGAAGAACTTAAGGAGGTAGTTCCAAACTAAACAGATATGAGTGTATTGACATAATATGCAGTAGTCTGTTCAAAGTTCATAATATTATATTTGCTTACCCAGTCGAGTTTGAGCCAGTCCGCTCCTGAAGTTGTAAGTCGAAGCCTTGTGGGACGTCCGAAATTGGGAGCGGCAAAGGTTCGATCGTACTCGGTGCTTTGATGTTGTGCATGTGGGAAGATACAATCAAAGATTCACTAAATGAATTTCATTACAAAAACGATGTTATTCTTGGAGTCTTAGTACTAGTATACGTTGTTGTTGTCTTCATATACGGGGGGGCATGGTTTGCGGGGGAGGGGGGCAGTACGGAACAAAAGTGTTCGCGAGGAGATGACTCCGTGAATATCACGAAGTTAAAACTCTCGCGAACAAAAATTCATTTACAGTAGTACACAACACTTGTAAAGGGTTACAGATTTAACTGTGCAGATAACTCATTCACCACATTGTCACCACAAGAAACTGTACTGTCCGTTTTAAATAAGATGGTTATAAGTAGACGTCTCATCCAACTCTGGGCAACTTTTTTCCGTAAGGCTGTAACTTGAAAAAGGCGAACCATCAGACCGAGACTACATAAAGCAGCTACAATTATGTACCGGCTACTCGTATCTTATATTACGTACCCGACGTCTGTAAGTCCGGATACAGTTGTGTTCGTGCAGACATCATCACAAAGGTCAGAGAAGATTTCAACTGTCAAAGAGTCAACACTGCCAGAGTGGACAGAGGTATTGCTGGTCCTGAGCGTTAGGCTGTTCACTGTTGGATAAAACAGCATACAGTCAGATCTGGTAGGGCAACTTCCTCCTAAGGCGACCACCTTCTCGGTCTCTTGAAATTTCTCCATAGACCACCCGACCGCAAATAACATGCCTATGGTCATTGCCTTAAAATATAGCATGGTCATTTACCAGCATGTAGCCGAGGTAATATACTTGTGTGACTTTTTGTGACAACAAGAAAGACAGGAATTTAAAAAAAAAATGTTTTGTTTACTTATCGTTATATTTGAAAGAAAAGACACACGTAAAACGGCTACTGGAGCAATCAGACTATGCCGGAACAAACAAAGAAGAAAAAATACCTGGGGAGATGCTGAAGAGGTTGAGTTCAGTGAGATAAGGTTGCCAGCCCTCATGGGTCCGGGTGACCACGAACCTCCAATACCGCGCTGTTCCCTGGAACCCGCCGAACTCTTGTCTCTGGTCCGTCCCTCCCTGCACGTTATCGACGGACACGACGTCCTCCCAGCTGTACGGACTCACAACCTGAGAACTTTGCAACTTGAAGGCTGCGATGTCGTGGGTGGTGTCTCCGTAGCTGTTCACTGCGATGCGCGTCAGAGTTTGAGGCGCTGCGATGTCCAGCACGATGTACCAGTTGTTGTGGTTCTGCCCGGTATCTATGACGTTCCAGTAGGTACTAGTGTTTCCATCCAAGGCTTTGCGGCATCATATGTCACTCCGTTGTCGACCCACGGTGTACCTGTGGAGTCCACGACCCATGACGAATCCCGTCGCAGCCATATTCCTGCGAAAGAGGGCACAGAATTGATAAGTAATACGATCGAGCGCAACAACCTCATTGTAGTGGGAGTGGTAACGTTCTTAAACCATCGTTACGTCACACGTATAGGTTATTTTTTTAAATTTTCTACTGTTGCCACCTGCCACGTATAGTTCAGGTGAAAAACGATATACTAGTAATTGCATGCAATCTCTAATTTCACAATACGTTTATACAATCGAAGTAACAAGCAGAGGAACATGTTAACAATATGCAATAAACTCAACGAGTCAAGTGCCAATGCAACGGCTTTCAACAGAAACCTACCGTTAACGCTGCAGCCTAGAACCTCCGCCCTCATACTCATATGGACATGCCAGGATTGAGGCAGGAAACGCACGTACCGGGCTTCAGTGGGACTGTCCAGCAGGTTGGTTACAGGAGTGTTCCTGTCGGTGTTGCCTGGAAACACCTGGACAACAAAACGATAAATAAGACCAGTTTTTTTTTTAATTCTTTGCATACTATATATATATATGCGCCAACCCAGTCGGACTCTAGAGGACCTGAAGAGGATCGCCCACGGCCGCCAAGTATGGCGCAGGACGCTGTGCAGACGAAAGACTGACTTTGACGCAGGCCATTCACAGAGATGAGGAGACCTACTCAAGTAAGTACAATATAATAGCTGGGCGCCGAGACAAACAACATCAATGGCAAGTCAAATCTAAACCCTAGTAGGTAACAGCTGTTATGGCTTTTTAGGACGAATTTGATCTTTCTTCTGATAGATCTAGAAAGAAAGGGATATCTTTGTATATAACCTACCTCTTCGGAGCCATCGCTACTTGCATACGTGATCCAACTAAGGCCATCTACACTGTACTGTAGTTTGTATGAGGTCACCCACTGGTCGTAATTATGATAGCGACCCTGGATGATGGTGCCTGTGACGGTCTTCATTTCTCCTAAATCCACCTGAATGCATAGATGTTCTTCGTTATAGAATGCACGTGAAATACAAGCCGGGAAACTTACTACATATCTGGATAGCGTGCACTGCAAGCTAAAACAAGAGTTCCACAATCTCATACCTTCGCCAAATGAGGTTAACCCTTGCGGGTGACGAATTATACAATTTTAATCATTGATTTTGTGAATAAGAGCCTCATTTGCATGGACTATGTCAGTTGATCATATTCTTCATCCAATGACAGCCTTATCATAACAAAAAGGCTATTTTAGCACTTCCTCATAAATTATGCAAATGAGGTCATGATTTGAATAAATTATGTTCGTTGATGTTCACCTTCACTTAACTTCCAAATGTGGCAAGTATGAAATTCGGGGTGCAGCAGTTACAACTATGAAATTATAAGAATTTTCCATTAATTATGCAAATTAGGTCCTCATTTACATAATATATATCCTCAGATGTTTTTCTCGTTCTCAAGTAGATGTCACAAGTGTTTCATAGTTCTATTATCGAACAAAGCAGAGTTATAGAATTTCCTCATTAATTATGCAAATTAGCGCCTGATTTGCATAATTGCCATCTGATCATGTCAAGAATCACTTATACTACTTACATACCAAAAATCACGACAATACGTCAACCGGTTCTTGAGTTATCGTCCTTCAAATTTTTTTCAACAAATGCTCCTGCAGTTCCAGAAGAAGGCGCTAGGGGACCCAAACTCACGTCACTTCTTCCCTACCACAAGAGCTATCTACCAACCAAAATTCGTGACCCTAGCATGTCCAGAACATGAGATATCAAAACCGGAAGTTCAGCTGCAGTACCTAGGAAAGCCGCCAGGGGGCCCAAAATCTAATCATTTCTAGGTCTTATGAAGACCTACCCACCTACCAAGTTTCATTCCAATCCATTTACTGCTTCTCGAGTTATCTTGCTAAACCACACACACACAAACACACATACCCACACACAGACAAACGCTACTGAAAACATAACCTTCTTGGCGAAGGTAATTAGCCCACATTGTGCACAGTAATGTATTGTCAGTGCAACAAAGCATTGATATTCACATTCTAAACACAACAGATTCGAAGTCATCAACATAGGTTATTGTTCGGACAAGGAAATTCGAACTTATCACGTTAGAGGAACAGCGAAATTGATATCGTGTGTGGCGCAATAATCCAAACAAAAATCGGGATTTCAATAATATGATTATAGTTAAGTATATAGTTTACTATATAGTTTGTGCTAATGAAAAACACATCATCAAATGTAGTGTTACCCATACGATTGTATGAGGGAACTTATTGCACTATTACACCATGGTTTCCATACATTCCTGGCGACCGCATGCATGGCACACCCGTTCATACGGACTCATACCCCTGTCAATCAAACTCTAAACCCAAACTCCACCTACTCACTTTGGAACCCAAACATACAGATATAGCGCTAGCATAAATTAGCGATACCTAAAATAATACGTCCCCATTCTGGAAGTAACAGGTAGAATCGTGGTTGTTTAATGTACCAAAATGTCTGCCAACCTGTAACCATTCCCCGATGGTGTTGGTTGCGACTGCCCAAGCGCCCCAACCAGCAACTCCGTTCAACCGACCGCGGTAGGGCTCGAAACCAACACTATAGGTAGAGGATGCGGTGATGCTGTCATCAGGTATGGCGCCAGATTCCATCCCAAGGGGATACCTGCAGACTGGAAGGACAAGAAAACTCCGTTCAGTTTGGTTAGAAAACAAAGGTCGTCCCTCACTGTTGTCGCTTGTCAATTCCCTGTCACACATTCAGAAAATATAGTACTGACAAAATGCTTGAAACCCGACTAGAAAGCCTTATGCCATGTCTTTGCTGTGTGGTATAGAAACATGTCGGCCTTCACAATGTATGATTTGGATTTCGGAGATTGGTTTGGGGGTTCGCCTAGTGCTCCGGCTTCGTGTATGTGTGACGGAGGCTTTAGGTGAACATGTTTGTGGTACTTCCCGAGTAACCCTGTCGTCACGAAAGCAGTCCGCTAAAGTGCAAAATGACAGCGTGTTGATTTTACCTAAAAGAATTGTCACAAGTCAACTGGATGTCTAAGGGATCCTTCCCAAAATGGCGTGAAAGAAATTCCTCGTCCGTTCTTCCGCATGAGGGTGAGCCAAGTGACCTTGGTCAGCTTAAGGGAGAGTATGCCAACAACTATAATGACTTGTTGTTGGTGGATATATAAAGCATACCTAGGCCAAATTTCAGATGATTTTAGTGCAATACCAGGTCTCCAGGACCCTAAATGTACAGATTTTGTCAAAAAATGCCCAAAAACCCAAATAAAACAATTTTAAATGCCTGTATCGAAGAAATGAAAAAAAAAACAACGCCTAGGGGTTTTGACTACTCTACCTTCATACCAAATTTCATATTATTTGGCCCAAAAATGAAGGAGTTGAATCAATTTAAAGAAATGGCAGGAGAAGAAGAAGGAGAAGAAGAAACATTAGGAAAAACAACATGAACTTCACCACATAGTGGTGAAGCCATAATGAATCGTGATCAGTGAAACGTTTTCACAGAATATACCCCTATCACGATACATCACATCACATTTACATTACAGGTTCGCTACATACCAGTGATGGGAACTTCACAAGTTTCTCCTTCGTAGCCCTCGTCACAGGCGCAGGTGAAGTTGTCTGCCCCGCTCGTGCAGGTCCCATTGACGCACGGGTCTGGGCGGCAATAATCCACAGCTTCCAGAAGTTCATGTATGGGGAGAATGGAACGTTTTAGAATGGAACTATAAAAATAGTAGCCGGAAAAAAAATTTTAAGGTTGTCCTGAAATGTTCAGAACTTACTGAAACAAACAACTTTCACAAATGTAAATAAATTTACAAATATTGCAAAATATTGCAACATGAGCACAACCATAAAAAGCTATTAAATTGATAATATGCAATAATTAGGTAGAATAAGAAACAAGCTTAGTGTGCACATTTTAGTCATGTGAGCTGCGGTCCATCGAAATGCAAATGCAACCAACATGCCAGTCAGTACCTACCCGCTTCGTTGATATTGAAAGTGAGTGACACCGCTCCATACAGTATACCATAGCTATATATGTATAAAGTAACTATAGCGAAGGCCTACCCGAAAAGACTTGGACTTCACACAGAGTCAGTATTCGGGAGGGTCCGGGGAGACGGACGCCCACATACCGCCCCCTCAACCCCAGACATGAGACGGAAATGGACGGCTGGTTCACGTCGATTTGATGATCACCGCCACACTTGGGGTTCTCGCTGACCTGGTCGGAATCCCGATGTGGATGTTGAAAGGATTGAGTCGTTCAGGACAACATTCCTGGCGGTTGAAGATGACTATTCTGTATAAAACAAAGCAATGACACTGGAGTTTATATCCTGCATTTTAGTGTACTGATGAACGTTCTTATGGAACGGTACACGGCATGAAATTTGACTAGATCAATCACTATCATCGCTAATGGTACTGGGACTTGCATCACGAGTCTTTCCTTTGGCAAGTATTGATTAACAAATTGATTGCATGTGTATTGTTTGTTTGTTTGTGTGTGTGTGTGTATGTGTGTGTGTTGTTTGTGTGTGTGTGTGTGTGTGTGTATTTGTGTGTGTGTGTGTGTTGTTTGTGTGTGTGTGTGTGTGTATTTGTGTGTGAGAATGTGAATGCGTGTGTGTATTTATATTTATATACATGTATATGTACGCTGTACACCTACCTGTCAATCATGTACGATTGACCAAGATCCACCCACCAGCTTGGATCAGTCTCTGCCGGGCTATCTGCAGTGGCTGTACAGGAACCAGCGTAGAAGTCGGTATCGGTGTTCCCGTCTACAGCATGGCTGGCAACCCCTCCACAGCAAGTGCTGGTTTGGAACGCTGCCTTCCCCAGGGCGACATTGACACCTGTCGCAGGTAAGAGGACTGTAATTATCAGTTACATCGATGACTTGAGTTGAACGAAGGTTTCTATTCATAAGCCTTTTCCCGGGTTTTATTTTCTTCAGCGGCCCGAAAAGCGCCAATCTCCCGACATCTTCTACGTCTTGTCAATGAATGCGATTTTATACATAATGTGATTTTCATGTTCTAAATACGGTATCTCAGACGTATTTACGTTAATTCAAGATGTGATAACGTTAAAAGTTATTGAAGCTCACGAGAGAATACGCTATACAACGGTAGATTATGTTAATTACGGCCTTATTTCCATACTGAGACAGATCCTCCCGGCAATCTTGACATAAACTCTACATATTTCATGGAGGTATGAGATCTCCGAATTCTTGTTTGATACGCTGTCGTTTCATCAATGATATGCTTGAATAAATGCCATGCGCTATACCGGGCATACTTAATTACAAAGTTACATTCTGATCAGTAAGTCTGCTCTCATTTTCAGACACCCCAGATTCAAATTATGGCGTAACTTCTTGAGTTAACGTGCTAAACCACATACATACATACAATGATATATACATACATACATACATACATACACATACACATATACATACACAAATACATAACATCCTAAGTATCTCTTTAGACATATGTATGGCCAAATACAATATCATAATGCAAGAAAACACGAAAAGTACCGACCACTATGACCACGACACTCAAAAATTATTACTTACTGTTGCAATAGGGCTGTACACCCGACCAAGTCTGGTCGGCCTGGCAAGTTCTGTTTTCAGAGCTGATCAGTTCGTAGCCTTCGTCACAGGAAAAGGTGACTGTGTCTCCGTAAAGATGACCCTCCGTCCTGGTGGCGTTGTTTGGCAATGGCAGCTCTGGGCAGGTCTTTTTCTGAACAAAAGAAAAAAAAAACATAACTATTAAAAGACCCTAAGTTGCTTTAGGTATGAAAGGCTACGCTCCATGTCAGCCAAATTTGTTGCGAAATACAAGACGAGTGGTCACATGTACTGGAGCAATGATTGACAAGGTACTAGTCCGTACCACTTGCACTACTAAAAACAAAACTGTTAGAAATGGCCACTTACTGGAGCAATTGGTCTGTACACCCGACCAGCTCTGGTTGGCCTGGCAAGTTCTGTTTTCAGAACCGATCAGTTCGTAGCCTTCGTTACAGGAAAAGGTGACTGTGTCTCCGTAAAGATGGCCCTCTGTCCTGGTGGCGTGGTCTGGAAGCGGTAACTCTGGGCAGGCTTTTCCTAAAAAGACGCATATAATCCTTTAGTTATGAAAGGCTATGCGCAATCTCGGACATACGGATTGCCATATACAATACCATAAAGTCGAGAGTGGTCACAATGTACTGGAGCAAAGAAACCCAAGAAGATACCTACCAGTATGAAAACACCACTGTTAAAAATGGTCACTTACTGGAGCAATTGGTCTGTGCACCCGACCAGCTCTGGTTAGCCTGGCAAGTTCTGTTTTCAGAACCTATCAGTTCGTAGCCTTCGTCACAGGAAAAGGTGACTGTGTCTCCGTAAAGATGACCTTCTGTCCTGTTACCGTTTGGAAGCGGTAACTCTGGACAGGCTGTTTGTAAAAGAAAGCATACGATCCTAAGTAATTTTAAGTTAATATGTTGCGTTATGAAGTTATGCTGACTACAAATGTGCGGAAACACAAACACACAGACACACAGACAGACGCGCCAAAAACAATACCTCCATTTTTCATGGAGGTAACAAGAGTTCCACGACATCATACCAAGTTTCATGACAATGCATATTAAGCTTCTTGAGTTATGTTGTTCACAGACAAACAGACGGACAAACGCTAGTTATTAAAGAAATGGCAGGAGAAGAAGGAGAAGAAGAAACATTAGGAAAAACAACATGACTTCACCACATAGTGATGAAGCCATAATGAATCGTGATCAGTGAAACGTTTTCACCTATCACGATACATCACATTACATTACATTACATTACATTACAGGTTCGCTACATACCAGTGATGGGTACTTCACAAGTTTCTCCTTCGTAGCCCTCGTCACAGGCGCAGGTGAAGTTGTCTGCCCCGCTCGTGCAGGTCCCATTGACGCACGGGTCTGGGCGGCAATAATCCACAGCTTCCAGAAGTTCATGTATGGGGAGAATGGAACGTTTTAGAATGGAACTATAAAATGGTAGCCGGAATTTCGAAGGTTGTCCTAAAAGGTTCAGAAACAGACCGCAACAAACAACTTTCACAAATGTAAATAAATTTACAAATATTGCAAAAAATATTGCAAAATGAGAACAACCATAAAAGCCATAAATTGATAATAAGCTATAATTAGGTAGAATAAGAAACAGGTGTGCACATTTTAGTCATGTGAGCTGCGGTCCATCGTAATGCAAATGCAACCAACATGCCAGTCAGTAGCTTCCCGCTTCGTTGATATGCAAAGTATGAAGTGAAACCGCTCCATACAGTATACCATAGCTATATATGTATAAAGTAACTATAGCGAAGGCCTACCCGAAAAGACTTGGACTTGACACAGAGTCAGTATTCGGGAGGGTCCGGGGAGACGGACGCCCACATACCGCCCCCTCATCCCCTGACATGAGACGGAAATGGACGGCTGGTCCAAGGCGATTTGATGATCACCGCCACACTTGGGGTTCTCGCTGACCTGGTCGGAATCCCCGATGTGGATGTTGAAGGGGTTGAGTCGTTCAGCACAACAGTCCTGGCGGTTGAAGATGGCCACTCTGTAGATATTGAAAACAAAGTAATGATACTGGAGTTTACATACTAAATTTTAGTGTTCGGATGTACGTTACTGCGTTATCATGGAACTTATTTGACTAGACCACCCATCACCATCATCGCGAATGGTATTGGGACTTGCATCAAGAGTCTTTCCTTTGGCAAGTTTTGATTTACATATTGACGTGTGTGTGTGTGTGTGTGTGTGTGTGTGTGTGTGTGTGTGTGTGTGTGTGTGTGTGTGTGCGTGTGTGAGTGTTTGTGTGCGTGCGTGTGTGAGTGTTTGTGTGCGTGCGTGTGTGAATGGAGGTGCGTATGAGTGCGTACGTGTACTTAATGCTCATACACATATCTACATATCAAAGAATTACGTGCATATCATATAAAATATATATGTGCTGTACACTCACCTGTCAATCATGTACGATTGACCAAGATCCACCCACCAGCTTGGCTCAGCCTCTTCTGTAGTGTGTGTACAGTAACCAGCCTGGTAGTTGCTATCAGTTTTCCCGTCTACAGCGAACCTTGCAGCCGCCCCATAACCCTCATTGGCCTCAACGTTCCTCGTACTTGTTTGGAACGCTGCCTTCCCCAGGGCGACATTGACACCTGCGCAGGTAAGAGGACTGTAATTATCAGTTACATCGATGAATGGAGTTGAACGAAGGTTTCTATTCTTAAGACTTTTCCCGGGTTTTATTTTCTTCAGCAGCCCGAAAATCGCCAATTTCCCGACATCTTCTACGTCTAATCATTAAAAATGCGATTTTATACATAATGTGATTTTCTATGTTCTAACGGTATCTTAGACGTATTTACGTTGATTCAAGATGTGATGACATTAAAAGTTACTTGAAGATAACAAGAGAATGCGTTATAACGTTACAAACGTCAAATCCTGTGACTTACCAACTTCACAGATGAAACCAAAGTTTCCCAAACAGGGCCCGTCGTTCCACTTATTCCTATTGTGGGCGGGGTCCCAGGTTGCAGGGAAGTACAGCGCGCATTGTTCGGCATCGCTGCTCGGCTCTCCATCGGCCCAGTCGGTGAAGACCAACTCTCCGCCATCTACATAATTCCACGATCCGTCCCTACTTTCCAGTCCGAAATTGAAGAGATTAGTCGTGCTCGCGTCGTTCTTCAGAGCGATGAGGAAGTCGTTGGTGGTGTCGTCGCGAGGCATGGCCAGGGTGCCGCTGTCTGCTTCACAGGTCGTCAGAGCCTCGTCGTAGGTATTCTGTCTGTCGTACGCGCGGTAACACAGCTCAGTATGTGCGAAGTACGAGTAGCCATCCGGACAACCTGCAGCCAAAAAGAGATGATTAGAACTTCTTGGAAGAAATAGTTTCTACGTATCGTTTATGTCCATTGGGGTTGGTATTGAAGAGTACAAGTATTAATATAGACCCTGATATATTCATTTATGATATGCGGTGCATCAAAGTCACAAGTGCCTAGTTATGCCATGTGGCCATGTACACTTGCTCAAATGTTACCAAATGTACGAAACAATGATAGATATCGAGATACTTGAAATTAATGCTATGATAAACAACTATTGTCGTAAAAAAGGTACCGTAACTATAGCATGAAAACGCAATTGCATTACGTGTTTATACTAATGTTTGTACAGATGTAGACACAATAAGGACTAATGTACCGTCAAGTCGGTCGTACATGTTGCCACTTGCTGCTGACACTTTCTCCTCTGCAGAGCAAAGCTTACTTTTCAAGTAGCATGTACCAGCCGTGTTGTATTGAAACGACAGGCATGCGGGGTTTGCGCAGCAGGCGTTTACACAGAACTCTAGGGTAACGCCAACATGGCTGGCTATGTCCACTGCATGTCCTCCACAACCAGTCTGGGGGAAGTGGCGAAACACTGATAGCCCACACGTTTCTGGAACAGGAGAACGTGGAAAATGATTCCCGGCACGGTTATTATTTGATACGTTGTCGTGTCATTATAATAATGAGGTACTCGAATAGATGCGAATTGCGCTATACCAGGCATACAAAGTTACATTCATTCAGTAACTCTGTTCCCATTTACAGGCACCCCAGATTCCACAAACCACATACATACAGACAGACAGACACAGACACAGACACAGACACACACAAACACACACACACACACACACACACACACATACACACACACACACACACACACACACACACACACACACAACACAACACAACACAAAAAGGACTATACTCCTTACCATACGTGTTGTGACTTGTGTAGGAGAAATTGAACCCCTGGCGTGCTTCACTGTTGTCAGATGTGAACCTCAGGAACATCACGTTAGATGTGCTGACGATAGGGCTGACTGACTCTGGACCCGTTAACCTAGAGATCCAAGAATAAATAGTAATCGAGCCAATCTATGTCTCAATGCGGTCTGGTTTCCATCCCCCCCTCAAAAAAAGCACACAACACAATCGAAGCTTTTCGGGATATGTATTTATATACACCATAGATTGGTCATCACCATTTTTTCATACCAACATTTCATGACCAGACATGGTGACGGCACACTCAAGTTATATCAGCTTAATTATTTTATGCCGTCACGAACGCAGATAGAGGACAAATATGGAAGAGGACAATACTCATTTTCACCTGTGAGTTAAGTGAGGAAAGTCGTGTAAAGTGCCTTCCCTATACTCTCCAAGCAGTGGTTAGGGTTTGGGGTTATTTTTGGCGTGTTTTTAGACTTTTTCAAACCCCGATAAAAAGTCTAAAAACACGCCAAGAATACCGAAAATCTACTTGGAGAGTACCTTTCCCAAAGGCATAAGATCGGTGGCATGTCAGGACTCGAACCCGGCCGGGACCTCTTATTCACACCTAGTTCTTATCAATAGATTACAGTATAGGGCCTTACTCCTGTAACACCGCCGCACTTGCGCTGGCTCCATCGTAGATGCGCAAAAAGTCATAATCTTGCTCCACGTCGAAGCTGTCAAACGTGAGACGGATCGTGCTTCCTGCCGGGACGGTGATCAGCCACTCGCAGTTCTGGCTGTTGCCATAGTTACTGGGGTAGTTCGGTGACGTGACAGGACCTCCAGAGGGAGCCGTCAGGTTGCCTCCACATCCGGAGACGCCCGGTAACAGGAACACGAGGAAGCACAGGGCGAGTGCCTCCCACCTGCGCGGGGATGATCCCGCCATGCTGCCTGAGAACGATAGAATAAAATTGAAAATGAGTTTTTTTGGCAGCTTCTATAGTTTTGTTGACTTTTCACGCTCAAAGATGCGGACCGTTGCGCAACCGATAAGTTACCAAATGTCATTGGTCCTCGAGGTCATCATAAGACTACTGGAAGACTTTAAACATCAATGGAAGATCACTGAGATCATCGTGAGATGATTGCAAGACCTCGGAGATCATAGAAAGCTCACCGAAAGACCAGTGAGTGATTTGTCAAAGTTGCTTTTGAAAGCACGAAAGCCGCTCAAAGCGGAAGTTGGCAACATCGCATCGACCGCTGCAGTTCCTTTGCTTCTCGCATGGCGTAATGTCAGGGGCTCGTTGTTTTCCGTGGACTTTAGAATTGTTAAGCCCCTGTCACACATTCGCGCCCTTTCCCCGAATTTGTTCCCAGGTTCGGCTGACGTTCGGGAGCAACATGACCAGATTTAGGTCACGTCTACTTTTCTATACGAATCGTGACGAATTTGAGTGCTGAGCCTTGAGTCAAATTTGATCCCCAAACACGCCAATAACACTGTTGACTTACTCCCGAATGGTTGGCTGGTGTTCTGCTAACTTACAGCCAACCACCCCTGAATGTTTTAAGTATTTTGAAATATTCGGCTGGCGCAGCCAAATATTAGCCAAAGTCACACCAGCCGACTTTGTGCCGACCTACTCGTAACCATGGTTGGGCATGGGGGCGTTCGGCTAGTGTTCGGGAGGCCAGATTCGTGAATGTGTGACAGGGGCTTTACAGGTCATTTGCGCTCCCTGATGAATGTTCAAATGACATGCAGTTGCCTTTGTCGACAGCACATGCCGAGCTACCACCAAACGAGCTGTAATACCGCGCCGATAGAATCGTGCCAGTATAGCTTGAATTCTTTCTCCTCGTGATATATTGTTGCACACGTTTGGGTCATCAAATGGATCATTGAACATAGAAAGCACTTTCCGCTGAAAATTCCAGTTCCGGCGGTGTTACACCCACACATCCCCGCTAGATATAATCACAGGGACGAGCTCTTTGTCAGTCTGAACCACACTGTCCCACTGCCGTGACTAACCCACTTACGCTTCACCTGTTACTCTGGCGAAATGATGTCCTCCATACTTAGATAGGACAACGCATGAATATACACGTCGCCGTCACGCACAACTTGGGCCCGCTTAACAATTGTCACTGGCACTGGCCGTCTTGCAATGCCAATGCCAAAGAGCATGGCGCAATATTCTTCCATATTCCTACACTATTCCATTATACCTCATGTGTTTTTATTCAATCGAGATCATTGGAATGCATTGATAAAATAGCGCACTACCATACAACTCTCTGTTTATTCGTATATTACTTTCTTTCAGCAAACATAAGAGTAATTAAATTTCCTCCCTCACACAGCCACAGGTCTGTAGTAAGTATAGAGAGATTCACCTAATCTCCTTTAACAGTAATAACACCCCAACCAATGAACTGAAGTATTATTATTAGCTAGCTATAGATATATTTATCCAACCAACATCTACCATTGCGACAGACTGAAAAAAAAACAACTACTCCTGACATCAAGCGGACATAACAGAGAATTCTCCTTCTGTATGTTTGTTGTGGTATTTTGTTATCCTGGGACCAATCTAACCGTAACCACAGTGCCAGATGAACTTGGTAACGGCTGACGAGGATACGGAATGTTTAGAATGTGACCTAAAAGGGCCAACCAAGGACCAACATATATAAACAAGCAAGTACCTGTACAGAAATAAATGAAAACGAAGACCACTAGAAAAATATTTAATCTATAGCTATGTCAGGTGGTGCATCAACAGATACCAATCAAGCAAATAAGGGTCTAATTTGCATTAATAATGCATTAGTGTAAGTATGGTGAACATCACTGCATAGATCATGTAAATGT
This sequence comes from Branchiostoma belcheri, assembly GCF_001625305.1. NCBI lineage: Eukaryota > Metazoa > Chordata > Leptocardii > Amphioxiformes > Branchiostomatidae > Branchiostoma > Branchiostoma belcheri. The sequence goes on from NW_017803995.1 coordinate 19,869, forward strand.
CATTAATAAAATAATAAACTGGAATTCTACCGCAGGATTCGACTTTCACAAATGTAATAAATGTAACGGAACTTACAAAAGTTCTAAATATTTCGCGAGGAGGTGACGCAGAGGTATATATAGGTACGACATGGACGGATCAGTTCCACGAAAAGGAGGATGTGACTTGCTGGGGACCGTCTCAGAAGCTCGGCGTGCATCCAACTACTGTGGAGTTCATTCGCCTGCGCAGGAGGAAATAGAACCCGTACCGTAATGGCGGGCCCACTCCCCTGGTCAGCCAGGCCCTATCCGTTTGCCGAATTATACCATCCTAAAACCCTTAAGGAGGGCCTAGTGGAAGCTTTGCTACATGAATCACACAAGAATTAATACAAAATTGATACCTTACCATGCACATACGTATACACTTCAGTTCAACTTGACTTTTTCTTTCTATGATATAAAAGTTATCTATAGTTGATGTGTGTATCTGTAAAACTCTATTGAGCAAGCTAAAATGAATATGAACAGCACTGAGAGTCCATGCTACATGTAATATTCGTTATATTTGATGTAAAAACAGACTGTACAGAAGGTGTGGTCTGACTAGGGTACGCATTCGGTGAAGTTTTGAACATCACTGACGTAGCCATGTTCTTTCTCTACCAAGTGACTTTATCCCACAAACATTTTAAAAACCCATTCAATAAGTGCTACACTGACCTACTCTCCAAGCAGAGGTTGTGGGGGAATGATCGTTACCTTTTTATATATGGCCGTTTTTTTTTTTTTTTTTTTGTCGCTACCCCCACCAACCTCGGTGGCCGCGGACCTTCTCTGGCTAATGGATACTGCCTGGCCAATTTGATACTGTCTTTTTGCCACCGATAGGGATCTGCTTGGAGATTAGCATTGGCCCACAATTCGTAATTCTTGGGTTAGGCCGCGGGCTCGATCCCGGTGGTACATAGTACTTAAATATGATACTTAGCTTTCAGCAGCTAAAGGAAAGGCTATATGATCGTAGTTGAACACACATCACTGCCGGAAGATTATCCACTGTAGTGCTTGCTAGTTTTGCGGCTACAGAAAGTGAGATAACGCCGCATTGTATACCGAAAGGTGTGAGAAGGATTTAAAAACTTAACCATTAATAGTGAGTGGGATTGACTATCATGCATGTTATATACACACGCAGGTCTGTACCACTGCACTGTATATTGCGCCCTCTTGTCCAACGTAAAACAACACTAGCCGTCCGACTATGTTAAAAAGATCAGACATTCAACTCACAAATGCAGAAGTATATACTAACTATGAATCAGTTTTGCGTTTCCACTGAAGTGGGCAAAGACAGGGTCTCGGCGCTTCGTCTGGCTAAGAGCTTACTTGAACTCCAACCGCACCAAGCCCGACTGCGCACCAACTCGGCCTAATTAAAAATAAGCCTGTCTCTATGAAACAGTGGTCTAATGTTTTGACAGAACAACAACTAAAGAGACTCACCCGTGTTACTTATCAACGGAGATGTTCAGAACGTCAGCTTGAGACTCTCTAGAAAAGGAGAAGAACAATACGGGTAGTCCGTGGACACTTATCTGCGTACCTATTTCGCACACGGTCCAAACACAAGTGACTTGTAGATGGGCGGAAGTCCGCTAGTGTATGATACTAGGAACCGTCATGCCTGAACATCACCAAGCAGGTGAACAAAGTAAACAGTTCAGGGGCAAAGTTATGCCGTAACCACCACAAAAAGCTCACGTTCCAGTATTCTGCCCAGAGTCACGAATTCTCGGAAACGGGTAAGTGACGCAGAAACTTTCAGTGGCAAACGATGACAGAGCGATGCGCAGGTTTTGTGGATGAGCAACAGGTGGAACTGAGAACAGGATGTATGCATGTCAACTGCGCAGCATGTCGTGTCGTCAGTGACAGCGAGGGTTCGTTCATTCGTATGTATTATTCATGACATGGTGACCGGAGGCATATCCCATGTCCATATATATCTACAGGGCCGTGCGGAAATGCCGGGTAGTTAACAGTCGGAACACATAGTCTTCATTCAGCAGAGTGGAGGTCGTCAAATTGCTAAACATCTGAAACAAGAACATAAGAGTGTGCACTGTTTCATTAAAACAAATGAAAAGTGATCAGCGTCGGCTATCTGGTTATTTTGTAAAAGTAGAAAGCATAAATTATGTCATTGGTACATTGGGCTGGCGGGCAGTAGGCTTATCCAGGTTATCCTACTACTGTGTGCATACATATACGAATGTCGCCGTAGGGAAAATTTAAGCTAGCTTTTGTTCGCTCTTCACCGTTATGCATGCATGCCAAGGGCCTTACAAAGTACTAAAGTAAACACAAGTTCACACGGTATACTGTTCATGGTAATGTGTACGACAGATACAGTGGTGCTAATGTTGGTTAGAACGTGGTGCTAATGTTGGTCAGAAATGACTGCATTGATGATCGCCTGGTGGCCTTACAATACTCTCCAAGCAGAGGTTGTGGGGGAATGATCGTTACCTTTTTATATTGGCCTATTATTTTTGTCCTGACCCCGTCGGTGGCTGGCAACCTTCTCTGGCTAATGGATACTGCCTGGCCAATTTGATACTGTCTTTTTGCCACCGAGAGGGATCTGCTTGGAGATTAGCCTTACAATTCTATGACGGCAAATAAAACGGGTGTCATATACTTCTTCTACTAGTTCCAAGTAGATCAATCACAGTAAAAACACCAGGTTTAAAGTCTGAAGGCATCCGGCACACGAACTCGGACATTTCAGTGTATGTACATGTAAGACCATGTTAGTTTGATTTTCTAAGGACGAAAATTCATGTGCGCTCGGATGTCATCCATATAATTAACTCAACATGGCCTAATTAGGCCTTGATTAATCACACTCTGCGAAGTCATCTCGATAGCTGACCAGGTTAGAGTTTTCTTAATGATTCATTCTTACAATACTAAGCCACCCCCCTCCTCCTTCCCCCTTGAAAACACGAAGCATGACCCTATACATCTGCTTGAAGATTACCCATGCTTCCCTTGATCCTCTGAGCGCTTGGCTTCCCGCCATAATATGACCTATTACCCAGACGATCCCACATTGGAATTTACTGGAAAAAATTCCGCCATGATGTCATAGTAAACCTGTTACAAAGCACTTGACTATGACAAGTATATACATTATAAGAATGAAAAATTTGTATTTGAATACTAAATACATTATTCACCTCGAAAATGACCAGAATTTTGAATTTCATGCGAGATTATACCTGTTGCCTCCCCCCAAATAATGGTATGACCCACTAAACATTGACTTTCCTTTGGCCGGTGCGACCGGCATGCGGCCAGGGTGTAAACTGTGTCCCTGCTCAAGACAATCAAAATATATAACAAAAGACGCCTCGTAATTTAGTAGTCTTCATTCCGGAAGGTCCAGTGGTCGTCAGGGACTCTTGAAGACCACGTTCTCGAGTTTTCTGATCGTCTTGAGAAGAAAATTTATCGCGTGCGACCCACATGGCGGAACTGGAGGCGCTTGTTGAAGAGGAGGGGGGGCTGCAGGAGAAGTGTGGAGTGTTCGCCTGTGTGGCCGCCGGAGACTGGCCTACACAGCTGGACGTGGGGCATGTTATATGTCTGGGACTGGTAGGATTACAACACAGGTACGGGGGACTTGGAGATAGCCAGCGTTTTGTTGTCTTGCGAAAGTCGACCGTCTTTCTGAGTATGGGGAGGGGGGCAGGTGGTTACACTAGTACTTAGCAGTAGATATGCAGGCTTGAAAATTTATGATAGCGTGTTTTCTTGGTAGTGTAACAAGTCTTGTGAAACTTTATAAGGGCTATCGTGATAAATATAGTGTAAAGAATACAAATGGTATCTGGAGAAGTGAGGTGTTATATTAACTTATATACATGCAACATGGTCTAGGGATAACTGGAGTACAAAATGTAGTCTGTGTGTGGGCATAAACAATCCATGTCTTTCTGTATACATTATGCCAATATAGATCATATATAAAATTTATATATAGTCGAAAGGTGTACCTTCATGTAAAGTTGAGATCTTACCTTGCTACCAGGCATTCCAACCATACATACTATTGTATGCATCATTTATTTGTAATAATATTAATAATCGCCACTGCCTGTGCCTGGCATATATTATGTTAATGAGTCAGTTCTAACACCGACTCCATGTTGTGACCATGTTGTTAATAAACACCTCCTAGCATCGGTTGTAATCTTCGCGTCCTGTCCGCTTATTCGCGCTCTTGGCCGCTTAGTGGCGAATGATAATTTATGTAGAAGCTTTTCATTGACGTCATAATAATTGTCATATGAATCCCGGTGACCAGATGTTGGCAGGTAAACTGATTAAGTACCAGCACGTTGGCGTGTTTAACAGACATTCACTGTAATCCAACTTGGCGTATGTCAAAAGCCTGTATTTCTTATTTTCCTCATCTGTTTTCAAACAAGGGGACAAGAAAGTGCCGGGATCGTCACTAGTAGAGGCAAGGATGACGACATCTTGGCCAGACATAAGGGCATGGGGATGGTCAGCACCATCTTCACCGACGAAACCCTCAGCAAGATTAAAGGGAACCTGGGGATAGGACACACCCGGTACTCCACCGCAGGGTTCTCTGAGCTTGTGAACTGCCAGCCGTTTGTGGTGGACACCATACATGGGAAGATAGCCGTGGCACACAACGGGGAACTGGTCAATGCTGGGCCATTGAGGCAAAAAGTTTGTACCATCTTTCTGTATTGTTGGAAATGCAAATGTTTTTTAGCATACTTTAAAATTTAAAGTGAAGATACAATATAACATACAAGCTCACTCTTATTGCTGCACTGTGTCCAGTACCAGATATTTCATTTTCTACAGAAGCAATCTACCCAAATGTATGTGGAACCTTTACGCCAGATTACAGTTCCATTGTGGGTGGTTGGGGGGATGTTCTTCTTTTGATGGTACTGGACATGGTAAATTGAACTGGATAATCCGATATGACACTATACATGTACTTTACAGGACCCATTCAGGTATAAAATTACCTGACTTCAGTTGGGAAGATAAAAGGCGGTGGAAGGAGAGGGATGGCCTCTGCTCTCCAATTCTGTGTCCTAGACACAGTCAGTGTATTGAATTAATGAATGAAGACCTTTATTGTACATTGCATCACTGGGCTAAATACAGGTCACATGTTGACAATCATATACACATGTACTCTAGTACATAAACTTGTATATATAAACTTATATTATCAGCCCACTGCCCCTACAGCCTGAAACAGTCTATGGGACTACATTGTACCTTTTACTGCTGCTGACCTCTGACCTTGTGTATTTCTGTGTTGCTAGGTGATGAAGCGAGGCGTTGGCCTGTCCACAGGTTCTGACAGTGAGGTCATCACACAGCTCCTCTGCTCCATCCCATCAGGTAAAAATTTGGCTTTTGATTTTAGCTTGTGTAGAAAATTGTTTTTTAATGTTGGCAATCAATGTCTTTAATATCGCTTTGGCCTATGAAAAAAGATGTTGTGTTTCCTGTTTTAATCCTGAATGAAGTAGGGTCGGTAGGTAGGGATTATCTTTTTTGTTTCCTTTTTTTTAGACTTCAGTGATATCTATTATATAATCTATATAAAGTAAAACTTGCATGAGGACGGGACACTTTTATGTCAATGTTAGAGAACAAGTTGTACAACTTTTTATCACTCATGTGTCAAATCATGGAGCTAGAAAAGGTTAACCAGCTTGTGAAATTGTCCCTTACACACACAGGAGTCCACCCCCAAAAAAGGCTAGGGTCAGCAGGTTTTTCTAGGGTCGGTCGGGAATCAGGAAACACAATATTTGTTTCCTAGGCCTTTTCAGCCTTCAGGCTGCGACCGTTGTGATATACATGTAGTTGATGTCATAATAAACCATTCTAAACATTGTTTAGAATGGTTAATCAAGTATCAAGTATCATTACAAGTTTAGAATGGTTAATGCCACCGATCTTGTGCCCTTGGGAAAGGCAATTTACACAACTTTCCTCACCTAACTCAAGTAAAAATGAGTACTGTCTGTTCTGTATTTGTTTCTATGTGTGGGACACAACACCAACAACAGCTGGCTGTGCCCAATGTGTATTGTATTGTTACAATTTCAATAAATCAAATGGTATACTATAGACGGTGAGCCAGACGGCCCAGACTGGCAGGCGCGCATCCGTAACGTGATGAACGAGACGCTGATGTCGTACTCGCTGGTCATCATGACGGGAGAGTGTGTGTACGCGGTGAGGGACCCCTACGGGAACAGGCCGCTGTGTATAGGCAGGCTGATGTCAGGGGTCAGCTATAACAGTCCAGGTTAGTACATGTCAATGATCTCTCTCTCTCTATCCAGTTTTAATGTCTTTTTATCCATCAGGCAAGGTAGACCATACTTATGCTACAGTTAAAGTACGTACAAATGTATTATCAGGGTTCTCCCCAAGCAATGAAACAAGGGTGCTCCCCCTCTCCTCAAAATCCTAGCACCTCTCCCAAAATGTTCAAATTTAGGATTTTCTATTAGTGTTTTCATGAAAATAATTTTTCATCAACTGATTAGGGAGCACCTCTCCCCTAAGAATTTCTGGAGAAATCCCTGATTATCATTGTATTTTGTTTTCCCCCCAGTTAAAAATGGCTACGACAACGTATCAGAGGACATAGAAGGCTGGGTCGTGTCTTCAGAGTCCTGCTCCTTCCAGTCACTCGGAGCGGTGTACCACCGAGAAGTTGAACCCGGAGAGATCGTCAGAGTCACCAAGAATGGCGTAGAGTCCATCTGTGTCGTACCCAGACCCAATCAGGACCCTCCTGCTTTCTGTATCTTCGAGTATGTGTACTTCGCAAGGGCTGACTCCATCATGGAAGGTGAGACTTGCAGAACAACAGTAAATATTATTAATGTTTAACTTCAATAAGTTTATACATTATAATCAATTCGTAGAGGGTCAAAACACATGCACAAGTGCAAGCCGCACGTAAAGGTACCAGCACCATATAAATTTTCTACCAATACAGGTATCCTTATAGTTGTCATAACTTATGTACATGTAATTTGTGACAAGTTTGAAGGTGAATTGTAGAGGGTCAAAATACATGCACAAGTGCAAGCCGCACATTATGTTACCAGCACCATATAAATTTTCTACCAATAATGGCATCCTTATAGTTGTCATAACTTTTGTACATAATGTAGTTAGTGACAAGCTTGAAGGTTAATTGGTTTTCCTTATACATGTAATATATTACCAGACTATCCTTCCAGACTTCCTTTGCAAATCTGATTTTCCACAGTAATGTACGTATTATAAGATGGAGGGGGGTAGGGGTGTGAGAAGAATGACATCAACCATATCACAACTACTTATGATAAACACTGTGACAATGATGTGCTGTGTGTTACCCCAGGTCAGATGGTGTACTCAGTTCGGATGCGCTGTGGCCGGCAGCTCGCCAGAGAAGCTCCCGTGGAGGCAGACCTGGTCAGCACCGTGCCTGAGTCTGCCACACCCGCTGCAATGGGTTACGCTCAACAGGTGTGTACTACAGTCAGTCACTTTTTCCTTCTTTGTCCTTCTGCTAATGCCAGGGGACTGGAGTACAACAAGCAGTACTTTACATTTAATTTCTGATTCTTTTTATAGCACTTACATGTTCTTTGTTTTCACAATCCCTTCTTATCATGTGAACTTATCGTTACTGTTATCAAATCATTTGTCTTTCGTTTGTCCTCCGGCCATGAAGTTTTGCTGCCATGAAGACACAGTGAATCACAGTATCTCAGACATGCCCATGTTTGTTGTTGTCCCCAGTCTGGGATCCCGTACGTGGAAGTCCTGAACAAGAACCGCTACGTGGGGCGGACCTTCATCCAACCCAACAACAGGTTACGGCAGCTGGGCGTGGCTAAGAAGTTTGGTGCCTTAGCCGAAAATTTCAAGGGGAAGAGGATTGTTTTAATTGACGACTCTATCGTCAGGGGCAACACCATCGGACCAATCGTCAGGCTTCTCTTCAATGCTGGAGCCAAGGAGGTACGTAGCAGTTTAGAACCATGTTTACAACGACTGTTCCTTTTTCTATTATGCTTTTCTTTTGTGCTGTTACGAAGAAAGGGGTCCATCTGTCAGATAAACGCCATTGTACACACTGTACACATTGTTTACTAGTTTGGTGTCAACGGCCTTTTGAATCCAATATTGAGAAGTTCCTTCTCTGTTTCTGAATTATAGGGGGTTGCCATTTTCCATTGATATTTTGCAAAGCATAGATAACATTTTTATGACATTCAGGAAATGCTGTGTTGTTAATGTTGCTACTTAAAGGCAAGTGGAGCTAACTAGACATTGTTGTCTTTGACAGGTCCACATACGAGTGGCCTCCCCACCGGTCAAAAACCCCTGCTACATGGGAATTAACATCCCCACTAAGGAGGAGCTGATTGCAAACAGACTGGAAGCCGCCAAACTTGCCGAATGTCTGGGAGCGACCAGCGTGGTGTACTTGACTGTGGAGGGCCTCACGTCCGCCGTAAGGGAAGGCATTCAGAATAGCAAGGACAATGGAGTAGGACACTGTACGGCTTGTCTGACGGGAAAATACCCAGTTGAACTGGAATGGTAGTGCTCCAACAGCAGGGACAATGTGGCCTTCCTAACTTTGTACACTGCCACCACTGGAGATCTAATATACATTATGCATCATGACATTCTCACTGCAACCGTCTTTAAAGCAGAAGTTATACCTGAATACTGAATACATGAATAGGTTCATCAGGTGTTCACCCCGCAGATGTTTCGGTAGCTTCTCTGCTGCCTTCCTCAGTGCTTGAATGGATTCTTGCCAGTGCCAGCAAGGAATAATACCGGTCATTGAAGCCCTGAGGGAGGTAGCTGAACTGTAGCAGTAACAGTAACAACAGTAATGTAAATGCCATGCACATGTTGCCACATACTGATTATATTTTGTATATCAATGACATCCTTTGCAATCAAATAAGAAAAATCCTTCTGGCACCTCCTTTTTTTTCTTTCGACTTTTGTCATCCTTCAAATACTCATAAAACAGTATAGTTGCAATTTTTTTTATTTGTAAATAGGCAAAACAATCAATGCACGTATGGATGCCATCCACATAGTCAAGTCAGTGTGGCCTTAGATTGTTATTCAAAAACCTCAGAAGATACACCATTTCAGGAACATACATGTATCACAACACTTTGGGAGTGTATAAACATGTACTAGGTACTTAAGACAAAACGATGGCTGCAGTATGTGTTGCATCAGCAAGTGGAGCTGAAATGAGATTCTAGAATGTCAGAAAACTGAAGCTTGAAGTGTGTAAATTTTTCTTGCCAGCTGGTCTAAGGAATTCTGAGGAAGGGGAGGGTAGTACAACTGTAGTGAAATTTAGTTTGTCCTCTGATCTGGCTGGAGCTTGGTATGATACAATATAATCCAGCTTCTGCAATATTGGCTCATTTCAATGCTAGTCTGCTAACCATATTGGTTCTGTACTTTACTATGACAAATGCATACAATGTATTAGTTTTGCTGTTGCTTTTATCCTGATGACAGCATGTTAGGCCTGTCAGCTTTGGTAGAGATAGAAGTACTCTATGTTTATAGAATGTGTTGTGTTTGAATTTGTGGACTGTTCAACTAGAATTATCATGTTTTTCTCTTGCGATTTCTTTGGATGTAAAACAATTTGATATTGTGAATGAAGGGAAAAGGCATTGTGGTTGTTTAAAAAGGGGTTAAGGAGCTGTTGCCAGGATAGCTGGGGGGGTGGTACATGTATTCCTGTACAGGACAAACCCTATAGTGCTCTTTAGCCCTGTACTTCATGTAATGGCTTCATGGTAAATAAATATTTTATACAACATCTTATTTGCTAGTGGCCACTGGGTCTCAGTAGTTTATTTTTAGATCACCACTGCAATGCTGGTTGGGTAATCTTTGTATCTGTGTCGGCATCAGTATAGCCAACATAAACGCCCTTAGGTGTAACACACCAGCTTCGCAGGCACGCAGTGCGGCGGCAGCTGGCTACATCACAACGAATGACTTGTTGAATCATCAGTCCTAGAAATTTGTGTGACATCATTATCATAACTGAAACTACAGCTTCATCACCCTATACTCCTCCCAATGTTAAACATTGTACAGTTATCTTTGCAAATGATGCCCAGATCTGCAAAATATGTGTCAAACGATGCTTGCCCCTGTCAAAGTTGCATGTCACAAATATTAATCTCCCATAAATTAACACTCATGAATTAGAGTATTATTTTCTTATCAAATATTCAAATCATGCAAGTCATGTCCTAATTATCATAATATACATAATAAGAGAAGTGGTGGAGGATAATGTGTGTGAAAGGTTATGTCACATCACAGTTCCTCCACGCAACAGGTAGCAAATATGAGCTTTCCTGATGAGGTCACACAAATATCCACACACCGGCCGGTACCCCAGCTTCCATCAGAGATAACTATCGTGTGACTATCATGTATCTTTGGACAGCTGCCGCCCGGGACATGTCACTGACCGCTCGTACATCATACAGGTTGTTAGCCCCTTTTCCAGACACAACCGTGCGGGTGTTTCCTCGCTCGTGTAATCAGATTCAGTACACGGTGTATGCTAAAAGAAGCTCGTATGGAGATGACAAAAAACGGGGGTTCAAGGGAGACTAATTAAAAGTAAGGACACGAACACGTAACGTTATAGCGCGTAAAGCTAATGAAAAGCTTTCCCACACTTTTAAATGTTTTTCACACTCATTTTAGATATATCTGATTGATTTGACATTTGGGAGGATTTAGAAGGATATTACAGCGTTGTGCTTAGTCTATCTACTCGTATTAGTGATTAACTGCGATTTACTGATTAGGTGATATATCAATTTAGTGTACTCTTTCTCCCTTTAACATCGACATTAGCGTGGGTACCATATCCGGATTTTTTTCCAACGTAGCAGAGTAAAATCATAGTAACGGATAGTAACGAGGCTACCTTTAACAAGGAGGCTATACTTCATGGCACCAATCGTCAAGCAAGTAACAGAAACATCAGATTGCATCAGCTCTTAATCTAGCAGAAATTCGAAATATTAAGTATATTAAATACTAGTATTAAGGAGGCCGCACGTATTATCCGGAGAATTTCAACAACTTGAGCAAATTTAGTTTCTACGGCGAAGGATGTAAGAATCCGCGCCGTACCAACCGGCTCCCCAAATCAAACAAACCCGATAACCCCTTGTTATTTGTTCTGGTTTTCAGTCGGACCCTGGCCAAACTAACGGCAAAAGTTGTAGTTGCCCATAATTTGATGAATTATTGAAAAAAAGGAAAAGAGACTATAGAAAGAAAGAAAGGTGTACCGGTGTGGCTGTACTGAAGCCCGGCTGAATGACTTTCACATCGATCGATATTAATGAAATGAAAGAAGATACTAAATCTTGATGTTTTTTAAGAAAATCATGAACACGTACGCGCTTTAGTGAAAACTTATAGAACTTTATTGCACGACAATTGTACACATATATATAGAGATAGATAGATAATCACATTCGAATGTTGATTGGTTTAACTTTTCACGGTGTTAAAAATAAAGAAATGAAGAAATCCTTTACGTACGCTTTCATGCGCACAATCTACCATAAAATAAACAACAATTAGTCAGCATTCTCTGAGCGTCTGTTTTATCTGTTAAACAGTTAATGGCTTTAGTTGGGCCTCGCCGGTTCTATAAAAGATGGTCTCGTCGCGCTGCAGAGATACTCTCCGAGATCCTCCACATCTTCTCACTGTTCGCTCCGAGTCTCCCTGTGCAGGTGTGTGTGTCTACAATTTGTCATGATTTTCACTTTTTTCTATCATTGATATTAGCTACTGAGCGTCAAAATGTAGGTCGAGATGTTGGTCGTTTTATTTCCATCAACCATAGGAAGACATTAATAGTCTGGGTACTGGGTACCATCCTGGTTAGCTCCCACGTGCACAGTCGCTCCTAACAACGTTGGTGGGATGGGAGCGACTGCGGACCTACCAGGATGGTACCCAGGTTCCCAGGCTAAGACATTAATACTGCACAGAACGTTTTCGACTCTTCTTGCGCAAAAATCATGCTGATTTTTTTAGAAGTATCATTTTTTTATATAAGTATGGTAGTTCATTAAATGTAAAGTAAAAGGCTGAAGCCAGGTCGAAAAGACATACCCTTTAGTTAAACAAACTTGACAAGCCAGTGGCAGCGGTGCACTGCGTTTACCGACAGAACCGTGTGTTTACCGTAACTCGGCGTTAGTTTTTTCCACTAATATGAATATTTTCTTTCCTTGTCCCTTCAGTTCAGAATGAAGGTGTTCGTGTTGGTGGTGCTTGCCGCCGTCTATGTGCAGGCGGTAAGTTGGGACTTCTATTTCTTTTAAAAGTACTTTTTGCATGTTTGCTCCTTTGGATTGATTAGGAAAAGTTATGACATATGAAAAACAGCAAAATATTGCATAAACTATTCACACACAAGTTTCAATGTATATATGGGCCTATGGTTTATTGCTTCACACAGCTATCACAGATCTTGTATATCAAGAAAGTTAAAAATCTATATTTTCAATCTCCTTGCTCTTTTTAATTTTACATACGCAAAGTCAATCGATCTAAAATCTAGCGGTGGCCAACCCAGAGCAAAATTCAATTTCATGATCCAGGTGCATCGAGTTCGTTGTCCATATTGCTTCTGCATACTTGAACACATAATAAAATGTAGTTCAAGCAGAGAAATCCCAAAGGTATGTAGAACTAGCCTGGTGTCCAGCCTTGTTAGCTTTAGTGCGCTCCCCAAGATCCGCTCCCCGCCAACAAGGAGAGCAGATCTTGGGGAGCGCTCTTCAAAGCTAACAAGGCCGGACACCAGGCTAATGTAGAACGGCGTCTGTCCGTGAGAACCGCCCACCTGTTTCACCGAGCGGGTAAATATGACAGGAGATGACGCAAGCAACTACGGATGTCTGAAATAAATAAAAAAACTCACAGGAAGCGATAAAAGGTCATCCCAGAAAGCCACGCCCTCTCTGCAGCGCTATCGAGAAGCAGTAGTCTCTATAGCAGGCTCCAGACAACGTATACAGCCCGCGTATTGATGGCATTTACTTATCAAAACACAGCCCACAGAAGAGCCTGTTGTGGAGGCTAAAGGACTTTATGCTGAGGTCACATTTCCAAAGCAATCGGGCTGTTTCGATTGAGGAAAAATCAATAATTTATAACAATAATATACGCAAATTTTTTCAAACTTTTTTGTGCTTTGTTGTCTTTTATATCGTACATTTTCGTTCCATAAGACTGACCAGCCGGTGTGTCTCCCCAAATGCCAGGTTTTCTTGACGTCACTGCGTACATGTATAATTACAACAATATTCATCATCCGGTGTTCACAAATTGAACACAATGTCAACTTGTGAACAATGTTACAACGTTGAACCCAGAATTATTACAAGTTAACCACACAATCACAAGTTGTACACAATTTTGAACGGAGTTTCCCTCGTTCGATGGCATCCAGGGCGCAGTAGAGATCAGTAGACTAGGTTCTGTGCTATGTTCTGTCTATCGGAGTATGCTTTAATATCGTCAGGGGTGTGAAATATTAGCCTCTACCAGGCTTCGGGAGGCGGCTGGAAAGAGTAGAAATTGGCCAAATAGAGAGATAACCCGAAGGCAAACTGTTCTCTCCAGCAGAAAATCTCCACTGGCATGTTATCTCTCTATTTGGCCAACTTCTACTCTTTTCAGCCGCCTCCCCAAGCCTGGTAGAGGCTAGTGAAATCTGTCATATCTGATCGCCTTATTCCCTGGGAAATCTGACGAAGTTTTTGGGTGTCCCGTCGGCAGGACCCGACCCCGTTCGCCCAGCAGGTGCGGGACTACACGGCGCTGGTCTCCACCTCCCTGCAAGGCTTCCGTGTCATGGCTGAGGGCGAGTACAATGACAAGATCAAACAGGTAAAGACATAAATACGGATATATTAGTCATACACTTAAGTACTGTAGAAAAGTTCATATTCCTAATGCAACTAGAGAAACCTTTCACCGAAAAACATATCTATTCCTTTATCTCTACTATTACTGAAAAGCGAGAAGTTGAATTTATCTAATGATAGTTTTATTTTGTATATGTTAACTGCTTAGTCAAACGATATCGATATTAGGAACCCCTTACGAAGTTACGCTTGTCTGTTTGTGACATGTTGTAGGAACTGCGTCCCGTGATCCGTCTGAAGCTGAGGAACTCTGCTGACCGTATGGAGGCCAAGATGCAGGTTATGGCCGACGAGTGGAGGGCGACTTACGTAGCGAACAGGGAGAACGACGTGAGTCCCTATGTTCTAACTGGAGTATGACAGACATATTCAGATTTAGCTTTATTGACATTGGCACGACATGTTCCATGATTACATTCAAAACATGAATTGAGCCAACATTATTACAATTATACCAATGAGTAAAATACAGTACACTGAGCAGATAAAACTACAACATTTCAAAGTGCGATTTAAGTAAAAAAAACCTTTACATGGACAATTGTGTGCTCAAGTACAATTATTTAATATACATAATTTGCAGATCGTTAGGAAGCAGTAAGTTGTAAGAATCAGTTACCAGAGTGGTAGTACAGTTTCAGTGCTCTAGGGATAAAGGACAGCTCTAGTACTAGCCAAGTTGCTGCCAGGATAAAAATGTAGTAGAATGTTTTGTCCATGCAATATAACCATACATGTCAGTGATACTTGCTTTGCCATACATGATTGGTGTAAACTCTGCATTGCTTTTGTTTCAACTTTCATTTCACAGAGGGCACTGGCACGTAGTCTGGTTGAATACAGCGTTAAGTTGGCCCGCGGTCACGGAGAGGCACAGAACTACTACCTTAACCAGATCAAGCCGGTAAGTAGGAATGAAGATTCCGTTGCATGAAATTTCCTCATCTATCTGTGAATTCGGTACGTAACAGCATCATCAAAATCATAGTTAAACCCAGCTGTTGTTGACTGTTGGGTACTATGTACTAGCAAGGGTAGTTGTTGCTCGTACTGGCATTAGTTATCAGGAGTATCTATAAACAGAGCGACCAGATCGGGGCCGGTGGGGTAGAACGTTTCGTTCGTGCACCAACCATTGGTGATATTTAGTTTGCCATGTTATGTTTCTTTGTTTCCTTAGATGAACGTGTAAAGCACAAGTAGTTGTTACTTGTACTGAAGTGTACTGTTGGTCTGTTCCAGCTGTTGACTGCCCATGAGGGTCGCGTGATGAGGAGCTACTTCAACACCCTGTCCGCCCAGGCCGCCACCATGCAGGCGTCCTTCGCCACCTTCTTCGACGCCAACCTCAAGCCGGTACGCCTGTTGTCGATGACTTCCTTTGAATCCTTTATGACCAAATAACCCATCATGATGTACAAACGTTTTGTATAATATTCACACAAAGCCTCTGAGACACCATTTATTTTGCCATCAGGGTCATTTTTTAATCGTGACCCTGATACACTCCACTAAAAATCCACAGTTCCATCTATAGTTTGCCAGTGTGTCTGATTTTTCCCCTTTTATAGCGTTAACACTACACTTGTTCAAAATGTGCCTTCCAGCGTGTGGCGTCACACATTACAAGTTTATCACATAAGTACTAGTATTCGTAAAGTTAAGTGAGTAGGCGAGTAAAAACAACAACGTCAACTTACAAATACATACATGTACGATGTACCTTGTTTTTTCCAGACCATGCTGCAGCTTCAGGCTCAGGCTCAGACCCTGACCGAGGAACCCGTATGTAGCATTTAAATTTAATTGCACTTATTTAATTAACATCTCTACACTCATTTACAATCATGCTTGAACAATTATGCTCGGAGCTCGAGCCACTGCCGACGGTGACTCCTTTACCGTACTATTATATGATGGTGCATGCATGTGTCTATTAGTACAGTCTACAGTCCACGATGTATTATCCATTTTGACACGCAGGCGCTGTCTCCGTTTGCGGACTCCTTGAAGCAGTATTCCGTTCTGATGGGCCAGAAGCTCCGCGACGTCACCTTCCAGGTTCGCGTCGAGTATGACGACAAGATCAAGGACGTAAGGCGACGTGACAATTTTCTTCTTTCTTCTTCTTTCTTGTAGCTCGCGTGACTAGTAGTACCATAATGTTTTAATCAAACTATGGAACTGGATACATTTTTTTTTGTATTAGACGTTTTTCGAAAACCATCCGCTTTTATTCATCAGTGAAGAAACAGAACCCCAAAATAGGAAACCTTCAGTTTCTGTTTTTTTACAGATGAAAGACACCTGTGTCTGAAACGTCTGATTTTCACAAATTGTTTCAAAAATTCATAGTTTTAACTAGAAAGGTAACATTTGCACAGCAAGTGCATAATGTTTACCTTCGGATATGGTCTGCTTTGTTAATTCGTACTCAAACACATTCACATACATGTATATGGTGACAGGAGTCTAAATGCCTAGTATGAGATTGCAACATTATGTAACCCAACACCAGTTACTATGGTGACAGACGTCAACAAAAGAGGCCATTGGCCAGGTCGGAGGTTAGTGTTTGGAACAGAAGAAGAAGAAATGGAGGAAAAACAATATGTTTTCCTTCGGTAAACATAATTAAACGTGACGAGTAGCACTATGCGTCTCTGTCAGGAGGCTGAACAACAAGACGTCAAAGAAATGGCATGTATATTGGACGAATCCGAGTAATTCTAATCAAAGTCTACATGACATGTTCTACACGATTCATTGTCAGATTAAGAACTTACGACTCTATCTTTTTGCAGCAACTGCGCCCCGTCGTTCGTGAGAAGGTGAAGACCCTGAATGACAAGCTCAAGGAGCGCAGCATGGCCGTCTTCAAGCAGTGGACGGACTACTTCAAGGCTCACAAGGACAGCGATGTATGTCAAGTGTTTAAACCATGAGCTATATGCGCCAAAAAACAGTTACTCAAGCAACTGGATATGATTTTGAAAACGTCAGACGTTTCAGCTAGTAACCACTAGCTTTCGTCAGTGACTGAGAGACCAGAGGGGAAAGCAGGTTTATAAGTACAACCTGTTGATTGATATGCAAATAAAGTGAAGACAAATTTTTTGGAAGTCGAAAAAGGAACAAAAGTCAACAGGTTGTACTTATAAACCTGCTTTCCCCTCTGGTCTCTCAGTCACTGACGAAAGCTAGTGGTTACTAGCTGAAACGTCTGACGTTTTCAAAATCATATCCAGTTGCTTGAGTAACTGTTTTTTGGCGTATCGTATTACCTGGATGTCTAACCTTCATCGACGCATGAACTATATGGCAAAACTGAGACCCCCCCCTCTCTCTCTTCGTCTCTATCTATTGAGAGGTTTCTTCTTGTGAAAAATTGTGTGGTTTTACTGATGTGACCTATAACGTTATTACGTTTAACGTTATTATAAGTGATGTGCTATAGTAAAACGTTAAACTTTATTCCAACACACAATTTACAGAGATCAAATTTTCACTTTCACTGTCGCCTTCATCAGGATAATTAATGACCAATCATTTCACAACGTGATCTCGCGAGAGTTACGGTTTACTGATGAAGGCGACAGTGGTCGCTGAAAATTTGATCTCTGTAAATTGTGTGTTGGAATAAAGTTTAACGTTTTACTATGGTTACTACCAACACAGATGAACTTTCATGATAAGTGATGTGCTGTTCGATTATTCGACCGCCCACACTAATCCCCAGGCAGATGTTAATGGGAGATTACGTTTTCTGACTGTCTGACTTCCCTAACAGCCATCCCAGAGAAGTGGGGTGTAGGATATGATCCTCTCAGAGCTAGAGAAAACCGGCAGCCAGATATTTGTTTGGAGATTACTGATTAGTACCGTACCACCTTCCTTTGGGTCAGTAACGTATTAAACTAGATTTGGACACATGGTCGAGTCGTATCGACTTAAAACATGGACCTGATTCAGTGCGGATGGTTTACTGTGTCTAATCTTCTACAGGAGGAGCTCATGAGGGGAATGACCGCTGCGAACACCCAGCTGATTGACTCTTGGCGCCAGGTTGGCCGCTTCTTCAGGGAGCGTATCATCCCGGTACGTCCAACTTTATCACCGTCGTGTTTTGTTTTCGTTGTTTTGCTTTGCTTTGCATGTGTTTTTGTTAGGGAATAGGTACACATTTAAAAGTTATATCCATGTTTTTGGTCTTGAATGTCCCAAAAGAGGAGTCGTTTTGCACCCTTAAATTTTTTTTTTCAATTTTCCTTTTTATTAAATTTTCTTGGTTGTAGTAAGTCCAGGGACAAAATTATTAATTCAATTTTGAACGCACCAACATCGGTTCGGGGTAGAGGCATAAGGAAGAATTTTTACCTGTGCAATTCCTGCCATAATTTTTCAAAGCCTTTCACGTCTTTTTTCATCAAGTCGTTTTCAAACATGGCACATATATATACTCTCCAAGCAGAGGTAGGGTCGCTCGGTATTTTGGTTTTTTTATTTACGGTTTTTTTTTTGGTCTTCCTCCCCTTACCAAAAAAAACCCCGTAAAAGTAGAAAGACGTATTAAAAACGCGAAAATACTGCCAAAATACCGAGCGACCCTACCTCTGCTTGGAGAGTAACATATATACACGTCCACGGGTGTGACCCGTCGGGCATACATGCATATGAACTGCTTTACTTTGAATAACGTGTTACTGTACACCACGCACACACACAGCTCACCAACGCTCAGGAGAGGCAGGTTCTCCAAGTGTTCTCTGGACAGGTCGGGACTCTCTTCACCACCATGAAGGCTGAGATGGACAGTTCCTTCAGCACCATGGTGGCACCCGTAAGTGTCCTCTACTTGAAAAGCTTTGAAGGGGGTACTGTTGGCCAAATTCCTAATATATTGACTGGGTTCTGTCAGTAGTACGTACTTACCTACGGGCAAGCTAAATCTGAATTGATTGAGGTCGTGATTAAAGTTCAATTTAAACAATGTAAAGAAAAAATTGCGCGTTCCTTTCTGGTATTTTTTTTTTGTCAATCCTGCGATGCTCTTGCCTCTAACATAACTGTGAATAATCAGTTGTTATAAACTTCACGTGTGCTAATTTCTTCATATTTAGTTCATGCCAGCCCGGCCGACTGCCTAAACGTCGACCTCAGACACCACAGCTGTAAGTAGACCTCTGTGATACATGAACCTTACATTAAGCGTTTGAAATGGCCCCCAAAACAAGTATGTTAGCAGCCCCTTTATTTTAGGGTACCACCAATAAATAGCTAGAATCAGCCTATGATACAGAACAAGCAACTGTTCCACATACACCTATACATATATATAGTCCATCTTCTCAAAGAAAAGCATTCAACAAGCTTTAAGAACATTTAAATTCTACGCATAGCACGTAACACATGGACTAAGCAACATAATCTATCTACTTGTTGTACAAAATTACATGATTCAAGTTACCCATGCTGTTTCCTTGTTCAGAAGGGGGGCCAAAACATTACTTGTTTTGTGACAAGGACATGACTAATACTTTGATATTGTCTGCAGGACGTCATCAGCGCTGGATAGCAGACTGTGATCTCTTCTCTGGCACCGGCTTTGAATCAACAATTGCAAAAGTCTTACTGTCAAAAATAAAGAGAAATCAGAGTCTGCATTACAGTGTGAGAGCTTATTCTTTTGGTTCAATTCCTTCCTTTTCCCATACAATGGCTTTGTCAAAGAATGTCTGCTTGTGTTAAGGACACACAGATGCACCGATATTCTACTAAGAAATGCATACTTTATTTACAGTCTTTATTATACAGTCTTAATGCCATAGAAAGAGCTTCATGTGTACAGCAGACATAGAGTTCAAAAACAGTATCAAGAAACAACATTGCAAAATAATACAATTTGTGGTATTATATTTTATATTTTTACATTGGCACAGAAATATGTAAGACCTGCTCAGTAGAGTTTATACATTGTACCATAAGCAACAAAAGTAAAAGCCTTTTTAGTCATTGATGAAGCAAATTTTCAGGTACTTAGTAATCTATACTTACAATTAAGAAGCAAGTCTTAATTGTTTTAGATACTTCTACAGGAAAGTATCTAAAACTGATACTTCTACAGGAAATATCTAAAACTGTTGTAAATACCCTTGTTATACATGTACAATGTATCATGTACATAGGTGATAGTATTATTAGTACCAGACAGACAATTCTACTCTCATACCTGTCTCACTTTTACATGTACTTGGGTTTCATCGTGGAGCCTATACTATACTATTGTACACTTGTCTTATACAAAATCTCCAATATCATATTTCTATTTCCACCTGGCACCTGTACACTTTGTACTGTCACCTGTTGCAGCTGTCTCAGCAGGTGTTTTATGTAATACTTAAGGTAAAATAAATAGAATTTTGTACAAGATGGACATGTTAATACATACAAAGCCTGCTTTGTCTGACCACAAGCCACCTGCCTTTCATACATGTATGTGTGTCAAACACCATTGGGGGAAAGAATGTGTGGCTCCTCCCACGAGGTGTAGCCAAAATATCCCAGTCAAGGATATTGGGATGTTCTTATACAAAACCAGGGAATCTTCCTACATGTACCTTGCTTATGTTTCAATGTCTTTCAGACACCTTCCTCAGAGATTTTGACTGGAGTGCTGCTTCTAGTTGCCACACAATGTATATGTAGCTGAAGTACATGTAGGTGGCACTTTTGTGGTGAGAACAAAATCCCAAACGTGGCTAACTTTGTATCCCCCCTCGTCCCGGTTCATCACTGGGGTTGACTTTGTGTTCTGAAGTATAGAAGCGAGAAACAGTACTCCAGTCAGAATCTCTGAGGAAGGTGTCGGATAGACATTGAAACATAAACAAGGTAGGAAGACTCCCTGGTTGTATATCCTAAAGAACATCCCAATATCCTATGTTCTATAAACTTGATAAAATTATTTCCGGATGTCCCAGCAGCCATGTCCTGCTCAGTCTGGCATGTCTATAGAGATGACAGGGACCACACATTTGGTGGGGCTGCTGGTGATGATGGGCTGGGCTCGCGGCACTCTGCATGCGGGGTCCACCGCCGTCTCTTCCTCTGACTCTTCATTATCGTCATCGTGGTGAATCTTGTAGGATATGTTCCCGTACTCGCGCAGGCACGGACACACCTCCAACAGGAACTGACAGAAGTCCTTACGTATCCCAAACCACCCTGTGGATGCAAGGGAACATTTTAAAGGATTTCTGAACACCTCTTACATGAAACTGTGAAGCTGCATTACTCTAACCTCACAGCTGTACACATATACAGGTGAAAATATTTTCCGCAACACATATCTACATGAAATTTTAACTGATGTCCTTACTGCAGCTTCCAACCGACAAGTTAAGTCAAAAATACATGAATTACATGAACATGTTTCTAGAGATGCATGGTGTGCGATTATATCAGAAACTACAACAGCTACATTACAGTAAGATTTAAGTACAATACACAGTGTGACAGTGACTTTTATGAAAAAAGCAACATTATAACAACTGTTGTAATACTTACAGTGATTTCCTCCCTTCTGTCCAAAAGACATGCCCATGAGTGTGAGTAGTGAGATGTACAGAGGAGCCATGATGGCAACAAACTGGTACTGGTTATCTCCATCCAGTCTGTTGGCCAGGAGGACCTACAGACATCAACATAGACATAGACATGGGTACATATATGCACTTCTTTTTACACAACCAAAGGGGGAAATAACCTGCCAACATTTTGGTAGTCCTTCCTCTAATGTGGTCTCAATGTTACAAACACAGAACTGTTTTAGAAACGCTGTCCTAATTACCTGAGTTCAGAAATGCTGAAGCAACAAATTTTCATTTATTGTATTACCATTATTTGACCCTGATGGAATATATATATATTTGCAGACTTTCTTGCGTAGTAACTTATCCCAATCCTAAACTCACAATGAAAGCATTTTTACACTTAACTCATAGTTATCTTTGTATGGTGCCCTTGTTGCGTAAGAATCTTACCTCAAACGTAAGGAAAGGTAAAACCAGTGCAAGAGCAGTGATCGCCAGGATGAGGTGTGCCCGCCGTTGTTCCGCCATGACGTCAGTGGAGCGCATGAAGAGGATGGACCAGATGATGTAGTACAGGACGATAAGGCACACCAAGCACATCAGGATCCACATCGGCACAAACACTATCTGCAGGAAATCAGGCAAAACATGCCAGAACTGTCAGTATTCACATCAAAACAAATGCTCAATTGCAAGAAACCCTACAAAACACATGAAAACATCCTTTTCTAGTACCCAGGTTGGTACAAAATGTGGTTAATCTTTAAAAATATTAATTGTACAAAAACAGATGAAAAACTTCAAAACAGTATCTACAACAGCACTTAGCCTGGCTACCATCCTTGTTTGTTTGCTCCCACAGTTGCTAATCAGTAGCGACTATGGGAGAGGAGGTAAAATAACCAGGATGGTAGCCAGGCTATAGCAGCTATCTAAGAAGCAATTTCAATGTACAAGAGTACATTATTTGTGTTTTGAAAGGACAAGATTTTTTTTACTTACCACCCATTTCCACAGAATGACATGGTCCAGTCTCAGGGCAATGAAAATGAACTGTAGGATGTTGACTGAGCAGATGGTTTCAAACTGTCAAAAACAAAACAATTGTTACAATTACAACAACCACAAACTAACTGCATATTTTTCTTAATGGAAAGTGCATTACCTTCCTAGTCCTCGTAAATGTAGTAGTACTAGTACATAGTTGCCATAGGTCTCGGCTTTACAAACATAGCGACTTTCATACTGATACTCATGCAAAAATATATGCCCTCTCTACTGACTGATCTAACTGGTGTTGATTGTTGGATATGTATAACGAGGGGGGAGTCAACTGTTCAACATATCAGTGTACCAGCCAGCCTAATATAAGTGCTAAGCCAGTAACTGGCCCCTTGTTCCCTCTGTGAGTGTAAATGTACATGTTGAGTACTAGTAGATGCCTGGTACCGACCTCTAGCGACCTGTCATGTCTGAAGCCCCAGATGCAGGCTGCGATGGACACAGGTGAGATGAAGAAGAGCGGCATGAAGACCAGCAGCCACAGGTGGTGTTTAAACTCCAGGTTATCACAGGCCAGCAGCTCAAACATCAGCAGCAGCAGGTTCAGACCCAGGCAGATCAGCATGGCCTTAAACTCCACATAGCTGTCGCCTTCAGTCCTGTGGACAGATGCATGTTTTCTTTCAAGCAACACTGTTCTAAATTTCACAAACTTGTCAGCTTCATTCATGATCAGTGGGCACACATGATGTCTGACTCTAGAATGTTACTGTACTATTGGAAGGGGCAGAGAGTAATTACACAAATGTATTATCATTATTAAGGCAGAGACTGTCAAACCAGTAATGGCAGCATTGTGTCCAGGATATCACATTTGTTTTTACAAAACCTAAAAGAAAAACACCTCCCAGTACTTTGGTAGTCCTTCTGCTTCCTAATCTTTTTTTCAAAAGCTTGGGGTCTGCGTGGTAGCGTCTTACTGAATATCTGACTCAAGATTTAGGACTTCAGAAATCTTGGCTTTTTTGGCTGTGCAGAAAGAACTCCAATTTCCATTGATTTTCTAACCTGATGAAACTATCTACACTAATTACAGGCAGTGATGAGTCTGTTAGCCTGTACTGACCTATACTCAGGGTGTTTCCACCACACATATATCCCCCGTGATGCCCCGGTGATGACCACCACCTTCCACATCCACAGGGGCAGGAACACAGCCCAGTAGCTCCACTGGATGGTGCTGTCCAGTCTCAGGGCCAGCAGCACCGAGAACAGCAGCAGGCAGAAGTACAGCACAAACTTGCTGTGAAAAAATAGACATCACTCAGTATACTACAATGTACTTAAATACTACCGGGGGTAATAGTATTGTGAAAGAAAGTCCTGATCCTGTACAGATTAGGCAATAGTACCAATAATATATAGGTTCTTTCTCTTTGGTGGTGCTACTAGTACTAGTATTTCATGATAGGAGAGGGGAAAGCCGGTTTTCACTGTGTTTCGAGTTCACAGTTGGAACAATTCTGTAGTAGTAGTACTAATGTAACGTTACAGTAGTAATACATCTACTATGCATATTCATGAATTATGTAGCGGAGAGACACTGCAAAAGTCAATAAGCAGAAGTACATCATCTGGTACAGAATTGAACGTTTATATTGTCTCCCCTGAAAGTTTTTAAACTCATGTATTGTTGTAACAGTTGGGGGTTTACTGTCTCCTCTTGGTTTCTTACACTCAATTAAAATCATTATAATTTTATAATATAGCCTAATGTCCTCAAGCAAACGCCAATAAATTGTTCTAATTCACAATGTCATGTGACTCCAGCTCAAACCGAATTTCTTACCTGGGATTGAAGTCCTGAAATATCGCTCGCAAGTTCATATTTTGAAGTGATGTTTATTCAGAGCTGGATGGGGGAGGGGGGCAACAACATCTGTTGGGTTCTTCCGATTGAAAACTCGTTCAACGTATAAACAACACGACCATTGTTATCTCAGAGATCGTACCAACATTCAGCTTCACTATTAAATGGTGGCAACCAGTAAACCAACGAGCGGGGAGATTTTTCTCGCAATTTTGCTTCGGAATCGCAGACTATCACCCCATTCCTGCCAAAACGGAAGTGACGTACTCCCCAGCTGTGCATATGGCGGAAGTACTTCATTTCTCAGAACTTCCCCCCCTTCCCCTCCGGCCAGATGGCTTCGCCCAAAATGGCGGCGAAAATTTTTATTTTTTGCAGACGAACAATTTTTAATCGTGAAAATTAACAAGACTTCCGACGATTCAGCCCAAAGTAGAACTAGACGGCATATTTCATTGTGCTGCTTAGATGCTGAGGTGAAAATTTAAACGGTAGGTTCTGTCTTTGACCCGATATTGACGACTGAACTGTTGCTTTATATCCATAAACGCCGAAAGATAAAGAGGGAGGGGGGCGTTTGCTTTATCATTCATTTGTGATCATTATCAGTTGACGGTATTTATTTGTCTTATGTACGCCGATGTGGCGAAATGATGAATCATGGATCTGTAAGGACAAGAAACGCACAAAAAAACACCGTCCATTTGGATTATCTGAGTCTTAGATCCAGAAGTTTGAATTCAGATGTGTCAAATTTTATGTTATGAACATTGGTCATGTATGAAAGATTTAGAATTCAAAACATTGAAATGCTGATCAAGACCTTTACATTTCTACCTGTTTATATATTGAATAATCACAATAATACTATAGTATAGTATGTGGAGGAAATGTTTAAGTCTGTTATTCTTCATGTATCCCAGCAGCTCAGTAGTGAGCGTCACAACATTCCGCCATGTTGCTGACTGTGGTGATCATGTCCATGGTACTGGGGGCTGTGGTCCTGCTGATGGTACAGGGACTTCTGGCCTACTGGTACCTGAAGAGGCAGCCGGTAGCAGAGAAACCCAAGAACGAACAGTACGAGAAAGCCAGGCTACATGAGGTAATGCCACAGGAATTATGCATTGTTTGAAATAAAAGTTTCATATAGGCTTCTTTATTTAGTCTGTGTGCCATCCTATTTGTATACCAGTATTACCAGGGCTCCCACACTTGCTTTTAAGGGAGTATGGGAGCCCTGATATGCAAATAGGATGGTACCCAGGCTACTCTTTAGTATCAGCATTAGATAGTTTTGTTAAACTTCAAAGCAACCAGAATTTCAATAATTTTTCCAAACACAGGAGGTAAAAAAAGATAAAAAGCAACCAGTTAACGTAAGCCTTTATAAACCTTGATGCTTGTATTCAAAGGACCCTTATAATAATTACAACCTGACAATGTCACTCTTTCTCTTTAGCATCTTATTTCATCTGAATACTAGTACATTTACAGCACCAAATGAATGTGTTTTGCTGTATGGATTCATGCTCGAGTTTTTGTTCTGCGCAGAACCTTGAGAACCTGCTGCAGGACCTGCTTGTGAATTTTGATGATATCTTGACAATATCACTCTTTAAAATAGCATCTTATTTTCTACTCATTACAAACAGCACCAATGTATTTTGCTCTTTTTGTTCTGTGCAGAACCTTGAGAACCTTCTCCAGGACCTTCAGCCGGACCAGACACGGAAGAAGTCGTCCGAGTCGTGTGAGTGGTTTAACCTGATCCTGGCCTTCCTGTTCCGCGAGCTGAAGGACACGGGCAGGATCCGGCGCTGGGTCAACAAGAAGCTGAGCGTGGAGTTCGCCGAGCTGGTGCAGAGCAAGACGGCAGGGAGGGTCATGGAGAGAATCAGGGTGAGGTTTGGTTATCAAGGACAAGAAGTAGCTGTCCTAAAACGTGGGATCTCTGAATGTCACATCCTCATTTGATAGGATGTCCCTACTTTTAAGTGACTCTCTTCAAACACAAGACCATTACGTCCCATTCAACTTCCAAAACGGCATCCCAAACCAATTTGGTTTCCAAAGGTGCTCATTTTCACCTAGCCAAGTAAGGGCTGCAAGCCTGCAACCCCTTCCATATACATATACAAGTGAGATTAGGTACAACAATTAGGGTTACAAATTGTTCACCCAAACATGCTCAGTCTTTACTACTAGTTTAGTCAGTACAAATGTACATTTTATCTAATTAACCTTCACTGTTGTTGTTCACAGCTGAGAGACTACTCCTTTGGTACCACCTTCCCCATTGTTGAGAAGGCAACTATCATGGATGTTAAGCAGTCCAAAGATGGCATGCCTGAGGTAAAGACTACTCTATGCACAAATGGAACAGAATCTGATGTATATTGCAGCAGCTGATATAGCTTGATACACAATGAGTTGGTCAAGTATGTTTTTCCCTGTCATCTGTGTGTGTGCGTGTGTGTGTGTCTGCCTATCTATGTGTGTGTCTGTCTGTCTGTGTGTGTTTGTGTGCATGCATGTGTGTTTGTGTGTGTGTGTGTGTGTGTGTGTGTGTGTGTGTGTTTGTAAATTGTATGTATATTGTGTGTGACCTATGCTGGTGAGAGATAAGTCTGCCATCTCTGGTCGTCTTCTTCATGATTGCTGTTTAACATACAGATTTTTTATTCCCTGCCAGACCATAGACATTGCCCTTGATGTTGACTACAAGGGCGGGTTCCGCCTGGCTGTGGATGTTGACCTTGTGTTTGGGAGAACAGCCTACCTGTCTGTCAAGGTCACTAAGCTGAAAGGTCGCGTCCGACTGCAGTTCAGCAGAGAACCCTTCTCCCATTGGTCCTTCTCTTTCTATGAGGTAAACCTTTATGTAGTCTGTGCTGCTCTTTGTTTGTTTTACATCACTGATAAACTGCCTCTGTAAGGATAGAGAATAAATTGATAGGTTTGATCCATTCAAATCCCTAATCTTGTATTAGTGCAGTAGGTTCTTTAATGTGCTTGAAGAGTGAGTCTCCTCAAACACAAGATCTTAACATCCCATCAAGAGAATGTCCCAAACCAAAGCTGTTCTCAATTTGACATGAGTCAAGTGAGGAAATCAAATAAGTGTAAAGCGCCCTTCCCAATTGGACTGTAGCACTTGATTTGTATTATGATGATATGTCTTTTTTTGTAGGAACCAGAGCTGGACTTTGATGCCCAGTCCCAGTTTGGCAGCCGAGTCTTCCCCCAGTTAACCTCCATCATTATTAACCAGGTATGTTGTGTGTTTGCTTTTATTCCAAGTATATGCCATATACATGTAGATGAAGAAAAGTTTATTCTGTTTGTCAAATAAACTTTGTATAGTTATGTCTTCACAATTTCTTGGCTAGACTAGTCTTGTATTTCTGTCATGACTCTGATAAAAGTGTTATATTTACTTCACTTGGCCATACATGCATCTATATATATATATATAAGAAAATATTAAAATATGATATAAAATCTGAAGATAGCTAATCATCAAAACTGTTATTCATGATGGCAGCAGCAAACATAAGTATGTACACCATAGTCTAGTTACATTATGGACCGTTTAACTGCTAGTCGAGTACAAATTCTGTCTTTGGCATAACAATTATAACTATCACTGTGGCAGCATATTTCAATAGAATTACACATGCTATCATACAGATTTTCAAGATATATACTCCCTATTTGATATATTGTAGAAGGCAACACTGAACTTGCATAGCTATGGTCAGTTTAACGGTCTCCTGGGTAATTATGTTACATCTGTGCTCCAAATTTACATATTGGTTACAACTCTGCATAAAAGCTCCCCTGTGGTTACAACAGAATTCAACAGGATTAGTGTTAATGTACAATGTGTGTAACTTTGCAAATTGCACAATATGAGAGAAATGAACGTTAAATGCTGTGATTAACCTCCTTTGATTCATGATTTTTATACTTTTTTCAAATTCAAAACAATCACCAGTTTGTCTTCACCTCATTTACATATCAATTCATAGTTTTTGGATGAATACCAGTTCCACTACAGATTCCATTTGTTCCTGATGAAAAGTAGCAGTTGCTACTTGAAACATCTTGACAGTTTCCAAAATGTATCCAGTTGCTTGAGTAACTTTTTCCTTGTGTATCTCATTACCTGGATTCCTAACCTTCATTGACAAGTCACATCTTTCATGTGCTAAAAGTCTTGTCATGCACGGCTCTCGCTCTCAGTTGTGGTGTTTTCTGTTGTGTCTCCCACATTCACTGATGTCTCACCTGCAGCTTCAGGTGTCTCGTTCACCTGTACATTGTCTACCAACACCTGTTCATCTGCCTGTGTCCTCCTCCTCTTGTACCAGACTGTGCCAGCCAGAAGGGCCAGAATTGCCACTGCAGCAATGGCTCCAAGGATGCCCCCAGCTAACTTGCTCATGTGGACTGTATTGAGTGAAACTTGTGACGCGGGCTTGGGCTGTATTTCAGGAATGTACAGTGACCTTTCTGTAGATCCAATGCCATTGGCAATGCAGACATACGTCCCAGAGTCTTCCTGTGTGATGTCGTATATTGTGATAGTTCCATTGGGCAGGACTTGTACTCTTCCCTGGCTTTGCCTCAGTGTTGAGGATACTTGTTTCCCATTCGGTAGCTGGAGGACTATTTCTGGGTTCTTGTAGCCCCAGACTTCGCAAACCAGACTCAAGGTGTCGCCTTCTTTCATAGGGCCACTGTTTGTAACTTCAAACCAGGTTATCAAAGGGATTAAACAGGTAAGTTCTCCAGCTGGTACATCTTTCAGCTTGCTTCCATGCAGCTCAACAGGGCTGTCACAGACGATCTGGTCCTCAAAGGACCGGCCTCTCATAAGCCTGCGAAAGTCGATCATCCTACAGTCACATTTCCAGGGGTTCTGATGAAGAATCACCCTGGACGTACGGTCCAGGATACGGTAGGACATGTCTGACAGACTTGACAGGAGGTTTCTCTGCAAGTACAGGTTGGACACTTGTAGCCCCGATATGGGTTCATCAGGAAAAACCTTCAGCTTGTTGTCTTCTAGCTTCAGGTGGTCAAGTGTTGTCAGTCCTGCTAAGGCGTCGGGTGAGATGAATTCTATTTCATTCTGTTCAAGGGACAGCATACGGAGACTTCCAAGCCCGGAAAAGATCTGTCCGTCTAGCAATCTGAGACTGTTTCCATTTAGGTAGATTTCTCTTAAGTTGCGAAGGTTGTTGAAAGCATCCTCATGGATTACACTTATCTTGTTGTATGAAAGCCTCAAGTACTGCAGATTGTCAAATCCAGAGAAGGAGTGTGCAGAAATTTCTGTAACCTTGTTTGTGAGCATGTTGAAGTGTGTTATGCCGGGTAGGTGCGGTGCGGTATTGCCTTGCGGAACTGAAGTCAAGTTGTTGTTGTAGAGGGAAATTCTGCGGAGACTAGTCAGCCCAGAGACACTGCTAAGATCAAAGGTGTGAATCTTGTTGAAGAAGAGGTAGAGGTACTGCAGCTTGGTCATGTGGGAAAATGTCCTGGGATGCACGGTTGTGATGAGGTTGTTGTATAGATGAAGCTGTTGTAGGTTCCCCAGTCCCTGAAACATCTCCGGTGTTAGGACCTGGAGCTCATTGTAGTGTAAGTACAGCACAACAAGAGAGCCCAGGGAGCTAAACACACCTGCTTCAATTGTTCTGAGCTTGTTGATGTTTAACTCTAACGTATGCAAGTTGCCAAGCCCTTGAAACACCCCTGCTCTAAGAACAACAAGCTCATTATTCTCAAGTTCGAGTTCGAACAGTTTCTCCAAGTTTCTGAAGGCTCCGGTGGAGATGGTGGTCATGCGGTTGCCGTACAGGTACAGGTGTTCCAGCTGTTGATACCTGTTCAATGCGTCGCTGTCGAGCGTGGTGATGCGGTTGTTTCCGAGGCCGAGGATGGTGAGGAAGGAGTTGAGGGACTGGGGGACCCCCGTCAGGTTCTGACTGTTGCAGTTGCAGAAGTACTGAGAGCTGCAGGTACAGTCGTCTGCACCGGTGGTGGGACAGAGGAGCAGGAACAGGAGACACAACGGCACCAGGGGGACATGTTGTCTGTGAGCCATCATGGTCACGGCTGAAAGACAAGTAGTGACTGTTAGAAATAGTGATTCATTTTTATACAGAAATGTCCTGGAACCATGACTGGGATAATCAACAGTATTTTTACTCCATTTTGCAAAATGAAACATTGCTTATTATGTAGGCTACTCCAGAAAAAAGGAAGAGGGAAAACTATAATGTTGTAACATTGTGTGTTCTTTCTGACCAATTTGAACCATATGAATCTAGGTATATGATATGAAATAGAGAGACAGGTGAGAGGGTTAAGTGAATTTCTGCTGTAACTATCAGGCCGATAAGTCTTCTAAGATCAAATTTCTCTTTAAGCAGTCCCTGTGGTTTGAGTGTGTAGTTGTCTGCTTTCTTTCATACAAATTGTACCTGACAAGGAAGCATTGTTTGCATAGAAAACAGAACCCTTCTAACATTACATGTACCATGAAGTGGTAAGGCTTACCTGTTGTTTACATAGTGCAGGTCTTGTCAGTTTGGTATGGACAATTTATGTGGCACTGCAGTAAATGTACGACTACCATATACCTGACATATTTGAAAAATAGAAATTTGGCAATCTGGCATTTTGTCATTGATTAAAGCAGAAATGCAGATTGTGGATGTTTGTTGGTGTCTGCATTTTGTAAGTGTCCTACAAAAAGTTTTACCCACATTTTACACATACATTTGGACAGGGGTGTTATAAAAGATGTATTTTAAACTTATGGGAAAGTGTCCTTCTCCAACATTGTGATTTTGTTCCTCCCCCAACTCAGGTATTTTGAACATTAGATCATTTAGATGCATCCTTGTTTTCAAACGTCACAAAACGAATGTTGCCCCCCACCCCCACCCCAACATGCAGTTTCTCACACGATATATGCATGCAAGGATTCTTGAAACAACAGATTCAACATGATGTGAATATTATGATTTAACACAGCTTTTTTTACAGAACATGAGTGTTAAATATGTCCTTGAAGGTTTAGAAAACAGTCTGTCTTCTGTACATTTTTTGACTACATGTGCATGTAATTAACATGGAAGGAACCTATTAGTGATATTTCTAGTTATATTTCCATCTCGAATGGCTACCATATACACAATCAAGAGACACTGAGTCTTCAAGTTGCATGTATACAAATCTTGTTGACTAAAGGCATGATCTGGTGAAGAAATGGAGATGATACGTACTGTTTTCCCTTGCGTCGTGCAATGGCGTCTGCCGTTGGTAACTGCTGCCTCAGGTGTACTGGGGCGTGTCAGGACAAAAAATGTCACCTGACAACCTATTGTGTCTGTCTCGCCAAAGGTTGGGCGGGGGTCTGCTACACCTGCTCATTAATTGTGCTGTCTGTAATTACCTTGGCAAGACAACAGACTAATTAAGTTGTAACACTGATGACCAGGCCAGGAAAATACAGTTGTGTGTTTTGTTCAAGGGGTGAAATAGGTTTCAATTTCGTTGATTTTTTTTTTCAACCAATGACAATAGTTTTCAATAGAGCTCATGCTTTGTATATTTACTGCAAGCAAAAATGTGAAACAAACATGTGACAACTTGGTTTTCAGTTCCCTTTTTCTGTACCAATGTCTTATAATGCAAAATGTTTTCCTTGTTTATATAATAACAACAAAGGACTCAGGTTTGGTTTCACATGCTTGACTGTGTAGAATGTGGGTCATGGTACAGGCAGGTATAGGGCTTCTTCAAAACATTTCACTGTTCTATTGTCTTCTTCTTCTTCTTCCTTCTTTGTCATGGTCATTAATTTTTGCTGCTTTGAACTTGTGATAACTGTTTTACATTTCAAAATTGGTCAATAATCATAACTAAAATATTTAGCAGCTCCAGAGAGCATTCTTTGTAGTACTGTCAGTTGTAGACACCAGGTCTGATAATTATATGATTTTGAATAAGTCTACACAGCTACATACTTGCGGTTTACTATGATCTTTTGAAACCACCACCATGACAAAGTTTACTATATGAAAGAAAATGACAGTTATTTTATGTATACTGAGTTTATGATAAAAAAATAAAATCTTATCAGTCACTCTCATCATGTTACAAGCACATAATGTTGCAGGAAGATTGTGACATTCTAAATGCTTAATTCAAGACTACAAACAATCATTTACATACTTTTAGGTGAGAAATAACCATGATTATTTTCTCCACATTAAGGCAGAAACAACCCTTGAAGTTGTACTAATCTGGAATAGGTATCACATATCAAGTTGTATGGTATGGTATTATATTGCAGAGGCCTATGTAATCTCTCTGAACTGAATGATTACCTCTTTTTTGGTTCATGATTACTCTGTATGTTGCCTGGATGGCATGTTTCATAATCATATCATTTCTAGCTAATTTGGCTCTCCTGTGGCCCTTAGTATGCTATTGAAATTGATGAAATTTCCTTTTGTTCCAGATCCGGCGCTCTGTCCGTAAGAAGCACACCCTGCCGTACTACAAGCTGCGTTTCAAGCCGTTCTTTGACTACCAGGAGCAGCTGAACGCTCCTGACGACGTCTATCTCCATGACAACAAGGTCACGGTGGGTCAGCTGGAGGTCACCATCGTGGAGTGTAGCCGTCTCCCACGGGTGTTCCAGGATTGTGTGGTGTACTGCACACTCTGTATAGGTAAGTTTCCAAAAGATTGTATATAAAGGATGTCATCTTTTTGTGGCCCTACATGTTAACTTTTTTTTTGTATTTAAATACTTAGTATTGAACAGAGTGACCTTTGAGATGAACACATAGTAAACTAGTCTCTCTCTATCCAAAAAAAATCATCTTTGATGACAGCAATTGACAAGTTGCCAAAACATTTATTAGGTCAGGTGATCGTTAAATGGACATCATTTTTTAATCATTTTTTAAAATAATGATATTAACATTTTGAATTTGATATCCCCCAGATGAGTCGACCTGGAACCAGTGGACGGGGAAAAAACGGTCCTTCTGGTTTGCCCAGGATGTGGAGCTGGCAAAGGGAGAGTCCAAAACTCTGGGCATCGCCTTCAGAGATGTGAGTACCATACCAGGCTGTCACGTCAATTTCTGTAATTTGTTTTGTGTAACTGTACTAATAAACGAAAAAGCAGATAGCCAACCTTGTTCGCGACAATGATGGTAGATGATAGTGTTTCTTTGTTGAATGTAGGTTAGTTGATTCCTTGGTTGATTGGATGGCAATTGGTATGGTTTTGTTTTATATGAAACTTCAAGCTTTAAGGCAATTAGTCTTGCCTGTCATTTGTGTTGGATAGAAAATATTGTCTACTAATAATTATTGTAAATTCCTAGCTTGGGTGCCAACCGATATCGTAATGGCAACCCCGAAAAAATTGGGGAACAAAAAATCGGAGTTGCCATAACATGTTTATGACTGCTTAGGAAAGTACAACTGTTACAGCATGCAGATAAACCTTGGTGGTACACATGTAATTCTGACCCTGTTCCTTTGTTTGTCCCCATCCTCAGGAGCCCATTGAAGGTTCCATGTACCAGCAGGTGGTGGTGGACAGGATCGACCCCAACACTCCTGTCAGCAGGGTGGACATCCAAAAGGTACGTGGGCTCAACTTCAAAATGTTCCAGGAAAGGCTTACAGCAGGTTCCTCCTTGGCAACTACATGTACTTTTCACCACACTGTGTTAGCTTAATCATTCATGCACACAGTCGTTTCTTCATGGAACTTGTGCTACGTGACGTCATCACCGGCAGTGGCTTGTAGACCAAGTGTTCGTGCCTGAATCAGAAACCCCTCAGTCCAGGGAATGATGGTGTCGTAGGTGGCTGCATGCTCAGACCCACAGCAGAGTAGAAGTGTCAAGGACACTTTGTACAGAGGAGGGTAGGTGGTGGTACATGATACAGAACATGGTAAAAACTGTACAAGTCTGGTCTTGATAAACATGTACTGTTTCTGTCCTATTACAGGGTGACATCCTGCTGACAGTGGGAGGAGTCAGAGTCATGAACGTCAGTCATGCAGCCAAACTCATCCGGCAGGCAGGCGACAAGTAAGGGGTCTTGTTTTTTTTGCTTCAAATGCACAAAGTAGCAGTAAGATTGTCTTCATTTTACCCACTTAGGAAAAACATTCTGGCACTCAAACAATTCTCTGTCAATATTCCAATGGTATACTTGGTAAATATGTTTGACTAAAG
>NW_017803995.1:54746-57023 GCF_001625305.1 Branchiostoma belcheri
AGAACATGAGTGTTAAATATGTCCTTGAAGGTTTAGAAAACAGTCTGTCTTCTGTACATTTTTTGACTACATGTGCATGTAAATTAACATGGAAGGAACCTATTAGTGATATTTCTAGTTATATTTCCATCTCGAATGGCTACCATACACACAATCAAGAGACACTGAGTCTTCAAGTTGCATGTATACAAATCTTGTTGACTAAAGGCATGATCTGGTGAAGAAATGGAGAAGATACGTACTGTTTTCCCTCGTGTCGTGCAATGGCGTCTGCCGTTGGTAAGTGCTGCCTCAGGTGTACTGGGGCGTGTCAGGACAAAGAATGTCACCTGACAACCTATTGTGTCTGTCTCGCCAAAGGGGGGGGGGATCTGCTACACCTGCTCATTAATTGTGCTGTCTGTAATTACCTTGGCAAGACAACAGACTAATTAAGTTGTAACACTAATGACCAGGCCAGAAAATACAGTTGTGTGTTTTGTTCAAGGAGTTACCCATAGGTTTCAATTCTGTTGTTTTTTTCAACCAATGAGAATAGCTCATGCTTTGTATATTTACTGCAAGCAAAAATGAAACAAACATATGACAACTTGGTTTCAGGGTTTTCAGTTCCCTTTTTCTGTACCAATGTCTTATAACGCAAAATGTTTTCCTTGTTTATATAATAACAACAAAGGACTCAGGTTTGGTTTCACATGCTTGACTGTGTAGAATGTGGGTCATGGTACAGGCAGGTACAGGGCTTCTTCAATACATTTCACTGTTCTATTGTCTTCTTCTTCTTCTTCCTTCTTTGTCATGGTCATTAATTTTGCTGCTTTGAACTTGTGATAACTGTTTTACATTTCAAAATTGGTCAATAATCATAACTAAAATATTTAGCAGCTCCAGAGAGCATTCTTTGTAGTACTGTCAGTTGTAGACACCAGGTCTGATAATTATATGATTTTGAATAAGTCTACACAGCTACATACTTGCGGTTTACTATGATCTTTTGAAACCACCACCATG
The DNA here is from genome assembly GCF_001625305.1 of Branchiostoma belcheri. Lineage (NCBI taxonomy): Eukaryota > Metazoa > Chordata > Leptocardii > Amphioxiformes > Branchiostomatidae > Branchiostoma > Branchiostoma belcheri. Next base: position 55,758 of record NW_017803995.1, read on the forward strand.
ACAAAGTTTACTATATGAAAGAAAATGACAGTTATTTTATGTATACTGAGTTTATGATAAAAAAATAAAATCTTATCACTCTCATCATGTTACAAGCACATAATGTTGCAGGAAGAATGTGACATTCTAAATGCTTAATTCAAGACTACAAACAATCATTTACATACTTTTAGGTGAGAAATAACCATGATTATTTTCTCCACATCAAGGCAGAAACAATCCTTGTACTAAGCTGGAATATCACACATCAAGGACATATACAGATCCTTGCACATATCAAGTTGTATGGTATGGTATTATATTGTAGAGGCCTACATGTATGTAATCCATGTGAACTGATGATTAGCCTTTTTTTGGTTCACGATTGCTCTGTATGTTGCCTGGATGGCATGTTTCATAATCATATCTTTCTTGCTAATTTGTTCTCCTGTGGCCCTTAGTATGCTATGGAAAATGAAATTCCTCTTTTATGCCAAAAAGCAGTTACTCAAGCAACTGGATATGATTTTGACTGTTTCCAACATCATATCCAATTGCTTGTTGTAATGAGTAACAGTTTTTTGGTATTCTTATTACCTGGATGTCTAACCTTCACCGACGTTTTGTTCCAGATCCGGCGTTCTGTCCGTAAGAAGCACACCCTGCCGTACTACAAGCTGCGCTTCAAGCCGTTCTTCGACTACCAGGAGCAGCTGAACGCTCCCGACGACGTCTATCTCCATGACAACAAGGTCACGGTGGGTCAGCTGGAGGTCACCATCGTGGAGTGTAGCCGTCTCCCACGGGTGTTCCAGGATTGTGTGGTGTACTGCACACTCTGTATAGGTAAGTTTCCAAAAGATTGTATATAAAGGATGACATCTTTTTGTGGCCCTACATGTTAAGTTGTATTTAAACACTAGTAGTATTGAACAGAGTTACCAGCTACGTTTGAGATGAACACATAGTAAACTAGAATTCCGAGATCTCATACCTCCATGAAATATGATCTTGATATGTAAATGTAAATTCTTTAATTGAATCAAATGACCTCTGCATTAACATGATATATGCATCGTGATGTATGTTAACTTTTGATTAATTTACAGATGTCCCAAGTATGACATTCTCATCATTCACCATTACGAAATCATAGAATTTTCACATTAATTATGCAAATTAGGTCATCATTTGCATAATTAGTATCTGTTGAAGTTCCGCCTGCCATAGGTTACATAGTATAATGTAAAACACTGTAATTATAGAATTTCCTCATTAATTATGCAA
>NW_017803995.1:57043-81825 GCF_001625305.1 Branchiostoma belcheri
CGTAGGTGGCTGCATGCTCAGACCACAGCAGAGTAGAAGTGTCAAGGACACTTGTACAGAGGAGGGTAGGTGGTGGTACATGATACAGAACATGGTAAAAACTGTACAAGTCTGGTCTTGATAAACATGTACTGTTTCTGTCCTATTACAGGGTGACATCCTGCTGACAGTGGGAGGAGTCAGAGTCATGAACGTCAGTCATGCAGCCAAACTCATCCGGCAGGCAGGCGACAAGTAAGGGGTCTTGTTTTTTTGCTTCAAATGCACAAAGTAGCAGTAAGATTGTCTTCATTTTACCCACTTAGGAAAAACATTCTGGCACTCAAACAATTCTCTGTCAATATTCCAATGGTATACTTGGTAAATATGTTTGACTAAAGTTCTACATGTATTATGTGCATACATGTAGCTTCTGTTGCTCTTGTAGCTTATCTGACTTGCACACTGCTGGAAAGGCAATAGTTCATTGAATTCCACTTTCTCCTGTCTTTAGGATGGTGTTGCGGATCGAGCGTCACCTTTCTCACAACGTCACCTCCGATGCTCTGCAAGGTCCGCATCAGACCTACGAGGAGGACACGGTCAGCCTGAAGGGAATGGACGCGCTGGACATCGACCACGACAACTTCCCCGACTCTGACTCCGAAACCGAAGAGTACATCAACATCAGCATCAAGAACCCTGCCGCGGAGGGGAGGGGCATTTCCAGCAGAACAGCACAGCAGAAGTCTTCTCCGTCCAAAACTAAGGCGAACATCTCTCCGCTGCTGAGTCGCAAGTTTGGCCTGGGCGGCAGTCAGCAGTCGCCGACTTCCTCCCCCATCAGGGACCCTGGTGTGAAACCTGCCGTGGATGATGCAGACAAAGCGAGGGACACCGCTCACGGAGCAGGCATTCCTGCCATCACTGTCACACGAGAGGTATATTTTTCTCTTACTCTCAGTTATTCATTTTGTGTCACACAACACTTATATGGTTGTGTATGCTGTAAAGGATATGCAGCCTCGGATAGGATATAAAGCCCTTGTTCCCATGTTTAAGGAGAGCCACACCTTATGCATAAAAAATATCCCACCACACTGATAAAAAAGCAGGTGTCCTTTACAGTGTGGGTGGTTCAAACCTTACAGTCAGGTCTTAGGTTTGAGATCTTTAAGAGGTAATAGTCACCTGTCTTGTCACTTCTTCCACAAATGTAGTTAGTTAATCTTCATTTATTTTAATGCTAAAGCTTAAATTCAGATAACAGTAAATGATTGCCTTTGCTAGAGGTAACGTTAAATGTCCGATTTTACGTCCATGTTGTAGGCCCTTGGAACTCCACGAGGAAGGTCGCACTCAGATGGGAGTGAGCCGCTCCACGACGTGGCCCTGACTGATCCTCTTCATGGAGTGTTTACAGGAGGGGATGCAGACACCACCGCGGCCTCGCACACTTTCCACGCTGAGGAGGACGCCACCAAGATCGAGACCAGGGCGACCAGTCCGGTTACTGCTTCTCAAGTAGGTTATTCTGTTTGGTTTCTTCAGGGAATGTGGTGATCACAATTGATACACATGTACAGTTTCTTATCAGTTGTCTGTGCCAAATTTTCAAGTAGAATGTCCTGGTTGTCTTGGTGTTTAAGGATGTTGCAGTTCAGACCTTCAGAGTGGAAAGTATATATTGAGCTTGACTGCAAGCACATGCACAATCATACATATGATATGACATATGCATGAAAATATTACAGTCACTGTGGTACTAGTTGGAAAATATAAGAACAGAAAGAAAAGCTTATTAACCTCGACTTCTTCCAGGAACTGTCCTGGGATGAGACGTTCATATTTGACATTGAGGACGAAGACAAGTACCTGAACATCTGCATCTGGGCCAAAGGAGTGGAGAAGGGAGACAAGGAAGAACTCATCGGACATGTGAGTATGCAATCTTGTCTTTCCAGTTGTGGTCTTGTCATCAGTGTGAGCAGCATGCATCAATCTGTCTTCATTTGCGTAGCATTGCACGCCATTCCTGATGGTCTTGGTCTGTAATCTTCTCCAGGGTTCTTTTCAGTACAAACAGTTGTTAACATAGGGTGTTGAACATGTTTACATCTTACATGCTTACATAATGTCTTGTACAAATACATGTACATACATTGCACCAGTACAAATTCTGTTGCTTGGATTGGAGTACAAAATGTACATTGAGTCATGCAAACTTGATGTCACAGATGTGATATTCTGATTAAAAATGGGTAGATGAGTACAACCTTAGTAAGGAAAAGGATGGAGTACATTGGAATAAATACTGACTATTTGTTGCCCCAGGTGAGCATCTCCCTGATGGATGTGGCCCTGCAGTGTCTGACCACCCTGTCTGGGGAGTACCAGAACTGTTACCTGCTGGAACCACCTGAGATCAGAGCTGCTGCCAGGTGAGGTCTCACACTTCATCACTAAGTCTTGTCTGTGTGGGGATGGTGTTACCCTGTGTGTCACACTGAAACTGTTGTCTCTGTCTGTACTTTGAACCTCAGTTTTTCAGCCTTGAAAATCACTTAGTGATAGCAGAATGACGGATGTCATCCAAAACTTCTGTAAGTTATTTATCCAGTAGTAGAGTTTGAACTGTCTTTGAACACTTGCTAGTAGGTCTTTATATTTATTTTCATGGAATGACATTAGAAGGATGCACTAAGGACTAAATAATGACTGCAAAGCTTTCAAATACCCATCAGGATTCAAACTTTCTGGTCCTGGAGCATGGTTCCTAACAGCTTGATCCAACATGCTTCTTAACAATGGCATAATGTTGGGACATCTTTTTTACAGTCGTCACCTCGGTCGTTCCGGCTTGGCGACCCACCCCGGCTTTAACGCTCGTCTGTGCGGAGGTGACGTCACGCTGCGTTTCCACCACACGCCCAGCATCCAGTGCCACATAGAGGGGGATCAGCAGACGGACACCAAGAAGACGCCGGGTTCCTGCCGGACACAGCCCATCCGACGCAAGTCTGCCTCCGCCCTGGGCATAGCAGGGCTGGGCTCAGGACTCAGGTGAGACGGCTGTCTGAAACTGTAGCTATTTATTGCCAGTTTCATACTGTATGCATAGGACTATGATACATGAAAAATCAATTAATCAGTACAAATTGTTATGTCCTATATTTAGTTCAAGGTGTTATTGTTGAAATTTAGGTCACTGTACAAATTTTCGTCTTTGTACTTCCGCCTTGTCAATAAAGGATAAAATCTAACTGACTTTAAGTGTCAGTTAATTTGTGTCAGTATATAAAAGCTAGATGACGGGCATGTATTCCTGGGCTAAGAATTGATGAGTTATTGTAGTTATATAGTAGAAAAACTATAGTTTGGTACATTCATAGGGGGTAGGATAAAAACTCACAGATTGGGCATGTTAAATTTCAAGTATATATATTATATATTATAAATTGACTATTTCAAGCTGCTCGCGTGGCAAATGACAATAACTTTTACCTAACTCGCATCTCACAGATCTTATATTCTCACCTCTATGTAGCTCCACCATTGCTGTGTGAGCACATAGAGTACATGTACATGTATGTCATGTATGGCCAGCATTGCTATGTCTTGGCTGACCTTCCTTGCTACCATTTGCTTGTAGCGTCTGCCAGACTACGGAATCAAACCTGCCATCTGCACCGGAGGGTAGGACTGCTTCTGGCATTCAGAACAAACAAACTCACTAACCAACCTACAGAGCATTGGGGTGTAGGGTGGCACTAACAGCTGCATGTGTGGCTTGTACAGTAACATCATCTTTAAAAGGCCAAAAAAAATTCATCTGAATGGATGACATGCTACAGAGATAATTTTTACATGATTCTATAAAAAGTTTTTCTGCTCTGCTGTACATTTAGCTTTCCAACATACAAGTTGATTTTGCAGTATTTTCTTAAAGGACTGACTGTAAATTTGTGATGTGTTGTAGGGTACAAATCAATATGCATACATTGAGTAAAGCAAGACCCATTCCTTTGGGAAAACCAGACAAAATTAATGTACAGTGATGCAAAGAATCTGAAATATCAAGTTTGTGTGGCCATGACCTTGTTCTTCAAGCAGGTGCTGTAGGAAAGTCAGAGGACTGCATCTCTGAAAAAACAACAGTTTGCAGCCCATAGAATAAAGGGTTAAGGTTGTGGAAGGTTGTTTTGTGCAGTCAATACAGCATAATTGCCTAGTGGCTGCCCAAGTGCCCCTCCTTTTGATAGGTTTTGATTGTCACTGTTATTCTAACTTCTTAAACTCAGGAATAATGGGGTAAGAAATCTTCTTCAAAGGACATGTACATTGATGAATAATGTCAGACCTGGAAGGGGAGACCCTCCAAAATAGAATACTGTAGGCTGTATCTTGGCCTCTGTGTGTCTGCTTGGCCATGCTTCTCACCCTAACCCTGGCTAACCCCAATATTAGCCTGTTACCTACATGTAGGTGTCCATTTCCTCTGATAGTCACTGTATGGCCTTCTGACTTGTCATCAAAAGGAAAATTCTAAATCTCCAATTCTAAAATGTAGGATGCAATCAATAATGATGAAGAAAGTTTGAAAGAAATGTCTAACTTGATGATTGATTGGTGACAAATCAGAAGTCCTTTTGAGGTGGCTAATAAGGAAACAGCAAGGTGGTACTTAACATGGTTAGAATCTATTGCATGGCAGGGTGCTGGATTACTTGGTTATCAGAGTATATCAAGATTTTCATGATTCTTAACATCTGCATTTCTTTTGCAGCATACAGACTGTGAAACATGAATTTGAAGAGAAGCAATTTACATCTAGGGACACAAGATGTGACTACTGCATGAAAAAGGTAGGCCCCATCCTCAGCCCTTACCTTGGTGCTGATTGGCCATCCTCAGCCCTTACCTTGGTGCTGATTGGCCATCCTCAGCTCTTTCCTTGGTGCTGATTGGCCATCCTCAGCTCTTTCCTTGGTGCTGATTGGCCATCCTCAGCCCTTTTCTTGGTGCTGATTGGCCATTTTTAGCCCTTGGTGCTGATTGGCCATCCTCAGCCCTTTTCTTGGTGCTGATTGGCCATCCGCAGCCCTTTCCTTGGTGCTGATTGGTCATTTTCAGCCCTTGGTGCTGATTGGCCATCCTTGCCCATTTCTTTGTAATGATTGGCCACAGTAAAAATAGTATGTCTTGTTACAAATCATAAATGCACCATTGTAGTACATGTACTATAAGAGTACAATGCAACTTCTTTTGACTTTTCATTGTTTATTTCTAGGTTTGGACCAAAGTTGCTGCCCAATGTAGACTGTGTTCCTATATCTGCCATAAGAAGTGTATTGAGAAGTGTCAAGCTGTGGCAAACTGCTCCAAGTAAGTCAAAGTTACCACCAGTGGTACTCAATCAACTTAACTGTATATCTTTGGTTCATTTGCTACATTTTTGTTCTGCTGTTTGTTATCAACTGTAAGTTCAATATCAAATATTTTCATTTATTTTTCTTAATGTTTTAGTTTCTTAATGTTTTAGTTGCTTTCATATTCCTTTTTATGTACAGTTTTATTTTATGATTTATCTCATTTTTCTTTAGGGTATTTCTCCTGCAGAGAATTGAAAAGTGAGTAGTAGGCAATATGCCTTTAATACCTTCTTAAAGAAGTAAACTGAAACTGTTCGTTATCAAATGGTAACATTGACAACTTCAAGATTAATGATTGAAATTGAAGAAATGCACTATGACAGTTATATTGATGAAGGTTAGACATCCAGGTAAACAATACTCATAGGAAATTCAAACTCTTCTACTATGTTTCAAGTGACATCCACCACTCTACTTCAGCATCACTTTTCATGTCACTTGAAACATCCAGAAATTATTCTAATTTATTCAGTGGTAGAGTTTGAATTCTTCTGCGAAAAGATACGTGTCGGGTTGCAAGCCCTATGCCAGGTTTTACAGAGTTTTCCTTCTCTGGTTGGGCTTTGAATTTCCCATGAGTAACCTACCATGTTGTCCATGTCCATGTTACAGACAGCCCCGACAGCGCTCCTCTCCCCTGCATGCCCGTAAGCCGACCACCCTGCACACCGTGGGCAGTGCCCCTCAACTGGTGCCAAATGCCGGCACCACACATCATGCCTCTCCGGGTGAGAATGATTCAACATTACCATTATTTTCAACCAAGATATCTATAATGTTTATCACGCTGTTATGTAATATTATACTAGTGTCTAGTGATATGTTTTGTCTTCTTGAAACATGTACTCTGTAAGTTCTATTCATTTCACTGAATCCAATGCCATCTAACAAAATCCTACCAATAACTTTGCAACCTCTTTGCTACTTATGTACCAGCAGTATTGACAACATGACTATGTAGAAGAATGTGTAGGATTCAAGTACAAGTACATGTAGTATAATTATTAATAAAAGACCTTAAATTTATTGTGTGTTATGCTCTTACAACCTAGTAAGTACAGTTCATGGTGATAAAGCAGCTCTACATGTAGGTAGTGCAAATACGGTGACAAAAGATACTCTGTGTAGTATCTTACTACATCTACAATGGATTATGTATACTAGTATGTACATTTTCAACTTCATCTACCACATTACTCTCTGCTCTACTCCATGTTCCCCAGGCTCGTCCCCCCGTGCGACTCCAAGCCACTCGCCCGCCGGCTCCCCGACCATGGCGCGCCGCTACCTGTCTGGGGAGATGTTCCGGGAGACCCAGCTGGCCGAGGCGGCGGACAGCAGCGACAGCGACAGCATCATGCACAGCAGTCGCACGCTGCGGGAGAAAATCCTGCAGACACAGAAGGAGGGCTGCGACTTCGCCAACGTGGACGTGGACACACTCATCGTCACTGCGGCTAAAGAGGTGCAGTTTCTTCATTGTCTCCTTACTCTTTTTGAGAAGTTTGGTGGGTACTTAAGCATGACCATTGGCTAACAATGTATCCTTCCAAGGGCTGCAGACCACCAGTAATATTCATGCAACTGTGGTTCAGAACTCTGATGAATATAAGTATAAATTGGTACCATAGAAAGACTGCAACTTTGCCAAATTGGACATGCATGATTGTTCTTGCAGGGATTCCATTAAAGATAAATAAGCTTGTACAATAAGTTAGGAGTATTAAACTGAAGGGTACCATTTGTAACTGGAGGGTAATGTATTGTCCAGTTCAGCAGACACATGCTGAAAGTGTGAATGGGATGAACATGTCTGTTTGTTCCCCCACAGCTGGGGAGAGATCTGTACAGTGAACTGCCCCAGGAGGAGCGGAGACAGAAACTGGATGCCATGGTCAGTATACCTCATGAAATTCACATACAATCATGTACATTACAATGTTAGGATGAACATTTGTTTCTCATATAATAGGATTGATGATAACATGATAAAAAGAAGTCAATACTATAGATGCCCCATGCAACTAACTTAAGCCACCCAAGCAGAAGAGCTAAAAAATCTGACTCTAGCATGTCCTGAAGACGAGATATGAAAAACAGACGTTCCACTGCAGTACTTAGGAAACCTGCCAGGGGTCCGAAAATCTACTCAGTTCCAGCATTTGTCACACCCTACGAACCTACCAAATATTCAACCTATCTATCCAGCGAATCTTGAGTTATCTTGATGACAGACACAAGTCTGATACACAGACATTGCTAAAAGTACAATGTATACTGTCTATAGTCTCCATTTTTCCTGGAGGTAATGATGAGTGTGATTGTTACATGACAGATCAACAAGCTTCAGCAGGAGATAGACATGGAATCTGAGCACAAACTGGAGCTGCACAGGGAGGAGAAGGATGCCCCAGACCAGCAGGTAACTCCGTCTACTGGCCTTCTTCACTCAGAATCTCTCATCATAATCTGTTAAACAAACAAATCATGATAGTAGCAGCTGTTACAAACTGATACTTTATTACAAAGCAAAGTATACTGATTGTATGACAAGTTATTGTAAATCATATGTCTATGTTTGTGTGTACATGCAATTAGGATGTACCGTATTTTAGTTTTGTGGACTTAAATGGAAAGTACATTGTTGGCAGACAGTCATTATTCAATCAATCAACTTTTATTATTGCTCAACAATCGTACATGGTACAATGTATTGCAGTAAGACAGCAATACTACAAAACTATACTATTAACTATGTGTACAAACTATTATTGATAAGAGTTACACTATAGCCATGAATGGATGATTTGATCTTGCATTTGAAGTGGTTCTGATGCTAATGATGTTTTACATATGTTGGCCACATTTCCTCAGGTGAGAAGTAAGATAGCAGCCGACCTGGCTAAGTCTGAGGAGCGCCTTCAGGCCCTGGCCCTGCTGATGTTACACTACTGCTCCGGCTGGCAGAACTGTACAGAGAGGGAGGACGAGACAAAGGCAGCAGGAGCTCAGTGAGTATAGACACAAACTACATATGATTATTTACTATGTGTATCTGTCAAACTACTGTAATCTACCAGTTCAGTATTACTGAAAATATGGTTGATCAAATTTAAGCTTCCAAACTTTTTGTGTTGAGTGTACATGTACAATGTACATGTGTATATGCCCTGGACAGTGTCTAGAAAGAATGGAATTGCAATTCAAATTTTCAAACAATGGGATGTTTGATAATTAATTCCTTTGGTGTTCCTTTAAGGATGTAACATGAACAGCAAGATTTACATGTTGATATTTGATGTTTTTAATAACAAGTTCTGTTCTGTTCTACAGGGCTGTTTGAGTCGTCATCTATGGCAAGATAAGAGACAATGCACTCTACATTGGGACAGCTCCTCAACTAATCTTGTAAATATGACTGATCCATCATAGAAAACGACCAGAGAAACAACATCATGTACAACATGTATATTATATATTATATTAACTTATTTTGTGTAGTGTAAGTTAAGCTTTGCATTCCATCCTAAAATTCATGCAGTGGTCACATTTGGTTTCGCTATGATAATCATATATTTATGATGTAACCTAAGATATAGACGTAATTATGTAAACATGCTTTAAATGAGATAAAATATATTTACTAGTATTGTGATGTTATAGTCAATACTAACAACATAATTATTATAAGCATGCAAATACATGTAACAAGGTACACAAATAGCATTAAATATTACATGACTCATCCATATGTACTGTGCAATATTAAGGATGACATCTCTGTGATTTATGATAACTCATAATTGTTGCAATATGCTTCAGTCTTAACAATGGCCTATGACTATAAGGTGTTTTTGGATAAGTCAGATGAATGACTGTGTGTACATCAGTGATCTTCAGTCTAGATATGCAATGTAAATGTTACTGAAACTATTGAGAATTGTACTTACTATATACATATGCATGCATTTGCTGATGCAATGTTAACAAATAGTGATAGCCCCAACTGTACAATATTGTTGGTGGTAACTACTGGTTACTCTGGTGTTGTGCTCTAAACTTTGTAGGTACAATGTGTATATGTTGTTTTCACCATTGTTGTAAGAGGCAAGTCATATAAAATGGTAAAAGTTGTTAAACTTTAAAGAGCAGCCCCTTGCATATTAATAAGTCATGTAAAATGGTGCAAATATACTTAGATATAGTATTAACCAAGTCTGAATATAAGAAAGCTTATTTATACATATTATGCTCATTAGGTACATTGTTTATGCCTGATGCTTTCCTCGATTTAAGTACTCTGATGTTACAATTGTTGACCAGGTGTATAACAAATGACGAAATAGGTGACAAGTCATATAGTATACCAAACTATGGTATGCTGTCTTGATAATAGTATGATGTCAAGTAAATTTGTGGGATGTGCAATAGTTAATACTGACCAAGAGTAGAACAATGAATAGATAATGTTTTTAAAAGCTACATTAAGTAGATAAATAGTGAATAAAGTCTACTTGTCGCTTATTAAGTTGATGACGTTTTGTTGTATTTTTACCTATTATATTCTTACCTGCTTGTGTTCTTTTCATGTATGATTGACAAATGATATTTTGGTAGTCAGGGTGACATGACATGAAGTAAAAACCCCATAAGAGCCCATATCGTTTTTGCCCAAATCTTGGAATGAGAAGGGCTACTTCAAGAGGTACATACGGCCAATCTAGAACGAGTGATCAAACACAAGTGCGATGGATAGATTTACGCTTTTTAATTTTGGGAAAATGAAACTTTCGACATTTTTTGGCCTTCTTGTGTTTAGGGTATACTCCCAATGATTTCTCATGCATTTCTGCGTTGATACGGTTTCCATTCATTCAAAAGCGCCACCTACATTCCAATATACATATACATGTACATTACACGACGTAATGTTGATTATATGGATGACATCCACGCGCGCATGAATTTTTGTTAAAAACTGTAAATCGAATGCAGTATGAGAGACGTCTCTAGACTAGAGCGTTAGCTGTATTTTATCGTGTTCGTCCGTCACATGTCTATCAACACAGCGTTAAAAGCCCAAATCTGAAACAACAGCAGCACAGTCACAAATGTAGCCCTGGTGTTCCATCTGTGCACTAAGCCATGTCATTAGGCCATGAAATGCACTTTGCTTTGAATATGTTGAATAAAGGACCCATTTTATAAGTGTTTCCAAGCTTTTCAACGTGAGCTCAGAAGGATTCTTTAAAGCCCCAAAGGGGCCTGGTATGGACTATCTTGTGCCATAGCTAGCAGGTGCATAGTTTTGTTATTTCAGCGATGGCGGAGTGAGAAACTCACCCAAGCGGAGCCTGGCTGCATGTAACGTTACCTAGCCTCTACCAGGCACCGTGGATCGCTGGAAAAACAGTAGAAATTGGCCGAAATAAAGGAATAATATACCGGTAGCCGGCCAGAGAAGATCCATTTCGAAATTCGGCTACCTCCCTTGATATATTATTCCTTTACTTCGGCCAATTTCTACTATTTTTCAGCGATCCGCGGTGCCTGGTAGAGGCAAGGACGTCCTTGGTAGAGGCTAGCATATACTAGTACCTGCAGAGCCACATTCTGGCGGCCTATTCAAACTGCGTCACGTGACGGTGACAGGCCTGTTGTTTACCATGAGGCGTGGCAGGTTAAATATTACCTTGCAGTGCAGGTAAGGCCGCCGGGCACAGACGCACACCCGCCTGGGACAGGGTTTCCGGAACATTTCTCTACTGTTGTGCCGATTTTGGGGGACAGATAGACACGCTGACATGGACATGGAACACCACGGCCATTCACACAGTGCGGAGGTCATCCCAGGTAAGGTACAACCAAGGAGGATAGCTGCGTTTGCCAATGAATGATGGACTCATTACGTATATCTAGTATGAGTAGCCATTAATAATTTCTAGATTCGTCTTTTCTTTTACTTGTTGACAATCCCATGTATACTATGTAACGTTGTGTATTATTATATTAACGTCAACCGTTACACTGGGAATGGGGGAGGGTACTTGGTATGGTATCAATAAAGTTGTTTATAAATGGCGTCATCGATACGTGACAGTTATAGCCTGTTTCAATCACATTGGATCTGGAGGGTAGAGTTACACAGAGCGTCTGAATTTCTGTCAGAACTGAACTAGGCTTCGTTGTGTTCCAATCCCAGCAGTCAGACGACAGTGTGTGACCTCTGTGGCTGGTGCCTTGGGTGTTGGATCACGCGGAGAATGCCACCGGCTTCGTTCCACAAACCCACACCTGTTTGTCTTGGCACCATGTCACTTTATCTCTCAACAATCATTAAGAGTACCGACATTTCGGAGACGGGTAAACCCTTAACCACACACGAATAGCGACAAGTTAACGAGTTAATTCTTTTCCTTGGCAGAAAACGAGGAGTCTATGTGGTAACTAGGGACGGGTTAAGTCTATAGATAATGTTCGGCGACCCGTGAAACAATACCCAAGGTAAAACAAACAATGTGCCCGCCATGATAGCGAACTCTCCCGGCACTTACTGTAGTTCAGTCGAGCGATTACTCTAAAGCAGACAACTGTCACGCAAAACTGACTCATCCAAGGTCACTTGTATTGAAAGACGCCGATGATATCATACGATAGTTCCGTACCTTCTTGACCTAATGGCGATTCAAAACGTTGAAATTCAAGTGTCAACTTGTGTTGTTTTACTCCAGTAATCCGCATAAACGGCTTGTCTCAGTGTACTAATCCCATGTTCACCGTACTATCAAATGTTGCTGCGATTACAGATGTGGAACAACCACATTTTCAGTCATAGACAATGCAAGATTGGGGTACATGCTGTCTATCTATGACTACCTGACAGGCTGACACTAACTCAGAATGACAGTAGTACTGTCTATGGCACAAACATTCAAATAAAGTGTCTATAATATGTGAGGTTGTTTAGAAAAGGCCGTGACCATTACTGGTGGAACACACATGACCCTTTGCATCTCTGAACGAGGTGCAAAGTTTCGTCCCTATAAATTTCTGAGCAGATGTAGGAAGGAAGTGTTGTGCTGTCGTCGTGTCGTAACTCCGATTAAAGGAAGAACGTTATGTTTTGAACTGCCCTGCGTTTCTGTCGTTTGACGGAGTGGGAGTCTTGTCAGAAAATAATGAAACTATTTAAGATGTTCCCTTGCTGCGTGGTGAAAATGTAGCGCCTGTGCACCGACATTTTTGCGGAGCTTGGCAACAACAGTCAACACTGCGTTTCGAAAGGTCAATTCCCATGTAATTGCCGTCATTCAAATAAAACGCCTTTGGGAGTTGCGACAGCGCACGCACATGCGGAAGGTTCACTCGGAATATAATCTCCAAGCAGATCAAAGGGGGCAAAAGATAGTATCAAAATGGCCAGGCAGTATCCATTCGACATGAGAGGGTCCATACGCCAACCTTGTCGGAATACACAGTAAATCTATGGACCCTCTCTGGCTAATGGATACTGTCTAGCCAATTTTATACTGTATTTTGCCACCCTATATATAGGATCTGCTTTGAGAATAAGCGGAATACGCAGTAAATCTTAGTCGCGTGTTTAGACATTCGTTTTTCGTGCGTTTATGGCAGGACCATCTTCGTAAGATAATTTCAAACGACAGTTAGAGTTAACGTTAGATAAAATAATTCAAGTGTGTTATAACTCTGTGATATGACAGGTCGAGGTTTTTGTGTTACACCCAATTAAGGATTCAAATAGCAAATCTATATCACCAATATCGCACCGTATACGTAGATATCGGATATTGTTGTGTTATCATGTGACGTTAAATGTTACTGTATGTAACGTTAATGGGCGATTTATTTTGAACGTACATTTATATTACTTTGAAATATTGTTGTTCTCTGTCGTTACTGATCCCTAGCTAGCTATAACTGTTACATGTAGAAATGAAATTGACCACAAGTCACGGCAGCGTTATATCCACGGCAAATGCTAGCAAACTGTTGTACGAGATACGGCAAACATCTAGAGACCGGCCAATATTAACTGTTTACATGGTCCACAGTAGCTGTGACATTTCCGCACAGCCGACATTAGATGATACTTTGACATTTCGCCTGAGTGCAGGGGTCAGATCCGTCCGACCTTTACGTTAATCCTGGATTTGGGATTAGGATTATTTCGTCTTTGATCGCCTGAGAAGATTACATCTGTGGCGACTGGCATGGCTTATGTCAGGAATAAAGAAGATTGAGAAAAGTGTACACGTTATGACACAGGTGGTATGGGCACTACCTTGTCGCCACAGCAGTCTCGAGCTTCGCCTCCCGTTTTTCCTAAATATATACTGTTCCGCTCTTGGTGATAACGAGTCATAATGACAGCTAGGGAAGCAATCACCAAATGCCTATATTCAACAGAACATCAAAACGACATGCCGTGCATGTGAGGTAGAGCCTATTACGGATGTTATTCCGGGCATCGTCAGTTTACTAAAAAGGTCTCAAATAGATGGTAGGCATGTCGGTGATTATTAGACATCCAGGTAATAAGTATTAAAAAAACAGTTACTCAAGGAACGCGATATGATTTTGGAAACTATCAGATGTTTCAGGTATGCGTAGCATCCACTACCTTTCGTCAGGAGCACTAGAGAGGAATCAAAATCAGGAGGTTTAAAAACACAAACTATTGTATTGATGGTTAACACGTTTTCCAAAGAAAATATGCCAGTCTGGATATCCATATATAATATCCGATGACAGAGACATTACATTGACTCTGATCTTTACTACAGGAAAGCAGTCGTACATGCTAGTCTGGATCTTCTATATCTAACGTTATATATAATATCACCGAGACATTATATTGACTCTGATCTTCTCTGCAGACCCATCGGAGTCGGGGTCCTTTGAAGGTCACGCCCTCCTGGGGACGTTTTTCTTCGTGTTCGGGCTGTGGTACTCCGTGAAGCACTCCTTCCTCGTGCTGGACAGCCTCCACACGCAGGGCAGCAGGCAGCCCGCACGGCACAAGACATGGAGGGATCACCCCGGGTGCGCCAAACGGACCCTCGGCTTCCTACTCTACTCCATGGACCCCATGTTCAAGATCACCGCTTGTACCATAGGTAAAATTTTTTTCTCTCCATTTTTTTCGTCTGGTCGTTCGCTTGTCTGTCTGTCGGTTGGATGTATGGTAGATTTATTTTTTACCTCTCACATTCACATACTAGACAAAACACATTTACATAGACAAAACCTCTTACATTCATGTAGACAAAACAAATACATGTAAGATACATGTCAGCTATATAGCTATATCAAAATTCATACATGCTTATGTATATGTTTTCTGTTTTCTCCTGGTGTAGGCATGTTAAGTCAGATGTCTCTCGGTGCCCACTGGACGCTGCGTGACCCCGTCACAGGAGAGTTTGTGGAACAGGGCGACTGGCAGCTCGTCACCATGTACTCATTCTTCTTCTTCTCAGGGTAAGTCGTCATCAAGGTGAAACTGAGCTCTCAGCTCGACCACCGAACCAAAGTCTTCTTAGTCGAGAAATCACATACATCAGAAAAGTGGTTGTCTTGTACATCTACACTTGTTAAAAGTCAATTGGTTCGTCAACAAGATCAAGAAGTGGCTTCCAAAGCAAGAGAAAGAACAACTTAAAATGTTCACGTAGATGACATTTTAGATCACTCTATAATGTACGGCTTTACATTTAGTTAAGATGTAGTCATGGTACAAATCATATTGTGTTTTATGATCTGTGTGGATCAACCTTGTACTGCTATGTTGATCAGACGAATGACTGTACCATGTTGTCTGCCTGTCCAGGCTTGTGGACATCCTGGTCAGGGTGAAGGCGCCGATCCCGCCAAACAGTGACAAGTTCTTCGTCAGTGTGGCGTTGTTTATCGAGGCCTACTTGTTCTTCTATCATCCAGGTAAGATGTGCCATCCATTAGTACCTAGTTCTGATACATTAGCGATTCCTTCTTTATGTTAACCTGTTGCGGCTAGTGTGTCATCATAAAGACCTAACGGCGAGGCTCGTCAATGTAGGATACAGTGTTGACGAAACATGCACCATGAATTATAAGCTTCCACCCTGTTCTCTATACAGGAGGTTCAGAGGCCGGAGACCGCCTGTACCAGCTCCTGTTTATCGCCATATTCGGAGCTGCGGTTGCCGCCATGTTGTGGGCGTGTCTGCCGGAGAGCCAGATCCTGCCGCTCTTCATATCGGCACTCGTCCTGCTGCAGGGCACGTGGTTCTGGCAGGTAAGGAAACATTGATCAGAATTTCTGTCTACAACAAACCAAGACGCGGGTGTGAGGCAAGGGTACACTGTGTATACTAGAAACACTCACAGACAGCAGGCAGATAGTACAGACGCATAGCTATAGTCACACACACAGGCACACACACACGCACATACAACCACATGTACACACAAGCGTACACGCACAAATATAGTACATACATGCACACACGCACACGCACTAAAAGGGAGAGACAGAGAGGGACAGAAACGCAACTCCCGAGTGTACAGTAGTCAGTATCATGAAGAAAACCATGATCAGGTACAAAACTGTACCCCTTGCTTGTCCCCCAGGTTGCGGGTGTGCTGTACCCGCTGGACCCTGCCCGGAGCTGGGACCTTGAGTCACACAACACCCTGATGTTCCTGCCGCTCGGCTTCTGCTGGCACCTGTTCGGTAACATCGCGCTCATCTTCGTCCTGTACGCCGTCATCCACCAGTTCGTCAAGCGGGGATACCGCCTACCGAAGGGGCTATAACGCAGGGGGTTGTAGTCTTAAAGTAGATGGTCATGTTTAAAAGAAAACTTGTCATATATCAGTTTTACAGACGACCAATTTGGTTTGAGGTTAGAAAGGCTAGTCTTGAGGAATCGTTGAAGAACCATGCGTTAGATATTAGATAAGGTGTCTCCCGTTCACAATTGCAATGAGATTGTATGTACATTTTGATTCTACGAGCTAATGCATATGCTTTCTGTTGTATGCGATGGTGTCATATATGCTCTGAGCCCAGATCCTGATACCACCTAGACAGGGCCTTTCTAGATCTGGGTTCAGAGCATATTTGACACCATCGCCTACGACAGAGAGCATTACTTTTCAGTTGATACCATTTAGGTACATCGTTCTTCCTACACGTCTATAGCAATGATAGATAATACAGTTGCAATATCTCAAATGATAAAATTTTGGAAACAACGAACTGATCTAATTTGGTAAGACTTAGAACATGTTATATTAATAGCTTACGTCATGGTATGTCCATTTGAAAATGCTGTAACAATTGTTGTGTATGGGTAGCATCACACGTTAATGTGGTTATGTAGCAAATACTGGTAAAGAAGCCTTTTATCTAATACACGTTTTTCTGTTATATCATTGTTGGACCTTCTTGTGTTTGATGGTTTGTAAATACACCAAAGTTGATATGAGCTCCAAATTGAGCCAACTATAGCTGTATTGTTGCGTGCTTAATTGTACTGTCTGTACTGTCTCTGTATGACGTTGATTTGTCGCGAACAGATGAAAGAGGTGCTTTAACGCAGAGCAAGGAAAACGACTGGATTCCGTATGTAGTACACATTCAATCTGCTAGACGTCGCTATCATCACACTTTATGGCCACATAATATAAATCAAAGCACTAAACTAGTTCACCGTAACATCCTCTTTTATGTGAGCGGAAAAGGTTTCTGATGCAGTCGAATTTCATGCATCTAGTTTCTATGCCAAATTTTGCACAAATCTACAGACGCCACAGCCAGGCATCATTATGCACATACATAATACATACATACATACAAGTCCATTACCCCTTGAGTTCCATCATATATACAGTGCATATGGCTTCCCACATGCTGTACAAAACCAAAATAGACTACACGGCGAATGAGCCCGTGCGAATTTGATCCGCATTCTTCCCATAGTACCGCGACTATTTCTGGCCGACTCGGAGACTGCGCCCTTCTTTGGACCCGTGGCAGCCCAACCGCCGGGTGACCTCTTTCTTTATCTCTCATGTCCACAATTTTACCACTGTCAAAAGATGTTTCGTCTGAAAACGTTGGAAACACCACGATTGTGAATCAACACTCTATCTACAGGTAGGTAGTTTATTGTAGTTAGTGCTTACAGGACTCTTACATAGTTTTGACTGTGAAAAATTAAGCTTTGTGTGAATGTGGCAGGTCACAAAATACTCGCGTTATACATTCGTTCCAAAATCATTTTCAAATTTCGCTTTTCAAAATATCGATTTGATCTGACTATGACATCCCACTTAATGCATATGGCTTAGTCAAGCACTATGCAAAATTATACACTGCACTGCACTGGACTAGATTTGACCCTATGCAAAAATAGACCGGGTATTTAACCCTTTGTTTTGTTTATAGTTGAATAAAAAAAAACCGTTAACCTGCCCTTTCTGTACACTTTCTTTCCATATCAATAATCTCACAGTTTGATATAGCAGTAATAAAAAATGTCAATCAATCTTGCAACTGGAAAAGCCAGTTTTTTTTCGGCGCATACTACATGACATACAGTATATGGTAAGTACTACATAACCGTAAAGTGAAACGAAGAACACATTCAGTTCTGTAGTGGATTCCGCCGTTACGATGCCTGCTTTTATTTCAGTAGCACTCAATTGAGTTGTATTGTAACCGGATGCCTTAGTTTGGGCGGTCTTGTTTGTTTGCAGGCAGGAAAACCGGTACTGTTTACATGTGGGGTCATTTGTTTGTTATGCGAAACCCCCTGGGCCATACATACAATTTAGTACATCATTCTGTGGTCCCAGCTCTCGAATGTGTCTAGAGTCTTGTTTTAAGAGCAATGTATCGGTGGCTGAAGGCTCTATGTATAACAGTCATCCATTAGCAAATTAATGGCCACCCAATCGGCGAATGCGGGTAAGTAGGTCATTTATGTATGAGGAAAAGAAGTGGCGGTTATTTGGGTAACACCCGACATCTCACAGAGCTATCCTAACCAAACACTGGGACAAAGACCGTGCCGTATAGTAATACAGCTCGGTAAACCAGCAACGTTTCTGGTTGTCAACTTCGTGCAGTTCAAACTCAGTAGTAGTGCTCTTGTATTATTTCAGTAGTACTAGTATTCAGAACGAAGTCATTGCCCCAGGTGGAACAATACTATGTGTAATAACAATAAATTGGCAAAGCGGTCACAACAACTGGTAGCATAAAAACTGGAAAAGATCTCCCTACCTGGCCGAAGAGATCTACTCTAATCTACTCAACTCTACTCTAAATATATTGATTTTACTGTAAACTTTTATATTCCTGCCCATGTTAGAAATGGCTACCAATGTTACAAATCTTATAGTGCTCTTCCGTCAAGTCCAACCAAGTATTAGTTGAACATCTAACACCATGTTGTTATATGGTCGTCCACAAGTGAATGTTCATGATATTCTATTTGCATAACCCTTATCTTGACTCTTTCTAGGTGGAGAGAAGAAGAGATGGAGAAGGTGAACGAGCGTAAGTTTTCCCTGGCGTCCCATGGTGCCTCTGTACTCTCCGGCTTTAGAGAACTGTACCGGACAGAGCTGCTGAGTGACGTGTGTCTGGTCGCAGAAAAACGGGAGTTCAGATCGCACAAGACACTCCTCGCCGCCTGCTGTCCCTACTTCAGATCCATGTTTTCCATAGACCTGAGAGAAAAGGAGGAGACGACGATTGAAATGCACGGCACGACCGCTAGAGGGCTTGCCGCCATACTAGACTTTCTGTACAGCGGAGATCTCACGTTGAACGACGAGAATAAGGAGGACGTGTTGTCGACTGCTTGCTATCTCCAAGTGGATGCGGTGATCGACATGTGCTGCTCTTATCTAAGGGAGAACATCCACATGAAAAACTGCATCGGGATCTGGAACCTGGCGTGCGCGCTCAACCTGCACGAGCTGAAGGACTTCGCGGAGAACCACGTGACCAACAACCTGATCGAAGCGTCGCAATCGGACGACTTTTTGGAGCTGTCCTGCGATCAGCTGATCGTCTTACTCTCAAACGACTGGGTGAAGGCGACGGACCGAGAGCTGTGTGAGATGTCGGACAAATGGGTAGCCAGAGATCCTAAGAGAAGCGAGTACCTGGATGAAATTTCCAGCATCCTGAACATTGACAGTATCCCGGCAGAGGACAACTTTGGTATCCCGGCAACAAGGCCGCTCGGAGGTGAGCACGCTGCCAGGCGACACGATTCAGTGGAAACTACTACAAGAGAATCTACGATCTGCCGGTCATCGAGAGAAGTGGTTCTGGCGGTGGGAGGCAGGCTGATGTATAACGAGCGACCCGCGGTGCAGAGGACATGCGTCAGCTTCTGTGACGTCAGGTCGCCCGAGGGAGACAAGCCGTGGTACGAGATGACGCAGATCCCCATCAGGAGGAGGAACTACTGCGCAGCCGTCCTGGACGACGAGATTTACGTCGTCGGCGGGCGGGAGTGGGACAAAGAGGCGCGCGGCTACGACCGCTGGTCCGCTAATGCGTTCTGTTACAACCTGAGGACAGCAAAATGGCGGGAAGTTTCGAGCTTGTCGACGAAAAGGAGCTGCTTCTCTATGGACGCGATCGAGGGGAACCTCTTCGCCGTCGGAGGGGACGAAGACCATGAGGACACCAGCATTCTGTCCTCGGTTGAACGGTTTGATCCCATACAGAACCTGTGGTGGCCCTGCTCGGAAATTCCCGACGGTCGCCGCTGCCAGGCCTCCTGCGTTTACAACAATCGTCTGTACGTGTCGGGCGGGTGGATCAAACGCACGGAGGCCGCCTTCTCTCTGACACTGAACGTGAACATGTCCTGCGTCCCGACCATGTCGGCAACGGTCTACTGCTACGAGCCGCTCACGGACATGTGGTCGGAGAGGAGCGCCATGCACGTGGCCAGGTTCTCCCATGCCATGGAGGTGAGTACATCCAGGGCTATATTCTCAACTGGCCTGCGCTTTCAGCACCAAGGTCAGGGTGAAGGCGTTCTCAAAACATAACGTTGCAATGTTAAAACGTAGAAACCAGTGACAAAAATATATACAGAACCACATTGATAGCCAGGCAACAACCTCCTGTAGCATTCAATTTCCTCTTAAATTACGAAAAAGCTTATTTTCTTTCCAACACGGGGACTGGACTGAAAGAGTTTTCTACCTGACCATCTTCAGGATGGCTGACCCGATTTTGTCAGGACACGTGACCTTACGTGGGCGTGACGTGCGCAACAGGTCATCAGAAGATGACCGGAGGTCTGGTCAAAATTTCGGTTGTGCCCATTCTTGTGTTGCAAGTAAGTGTTACTTAGACGTTAGAAGAGTCTACTTAGACCTAGAGTTGGTGTACTCGTAAAGTAAAGAAGTAGTAATGACATGCGTTGTATTTTGTATGACTCTTTACCAATAAAACTCACCTATATGTATATGTACATAGGTGTACAGCGGCAGGATCTTCGCCATAGGAGGCTACACGTCGCTCTCGCGGACCCATAACGAGCCGCTGGACGTTGTGGAGTGCTACAGTCCGGAGCAGGACCAGTGGAGCTTCATAGAGCCTCTCAGAGTACCGGCTGGCATGTGCAGCGCCGTGGTCGTGGAGGGAAAAATCACCGTCCTCGGGGGTGACCAGAGTACCTGTAAGTAAAACGCCTGTACCTTCATTCACCCCTGAGTTACACTGATTTGACCGTTCTGGGCTCTAAAAGAATAATACTGAACCTAAATATCAACCTAAAATCAAAGCCTGGGAGAAACGTCTGTACCTTTTTTGCTTGATCCACACAGTTTCAGGAGTGAATCAGTTAGCACAGATTTTAATTTTACTCCCAAACATCTGTTTTCATGTTGGCCTTTTGCTTTATTTTAACGATTAGAATGTTCATCAATCCATTCATACATACATTCATTCATTCATTCATTCGTTCATTCATTCATTCTCTATCCCGGTGCCTACCTAGTTTCTGGTGAGATGAATTACGTCAGCAAAGTTCAAGTGTACGACGAGTCGGCCCGTGAGTGGACCGTGAGTAACACCCTCCGGTACCCCGGCCCCGTGCCCGCGCACAAGATGATGGTTCCCGGCTCCTTCATAGAGCCGTTCAGGGTGGAGAAACATCTAGCTGACCAAGTGGGGCCCATCGGAGGAGCCAGTCGGACGTTTTGATGACACTCTTTACACTTCATCCATACACAGATGGTTTTTCACCTCGGTGAAAACATAACCACGACGTTTCTGCAGTACATTGCTGATGTACAACGCCGTGTGTGATGTGTCAAATTATCATGATTATACTGAACCTCTCAACATTATGAGCAGATACACGTAGTGCACTGTGGTTGTAATGAAGGGTTACGATCATTTGTAGTTACATGTAATTCTTTCTGAATATACTTTAAACGTTTGTGTGAGTGCGCGTTCGAACTTCGAGCGTGGGTTTGTGCGTGCGTTTGTGAGTGTGTGAGTGTGTGTGTGTGATTTCTTACTGAAAGTTTACTACTCCTAAGCGTTTAGAAATTAAAATCCAGTGAATACAAAAGCTATGCAATACAATGTGTGCAATGTGTCAAATTATCAGTGTACCCCGTACTGTTATCTCTAAGCCTTTGGGAAGAACGGGTATTAAGATGTCTAAGGTCTAATGTTATCATAAATAAATCATTGTTGACCGAGAGTTGGACTTCTTACTTTCGTAAAACCTTCGGTAAACCACCTGCACGTTCATCGTACGATCGATTGCAAACTGAAGCGAAATTCTTTGTACAGTACAGTTGTGGATGAGTCGTATAGAATTCAGCTGTGTTTGTGACAGAAAAAGCTAAAACCCTTGCCGCATGACTTCACAACAACAGCGAGTGGAATCAACTGTTAATGAAATGATAGACGAAGCAAATGTCGGCCTGACCTCGCAGTCACATCGTGCATACCAATTTTACAGCCACTAAACATACCCAAAGGCGCATCACACCTTGGGAATATCTTCACCGAGGTTTTTCCGACTCGTTGCGTTCAAGCTTTAAGTTAGAATATGACTGCGTACTACCTATATTGACACAGTTATGTTTCAGACCTAACCTGTTTAGGTTACGTGCTCTAGAAACGTAACGACTAGACTGAAAACAGCAAGACCGTGGGTATTTACGTTCCACCAGAAATAACAACAATACAGAAACCTTTAGACATATAATTACCACATGATTTAAAATAGGGATCATCGAGCCTGCGCGACCGCTGGTAACCGTCGCCTCTAGCTCTGACATCTGCGATTGTTGCCACATTTTTCACCGACCAATTATCTGTATGATAACAATGGGTTAGTGACAAGCCTGGGTTGTTTATGGTGACGTGACGCTTATAGATCATAGGCCAGACGTTGTTAGGAATAGAGACGTGCTGTACTTGAATTGGCCTCATCAAAGTAGAATCATTGCGTTCGTGAAGTTACCTTCAATTTTCTAGTTAGTTGGTGGTTGGTTCTGTTTAAGTACTAGAGATCGCTTTACTAAGTTTCGATGCAAATGTTGCAGGTTTTTAAGGCGACCTTAGGTTGTCCTAGTCAAAGTGATTTGCATACTGGTACCTCAAGGCAGGTCAAGGCCGGATTACACAACAACTGGAGACTTGTACTGGAGACTGTCTCATGTCCCTGCTGCGTGGCTGAAAACTGTAAAAGGTACGGCTTGAATGTGACTAAACGTACTGCACTGGGTTCTGAGTCAAATCCCGACTGTCTCTCTGTTATATGCTATACCAATAGCTCATCGGTCGCAGCATATATTTATATTTATAGGGGAAACAGGGCCCGGGACGAGTGTTACCTATTCTTACTAAGTATGTTTTGATTAACACAAACATGCCCTCTAGTCACAGACATTTCTCTTCTTACACTTGTACACAGATGGCTAATGAGTTTATCATCGCGTTGGCTGGGTCAATTCTAAGTACTCCCAACACGATCGGCTTTGCCTGGAGAGCGCTTTGCTTAGTCTACTGGCTCCTAGCTACAATGTGGGGCTTCTGGGACGACCACGACACAAAACTCGGATTTGTGATGACGGCCGTGTGCCTGAGGGAGCTAGTCGCATGGCCGATACCGTACTTCCCCTACAACGGCCTGGCTGTTGTGGCGATCAAGTTTGTCCACCAGATCTTGTTGTGCGCCTTGTTGTTCCTGGTCCACAACATGTCCGAGAAGCAAATGTCCCGAATGTCTCTCCGCCACCGCGTGTGTTACGCCCTGCTGGTTGAGAACTGTGTGGCCTACAACCTGACCTGGAACTACGCCCAGACCTCCACGCTCCTCGGCGCGCTGCTCGTCCAGGACTTCGGCGTCGGACCGGACACCGTGTCGACCCTGCTCCTGGTTCTACTCGCCATCTGCGTCCTGGCCACCGTCTCCGTCGAGCTAGTCTTCCTGAATAAGCTGCGGTGGACCGCGGCTGGGCACTTCCCCATACAAATGTGGGTTTATTATCTCTATCAGGGGTCAGTCCTAGACTGCAGAATGGTGTGGGTTCTGCTCGTTACAAATGCACTGCTGGTGATCATAAAGTTTACTCCAAGAAAAATGTAAATATCACAGGTGTGTCGCAGAAAGGATGGAAGAAGACGATAGTGATGAAAACCTTTTGGTTGAGGTCTAGGTAGAGCCACACCGGTGCCATGCTATTGTTTTATTTACGTTGTAGTGACTATGACGAGGTGAATCTTGTAAATGACATTTAACTATAACAGCTTCGGGAAGTATGGCCAAAACCCCAGGTTGCACTTGTATAATCGTATATGTTTCAACCCCTCAGACATAGTTTTAGACATAGCTATGGTTTTGCACAACTACCTTTCATCATTTAGATTTTAGTTATTTTATACTCTGTTTCAACGTTCTTTTATGTTTGTAATCTGCAATTAGCCTCTGGGCATGAGTTTGCAATAAACTTTTCATATATAATTCCATCTGTATCTACTTGTTTGTTCATAGGTGCAGTTGTAGAAGATAATACAAACTTACAAAGGTTGCTGTATTTTTTGTTGTTTCGACAAAAACTAGTCACAGTAACAGGGAGTGGAATTAGGACACAAAGGATATAACTGTCTGAAATGATAGACGTAGCAAATGTCGGTCTAACCTCGCAGTCAGATCGTTCTTACCGATTCCACAGCCACTATTATAACATCCTCAACTTGAGGCGCATCAGACCTAGGGAATATCTTCACCGAGGTTGTTCCGACTCGTTGAGTTCAAGCTGTGAATTAGAATAAGGCTGCGTATTTATATTTAAAGCGCA
>NW_017803995.1:81845-97102 GCF_001625305.1 Branchiostoma belcheri
TTACAACCTGAGGACAGCAAAATGGCGGGAAGTTTCGAGCTTGTCGACGAAAAGGAGCTGCTTCTCTATGGACGCGATCGAGGGGAACCTCTTCGCCGTCGGAGGGGACGAAGACCACGAGGACACCAGCATTCTGTCCTCGGTTGAACGGTTTGATCCCATACAGAACCTGTGGTGGCCCTGCTCGGAAATTCCCGACGGTCGCCGCTGCCAGGCCTCCTGCGTTTACAACAACCGTCTGTACGTGTCGGGCGGGTGGATCAAACGCACGGAGGCCGCCTTCTCTCTGACACTGAACGTGAACATGTCCTGCGTCCCGACCATGTCGGCTACGGTCTACTGCTACGAGCCGCTCACGGACATGTGGTCGGAGAGGAGCGCCATGCACGTGGCCAGGTTCTCCCATGCCATGGAGGTGAGTAACGGTTTAGTATTAAAACGTGGAAAGTGACAAGATTTATACAGAACCACATTGATATGCAGCCAACAACCTCCTGTAGCATTCAATTTCCTCTTAGATTACGAAAAAGCTTATTTTCTTTCCAACACGGGGACTGGACGGAAAGAGTTTTCTGCCAGACCTCTGGTCTTCTTCAGGATGGCTGACTGACCCAATTTGTCAGGACACGTGACGTGAGTAACAGGTCATCAGAGGAAGACTGGAAGCCCGGTTAAAAATTCGGTTGGACCACTCTCTTGTGTTGGAAGTAAATGTTACTTAGATGTTAGAAACGGCATTTTAGAGTTGCTGTTAAGTAAAGAAGTGCGTAATCATGACATGCGGTGCGTTGTATATTGTACAACATTCGAGCAATAAACTCATGTATATACATATAGGTGTACAGTGGCAGGATCTTCGCCATAGGAGGCTACACGTCGCTCTCGCGGACCCATAACGAGCCGTTAGACGTTGTGGAGTGCTACAGTCCGGAGCAGGACCAGTGGAGCTTCATAGAGCCTCTCAGAGTACCGGCTGGCATGTGCAGCGCTGTGGTCGTGGAGGGAAAAATCACCGTCCTCGGGGGTGACCAGAGTACCTGTAAGTAAAACGCCTGTACCTTCGTTACGCATGACTTTGATCGTTATCGAATCTAGTTGACACAGAATAATACTGAAGATAGCAAATGAACCTGAAGATATCAACGTAAAAACAAAGTCTGTGAGAAAAGTCCGTACCCTGGTCCACACACAATCAGTTAGAACAAATTATAGTTTTCCTTTCAAACCTCTGTTGTTACGTTGGCCTTTGCTTTATTTTAACGATTAGAATGTTCATTTATCCATTCATACATTCATACAATCGTTCATTCGTTCTCTATCCTCGTGTCTACCTAGTTTCTGGTGAGATGAATTACGTCAGCAAAGTTCAAGTGTACGACGAGTCGGCCCGTGAGTGGACGGTGAGTACCACCCTCCGGTACCCCGGCCCCGTGCCCGCGCACAAGATGATGGTTCCCGGCTCCTTCATAGAGCCGTTCAGGGTGGAGAAGCATCTAGCCGACCAAGTGGGGCCCATCGGAGGAGCCAGTCGGACGTTTTGATGACACTCTTTACACTTCATCCATACACAGATGTTTTTTTCACCTCGGTGAAAACATAACCACGACGTTTCTGCAGTACATTGCTGATGTACAACGCCGTGTGTGATGTATCAAATTATCATGATTATACTAAACTTCTCAAAATTATGAACCTCTGAACCTCTCAGATACACGTAGTGCACTGTGGTTGTAATGAAGGATTACGATCATTTGTAGTTACATGTAATTCTTTCTGAATATACTTTTGTGTGAGAACGCGTTCGAGCGTGAGTTTGTGCGTGCGTTCGTGAGCGCGCGTGTGTGTGTGTGAGTGTGTGCGTGCGTGTGTGTGTGTCGTTTCTTACTGAAAGTTTACTACTCCTAAGCGTTTAGAAATCAAAATCCAGTGAATACAAAAGCTATGCAATACAATGTGTGCAATGTGTCAAATTATCAGTGTACCCCGTACTGTTATCTCTAAGCTTTTGGCAAGAACGGGTAGTAAAATGTCTTAGGTCTAAGTTATCATAAATAAATCATTGTTGACCGAGAGTTGGATTTCTTTCTTTCGTAAAACCTTCGGTAAACCACCTGCACGTTCATCGTACGATCGATTGCAAACTGAAGCGAAATTCTTTGTACAGTTGTGGATGAGTCGTATAAAATTCAGCTGTGTTTGTGACAGAAAAAGCTAAGATATTCTTGCCGGTAGTTAGCCTTGCCACTACAATTTTACGCGCATGACTTCACAACAACAACAGCGAGTAGAATCAACTGTTAAGTAATGTCACTGTCTGAAATGATAGACGTAGCAAATGTCTCGGCCTGACCCCGCAGTCACATCGTGCATACCAATTTTGCAGCCACTAAACATACCCAAAGGCGCATCACACATTGGGAATATCTTCACCGAGGTTTTTCCGACTCGTTGCGTTCAAGCTTTAAGTTAGAATATGACTGCGTACTACCTATATTGACACAGTTATGTTTCAGACCTAACCAGGTTAGGTTAGGTTAAGTGCTCTAGAAACGTAACGACTAGACTGAAAACAGCAAGATCGTGGGTATTTACGTTCCACCAGAAATAACAACAATACAGAAACCTTTAGACATATAATTACCACATGATTTAAAATAGGGATCATCGAGCCTGCGCGACCGCTGGTAACCGTCGCCTCTAGCTCTGACATCTGCGATTGTTGCCACATTTTTCACCGACCAATTATCTGTATGATAACAATGGGTTAGTGACAAGCCTGGGTTGTTTATGGTGACGTACCGATTATAGATCATAGGCCAGACGTTGTTAGGAATAGAGACGTGCTGTACTTTACCTTCAATTTTCTAGTTAGTTGGTCGTTGGTTCAGTGTTTAAGCACTAGAGATCGCTTTACTAAGTTTCGATGTAGATGTCGCAGATTTTTAAGGCGACCTTAGGTTGTCCTAGTCAAAGTGATTTGCATACTGGTACATCTAGGTAGGTCAAGGCCGGATTGCACAACAACTGAAGACTTGTATTGGAGACTGTCTCATGTCCCTGCTGCGTGGCTGACTCTGTAAAAGGTACGGCTTGAATGTGACTAGACGCACTGCACTGAGTTCTGAGTCAAATCCCGGCTGTCTCTCTGTTATATGCTATACCAATAGCTCATCGGTCGCAGCATATACTTGTCCACTTATTGGGGAAAGGGGCCCGGGACGAGTGTTACCTATTCTTACTAAGTATGTTTTGGTTAACATAAACATGCCCTCTAGTCACAGACATTTCTCTTCTTCCACTTGTACACAGATGGCTAATGTGTTTATCATCGCGTTGGCTGGGTCAATTCTAAGTACTCCCAACACGATCGGCTTTGCCTGGAGAGCGCTGTGCTTAGTCTACTGGCTCCTGGCTACAATGTGGGGCTTCTGGGACGACCACGACACGAAACTCGGATTTGTGGTGACGGCCGTGTGCCTGAGGGAGCTAGTCGCATGGCCGATACCGTACTTCCCCTACAACGGCCTTGCTGTGTGGCGATCAAGTTTGTCCACCAGATCTTGTTGTGTGCCTTGTTGTTCCTGGTCCACAACATGTCCGAGAAGCAAATGTCCCGAATGTCTCTCCGCCACCGCGTGTGTTACGCCCTGCTGGTTGAGAACTGTGTGGCCTACAACCTGACCTGGAACTACGCCCAGACCTCCACGCTCCTCGGCGCGCTGCTCGTCCAGGACTTCGGCGTCGGACCGGACACCGTGTCAACCCTGCTCCTGGTTCTACTCGCCATCTGCGTCCTGGCCACCGTCTCCGTCGAGCTAGTCTTCCTGAATAAGCTGCGGTGGACCACGGCTGGGCACTTCCCCATACAAATGTGGGTTTATTATCTATATCAGGGGTCAGTCCTAGACGGCAGAATGGTGTGGGTCCTGCTCGTTACAAATGCACTGCTGGTGATCATAAAGTTTACTCCAGAAAAATATAAATATCACAGGTGTGTCGTAGAAAGGATAGAAGAAGACGATAGTGATGAAAACCTTTTGGTTGAGGTCTAGGTAGAGCCACACCGGTGCCATGCTATTGTTTTATTTTCGTTGTAGTGACTATGACGAGGTGAATCTTGTAAATGACATTTAACTATAACAGCTTCGGGAAGTATGGCCAAACCCCAGGTTGCACTTTCAGTTTCAGTTTTATTCAGATCCACAATTAGCCTCATAAGAGGCTATTCTTCCTGTGGTCTGCACATTCATGTTTACATACATATATTACAAACGTACAAAACATTACAGAATTAACAGTACATGGCAAACTTTATACAATTCACTATTTACAATCCAGTACTTTGCTAGTTGCCTATGTTATTCCACAACTGTGACATCCTGTATATACAGCGCTTTTTCTGAGAGTTGGATTTGGTTTTGGTAGTCTGATTTTGTTTGTGCTGGTTGAACGTGTGCTGTACTTGTGAATCTCAGATTGGAATGTGATTTTGTCGTACAAGGCCTTTGGCTGTTTGGTGAGCATGGTACGTGTAAAAGTGACAAGGCTTCTCTGTTGGATTCTGTCCCTGACAGTCAGCCATCCTAAGGTCTTTAGCATGGTGTCCACATGTGCATCACGATCACAACCAAGAGCTAGCCTTGCTGCCCTGTTCTGAACCACCTGTAGTCTTCACATGTTGTTCTGTGTTGTGTTTCCCCATACGGAGCAACAGTAGTCTATATGTGGGATTATTAAGGCGTTGACTACGGCTATGCACTTGTATAATCGTATATGTTTCAAACCCTCAGACATAGTTTTAGACATAGCTATAGTTTTGCACAACTACCTTTCATCATGTAGATTTTAGTTATTTTATACTCTGTTTCAATGTTCTTTCATGTTTGTAATCTGCATTTAGCCTCTTGGCATGAATTTGGAATAAACTTTTCATATATAATTCCATCTGTATCTACTTGTTTGTTCATAGGTGCAGTTGTAGAAGATAATACAAACTTACAAAGGTTGCTGTATTTTTTGTTGTTTCGACAAAAACTAGTCACAGTAACAGGGAGTGGAATTAGGACACAAAGGATATAACTGTCTGAAATGATAGACGTAGCAAATGTCGGTCTAACCTCGCAGTCAGATCGTTCTTACCGATTCCACAGCCACTATTATAACATCCTCAACTTGAGGCGCATCAGACCTAGGGAATATCTTCACCGAGGTTGTTCCGACTCGTTGAGTTCAAGCTGTGAATTAGAATAAGGCTGCGTATTTATATTTAAAGCGCAATTTATATGGTGCGTACTCGACGACTCAAGACAACAAGATGCGATCCGGAGACGAGAGCTTTAATGAACACCTCCGACAAAGGAACAACAGCAATGGCGGACAAAGGGGCCACATCACGAGGTGAGCTCTAGTAGGGTCACGACCTTTAGGGTCAACTCAACTGATAACCAAAAAAGTGTTAGCTTAACATAACAATATAGTGGCGCACACGTATGTTTCAGACGTTACCAGGTTAGGTTAGCTAGCTTTAGTGCATGCCTTTTCGTTTCTAGTTAGTTTGTGGTTGGTTCTGTTTAAACGTTAGAGATCGCTTTACTAAGTTTCGTTGCAGATGATTTAAATGCGACCTTGTCCCACCATGTCCTTGTGTTAAAGTGATTTGCATACTGGTACCTCAAGGTGAATCAAGGCCGGATTGCACAACAACTGGAGACTTGTACTGGAGACTGTCTCATGTCCCTGCTGCGTGGCTGAAAACTGTAAAAGGTACGGCTTGAATGTGACTAAACGTACTGCACTGAGTTCTGAGTCAAATCCCGGCTGTCTCTCTGTTATATGCTATACCAATAGCTCATCGGTCGCAGCATATATCTATTGGGGAAAGGGGGCCGGGTGTTACCTATTCTTACTAAGTATGTTTTGATTAACACAAACATGCCCTCTAGTCACAGACATTTCTCTTCTTACACTTGTACACAGATGGCTAATGAGTTTATCATCGCGTTGGCTGGGTCAATTCTAAGTACTCCCAACACGATCGGCTTTGCCTGGAGAGCGCTTTGCTTAGTCTACTGGCTCCTGACTACAATGAGAAGCTTCTGGGACGACCACGACACGAAACTCGGATTTGTGGTGACGGCCGTGTGCCTGAGGGAGCTAGTCGCATTGCCGATAACGTACCTCCACTACAACGGCCTTGCTGTTGTGGCGATCAAGTTTATCCACCAGATCTTGCTGTGCGCCTTGTTGTTCCTGGTCCACAACATGTCCGAGAATCAAATGTCCCGAATGTCTCTCCGCCACCGCGTGTGTTACGCCCTGCTGGTTGAGAACTGTGTGGCCTACAACATGACCTGGAACTACGTCCAGACCTCCACGCTCCTCGGCGCGCTGCTCGTCCAGGACTTCGGCGTCGGACCGGACACCGTGTCGACCCTGCTCATGGTTCTACTCGCCATCTGCGTCCTGGCCACCGTCTCCGTCGAGCTTGTCTTCCTGAATAAGCTGCGGTGGACCACGGCTGGGCACTTCCCCATACAAATGTGGGTTTATTATCTATATCAGGGGTCAGTCCTAGACGGCAGAATGGTGTGTGTCCTGCTCGTTACAAATGCACTGCTGGTGATCATAAAGTTTACTCCAGAAAAATGTAAATATCACAGGTGTGTCGTAGAAAGGATAGAAGAAGACGATAGTGATGAAAACCTTTTGGTTGAGGTCTAGGACACACCGGTGTCATGTTATAGTTTTATGTACGTTCTGGTGACTATAACAAGATGAATCATGTAAATGGCATTTAACTATAACAGTTTTAGGAACTATAGACAAATCCTAGGCTGCACTTGTATAATTTTATATGTTTATATGTTTGTTAATAGGTGTGGTTGTAGAAGACCAAACAAATGTCGCCGTATTTTTTGTTATATTGATAATAATAATAATAAAATTCATCTATATCATGAAGTGACAGCCAAACAAATGTGAACATACGAAAATATCGTCGGTGATGTGTATATTATCCTTCGCTGTGTACAAGAATATAATATTGGAATGAATATTGGAACATATGTGTGTTATGGGATAGACTATATTATATTATATAGTGCGCTTTGATATTTAAGTATTATTTCAACTGTACCTAAATTTCAGGTATTGGCTCCAGTGTACTTTGTATTGATTATTAAGTTCTAAACTTAACGTTAACGTATTCCACACTGTACACATTTTAAAATGCTTTTCAGTATGAAAACTCGTAACTTAGGATAGGCCAATGGATTGAACACGTGCAAATTCATCCCTTGGGAAGAATCACAATTTCCATTAAATACGGGGTATTTGGTAGAAAATAGAGGTGAAGGTTTGTTTTTTTGTTTACCATTTCAAGATGGCTACCTTTTGGCATCAGACAGGTCTGGTTTCTTGAGTCACTGTGCCCTCGCGGTCATTTCTAGTGATCAAACACTCTGTATGAGATCTGTCCAAGGCTAAATATACAAAAGAAATCTGCCTAAGGAGAGGGAATGATTACACATGCTGGTGAATTCAAGGCTTCTTGCCTTGGAGAGGGCCTTGTAGACATGAACACGCGCATGTTTGTTCTCTACAGACCCCTTCAGGTGGCACAAATGCATGAGAAGTCATGATTATCATTACATAAATATGTGCCTTTCCCATCCAGTTTAGCACAGACATGTCAGTCGGATAAGCACGGTGACATTTATGGTAAGATTTTTACGACTAATCGACAAACTCAGAGCCAGGAATGTTCCAAACTAAATCCGCTGGCTTTATCCTGAGAAAGTTCAGTAGATACAACAATGGAGACCCACCCGACTAACCGGCTCCTAACTACGTACGTGCCAATTAGCGCCTAACCCGCGGCGTGTTCAAGTCACATTTGAGATAACCCTCACCTCAGACAGGTGACGGTAATCTCCAAGCAGATTCGGTGGGGCAGGGGGACTTTATGTTGGCCGCCTGTAAAAATAACCAAACGTGCACAAAAGCTTTCCGCTCTCGCGCAGACATACATACTGTGTACTCTTATTCGTAAATAATTTCATCAAGTTGATAAACGAATGAATAGCACTGCAAAGTTCTTTGATCACAACCATTTATTTTTCACGAGCCGACATTTCGATGACCGTCCGTCATCTTCATCAATTCTGACTGGTTTACTGTGCACTGACGCTAGATGTTACTTACTTATTCTCCATCGTGCTGACTGATGACTGTTTAAAATGTTGATTTTATACAACCAAGATGATACATTTCACGGCAAGATTATGCCAAACAGCACATACTACTTTTACTAATACATGTAAGTACAATGCTGTAATTCTTGATTTGATAACGGTCACTTAATTATAGCGGTTTTAGCGGTCACTATTCCACCGCTAAATTTTCATGATCGCAACTTTTTTTTACCACTTCCGCTCCCCTCCCTCTTGCCCCAAGCTCGTTACGGTACGATCGCAATCACGCTTCATTTCTTGACTACAGGCATGCACACAACGCACAGTACTAGTGCTTCACATAGGAACAAGCAAAACACTGATGTGCTTCCATAAATAAAATATTTATTAAACATAAAGTAGTTCATATTTTTAACAATTATGCAGTGCTAAGCAAACCACAGTAAAAAAAATCTTGTGAACATGCACAAACACATGTGACGCAGCGACGCTTTGAAATTTCCCAGCTTATCTACACTTGGGTATTTATAAATATTTAGCGTATATTTCGATTTAGAAGTTTC
This sequence comes from Branchiostoma belcheri, assembly GCF_001625305.1. Classification (NCBI taxonomy): domain Eukaryota; kingdom Metazoa; phylum Chordata; class Leptocardii; order Amphioxiformes; family Branchiostomatidae; genus Branchiostoma; species Branchiostoma belcheri. Next base: position 90,601 of record NW_017803995.1, read on the forward strand.
TCCATAAATTTACAGAAACGATAGCCGTTCGACAATATCGAAAAAAATGAGACGAGTTACAAAATTCAGCGTCGCCCAAGCGTGCAGACAACAAACAAAATGGCAGCCCGTCTTTGTCACCTTTGACCTGACAGGGGGACCGTCCATTATAAAAGGGGAGGGGTGTAGGTTTTCCACACAGCAAAAGTTGCAGTATAAAACACAGCAAAAGTTGCAGTGTAAAACACCAAAAGTTGCAGTGTAAAACACAGCAAAAGTTGCAGTGTAAAACATACATACATACATACATTTTTAATGGATAAAAAGGCAACTGCCTGTGTGATCCATATCTGAAACCTTAAAACTATTACATTACAATAGATAAATTACAAAAATATAAAATATACATTGTCCTCGCTAATAGTTCGGCGATAGTTACTTAAACGTTCAGATTTACAATGTTAGAGTTGTACTTGTAATATCCAGAGTTCAGAGTTGCAAAAGTTGCAGTGTAAAACACAGAAAAAGTTGCAGTGTAAAACACCCAAAAGTTGCAGTGTAAAACACCAAAAGTTGCGGTGTAAAACACCAAAAGTTGCGGTGTAAAATTTTGTACTTGTCGGCCACGGTACAAATGGTCTCTCACACACATACACACACACACACACACACACACACACACACACACACACACACACACACACACACACACACAAACACAATAGTATGACCAACGACATTTTTGACTCACAATGACCTGAAGTAGAAAGACAAGTCGTCATTCCATGCATGGTCGGACTCCACTGCTGAAACTGAAGTATCCCTAAGTTTGCTGTCTAATTTGCGTCTCACAGGTGAGAGTATCTTCACTGTACAAATTCTCAGTCTCTGTGGAAGTTTAGGAAGCTTCCAGAAATCACCACTAGTATATTTGGCTATATTTGACAAAAGGAAAGGAAAGGAAAGGTCTCCCATGCTTCTTATGCAGAGCGTAGGGTGGTGCCCATATCCATTTCTGTAGCCCTTGGGCGACACACAGACAGTTATGCAATGCACTACAGCAGGGGGCTGGTCCGCTGGTAGTGCTGTGTGTTTGACCTCCCCACACTTTTTCTCATATGTGCTGAGTGCTAAGCAGAGAATTTCAAAGAAGTGTGTACCATTTTTAAAGTCTTTGGTATGACCCGGCCGGGGTTTAAACTCACGACCTCCCGGTTACAAAGCGAGCACTCTACGTACCAATTGAGCTATTGCACCGGTTTGACAAAAGCCAGTATCAAATTGACAAGACAGTAAAATTCATTCGCCAGAGAGGGTCCCTTGGGTCGCGTATGGACCCTCTCTGGCCAATGAATACTGCCTGGCCAATTTGATACTGTCTTTAGCCACCCTAGGATCTGCTTGGATATTATTGGCACAAAAGTTCAGCCGTCAGGTGGTTGAGTTTTAGTGCATGCTCGAAGCATTGTACACCTTCAGATCTAAAATATAGCGTAGAGCGTACAGTATCTTAATATTAGCATGATACAGAGTCCTTCTGAATTAACCATTAAAGCGGCCGGGACAAACAATTATGAACACTATTTGCGTATAGAATTTGTTTATTCTTCGTTCACGCAAAATTTAGTAGCGCGATCGGGCCCCGCCATGTTGGAAATGAGACCTTGGCAAAATTAATGGCAACCTTAGCACGCCCATTATCCAGTTCATGGAGGCAGAACAAAGAATAGGCTAAGCGTATTTCTCCATTTTTAGTCAGAGTCAAGTCAAAGTCAAGTCAAAGTTTATTGCACAACTAATGTACGGATACATCGTATGGCAATTAGCGGTACTAAGTACAAATCTAAAATCTAAACTAATGCGTAAAAGAGTACTACATTCATGCTGTATATGAATCGAACTTAAGTTACATCGTACTAGTATACAAAAGGAATGGCAAACATTATACAGGGGTTCTGTAAATCTACAACTAAATACTACTCTGTCCTATACTTAAGTATTACTAGTATAATGGATATATATATATATATATATAGTTGATTCCATTGTTATGTGTAAGCAATCAGTTGACTGTTTCGGAAATGACATTGTTTCTTTTAACTAAGGCGTTAGAAATATATTGGCCTATATATGGTGAGATTGCATCGGGGCATGACATTAGAAAAGTAAAGGTATCTGAGACTGTCTTAGGTAATGTAATACTTGTGTTGTTGGCGATAGAGTTCATAAGTGTTTGTCTTTCTTCATTGTAAGCTGGACATGTTAACATAAAATGCAATTCATCTTCTACAATATCTTTGCAAATAGGACAACATCTGTGGGTGGCTGGTACATTGTTATGGCGTCCCTTTCTATTTCTAAACAGTGTGAACTAATTCGTATTTTGGTTATATTAGCGGCGAAAGATTTGTTTGTATTAGTGAAAGATATTTCTCAAAACGAAGTCAGATTTGACTTTGGAGTAGGTTTTCAGTTTGCTGTAATTTCTGATATTTTGCCTCCAGCCAGAAACAAACGTGTCTTTGAGCCGTTCTTTGAAGGTAATCGTCATCAAACATGACTGAATTTAAAAAAACGTGTTATGTGCAGGTGAAAAATTCACTAGATTAAGGTACCGCATATTTATCATCTGGTTAAAAAATGATCGTGAGGTTTAAAAGTTGTTTTTTCTCTCCCAACGTACAGCAACATGGCGGACGCCTGGAGGCAGTGGATTGTTAAGTACAGGGTGATAGGTCCTGTATTCGTACTGAGTACTGTGACCTTGCTGTACGGCAGTAAGGTATATCTTCTTCTTCTTTCTGCAAGGTGTTCGTCGTATCGAAGATTTTGTCACCGTGACGGCTTTACTCAAATTCTGCGCAAATTACTGTGATATGTAATGAGGTGGGGNATATATATATATATATAGTTGATTCCATTGTTATGTGTAAGCAATCAGTTGACTGTTTCGGAAATGACTATTGTTTCTTTTAACTAAGGCGTTAGAAATATATTGGCCTATATATGGTGAGATTGCATCGGGGCATGACATTAGAAAAGTAAAGGTATCTGAGACTGTCTTAGGTAATGTAATACTTGTGTTGTTGGCGATAGAGTTCATAAGTGTTTGTCTTTCTTCATTGTAAGCTGGACATGTTAACATAAAATGCAATTCATCTTCTACAATATCTTTGCAAATAGGACAACATCTGTGGGTGGCTGGTACATTGTTATGGCGTCCCTTTTCTATTTCTAAACAGTGTGAACTAATTCGTATTTTGGTTATATTAGCGGCGAAAGATTTGTTTTGTATTAGTGAAAGATATTTCTCAAAAACGAAGTCAGATTTGACTTTGGAGTAGGTTTTCAGTTTGCTGTAATTTCTGATATTTTGCCTCCAGCCAGAAACAAACGTGTCTTTGAGCCGTTCTTTGAAGGTAATCGTCATCAAACATGACTGAATTTAAAAAAAACGTGTTATGTGCAGGTGAAAAATTCACTAGATTAAGGTACCGCATATTTTATCATCTGGTTAAAAAAATGATCGTGAGGTTTAAAGTTGTTTTTCTCTCCCAACGTACAGCAACATGGCGGACGCCTGGAGGCAGTGGATTGTTAAGTACAGGGTGATAGGTCCTGTATTCGTACTGAGTACTGTGACCTTGCTGTACGGCAGTAAGGTATATCTTCTTCTTCTTTCTGCAAGGTGTTCGTCGTATCGAAGATTTTGTCACCGTGACGGCTTTACTCAAATTACTGCGCAAATTACTGTGATATGTAATGAGGTGGGGATTACGAGACTTGTATCATGGACTTAAAGCCCTCCAGATTGGTGCAGAGAGCATTGTCCTCTGGCGGGTTGTTCCAAACCCGGATAGTGCGCAGGAAGAAAATTTTGTCTCTGTAAATAGTTCTACACTAACGCAGCTGGTATACCGCAGAGTGGGTGAGGCGAGTCCAACTTCCAAATTGTACCATAGTCCAAAAATTTTGATAGGGATAATAAGTACGATCATGACCTCTGACCCCCATGTACACCACCCAAAAAATAAAACAAACAGACAATGGCGTTGCCTTTAGAGCTCTAACAGGCAGCCAAAACAAGTCTATGAGGCTTCCTCCTTCTTATACCATCTACTCATGATCAGGTGTCTGGGGCAGGGAAGAACGTCGTAGACTGATCTTAGTAGAAAACTCAGCCTGCACTGTGGAATCTTCCATAGATCATTCCAGGTTAATGTTCTGTCGACTGCAGCCTCCCAATTCACCCATGCACCTTGCTGACTCTGGCCGACTGCACTCACTTTTCCTTTTCTCTTCCTCCATTCTTTCTACTTCTCTCACAAATACCTGTTTCCTTTCTCTGGGGCTTACTCGTTCCCATCTCTGCGTCCTCTCGCCCCATCCTAAACCTTTTCTTCCGTGCTGCACTGCACCGACAATGTCTCTATGTTTCAGTCTGCTCATCGCCTGGTCCAGAACTTCACCCACTTTCCACTTCCTTCCTGTCTTCTGCTCTCTATAAGCCGCCTTTACCACATTATCTTGTGAGTCCCCGAGCTCTAATGCCAGACGAACCTTCTGTATGAATTCACAACAAATCTAAATACTTCGGTTCAGTTTAGTTCATCCTAGCTATGAGGTGCCATCCAGGGGACAGACAGTTCAAGCACCGAATACTCCAAAGAGGCATGAAATCTTTAATTTCTTGTCTATTTTTTTTTCTACAGGCAAGTCCCTGGTTGAAGCACCAAGTCTCGAAAACGCCATGGTTTACTGCAGAATCCTCTCATGATGTACCTTCATTTGTAAATAAGTGGGGTAGTTCATTGAAAACTAAGAACCCGGTGTTTAAGGCAGACCAAACTGAGAAACCGGTGTTAAAAACAACCAAACCGTTTTCTGCTACAGTTTATGTAAAAAAAACAGCTGAAGTTTTCCTTGGCTACTGGGTCCAAAACACAATTTTCTGTCGGGGACATGTTACACGTTGTTTTCTCCGCGAAAGATGAGAGAAACAACACGGTTACCAATATCGGGGATTTCTTTCGGGCGTCCATTTATTCAACAACGTCTAAGTCTGGCGCCGTTGGCATCATCACAGATCACCTAAACGGAACGTACACAGCAGTGTTCCGCCTGTTGTGGGAAGGGGAGGTTACCATCGGAATCCAACTGGTCCACCCACGGCAGGCTATTGATGTCATAGAAAACAACATCCGCAAATATCCTTTTGAACTAGCCACCTTCCGAAAACGCTATACAATAGGAAATAAGGCGATCGACACCCAGTGTAGCGTAGACCCGGTCATCTTGAAGAACACCAGTGGGATTTGTAACTACTCGGACCCGCATGCAGGGGCCTGGTGGTATTGTGACAAAGCCGCCAACATTCCGTGCAATACAACAGGTTACCATGGTACTTTTGCGTACAAGAAGCAGAATGCTGGAAAACTGTTTAGCAGGTATCTGAACAAACATTGTTATGTTTACCTTCGTAGTTTCTTCTTTGTTTATTTGTTTATTAGAATTCACCACAAGTACAAACATACAAGTGGAAGGGAGGAAATAACAGGTGCATTGACACCTTTACAAGTTGTCCTCTCAAACATAACAATATAAATACAGTGCAATACAAATTACAAAGTCGAACAATTGTTGACATGAAATCTTTTTAAAACACATAAGGACAATGACCTTGATCAGACATCTGTCACCATGGTAACTGGTGCTACATTATGACGCAAGTTGCAGGACAGAGTTGGAAAGGCTGATCACTACATGAATGTGTTTGAGTAAAATATACAGAGCAGTAGTTTAAACTAGACTTTGTGAAGGTAAACATTATGCACTTGCTTTGCAAATGTTACTTTTCTAGTTATTTATACTCAACACAATACAGAACCCAACAAGAATTCCGAGATCTCATACCTCCATGAAATATGGGCTTGTCATGTAAATTCATTCTTTAATTATGCAAATGACCTCTAAATAAACATAACATATGCATAGTGATGTTAACCTTTAAGTAACTTACACATGTCACAAGGTATAAAATTCATATCATGCACCAATAAGGAGTCACAGAATTTTCACATTAATTATGCAAATTAGGTGGTCATTTGCATAATTGGTATCTGTTGATATTCCGCCTGCCACAGATTAAATAGATTATATGTATAGCAGTACTATTATATAAAACACTGTAATTATAGATTTTCCTCATAATTAAGTCCTCATTTGCATAATTTGTAGTTAATTATGTACAACTTTCTCTAAGCTACCTAGACACCAAAAATGATGAAAATATGTTGTTCCTGTCTGGACTTATTGGCTTTTAAACATTTCGCCAGAAGGTGCCCTGCAGTTCCAGAACAAGCTGATAGGGGAACCAAACCCACACCACTTATTCCTGACCAGAAAAGCTATCTGTCACCAAAACGTCAAGACCATAGCATGTTCAGGACAAAATATGCAAAAACCGGAAGTTCTGCTGCAGTACCAAGGTCATCCACCAGGAGGCCCGTATTCAACCTTGACC
>NW_017803996.1:0-2156 GCF_001625305.1 Branchiostoma belcheri
AATGCGGTGGTTACGAAACAGCAAGCACCAGTTCCCCGGGTGTCATATATTCACCCAACTATCCTGCCCCTTACGGCAACGACATGAACTGCACCTGGACCATAGCCAACTCGCAGGAAGGGATGGGGATAAAAATGACTATAGCAGAGTTCTCTCTGGAGGAAAGGCGTGACAAATTATCAATCTACGCTGGAGACCACGTATCTCATAACGCCTTAGTGGGAGAATACAGCGGTATGATTACTGCATTACTGATTGCCTAATGTCAATGCCCAATGATCAAGACCCTCTCGGGTATAATGTCCAGGGGAGATCTTGGTGCGCGGCTAAGAACGGCCGGTGGTGGAAGTGAATTATTGGCTGTTTAAATACGGAACTTAAACTTTTTATTCTTTTTTATTTGTAAAAAAAGTACATAATATTCGAAGTAAACTGAAACAACCAAGATTTATACAGGAAAAAAAACAGAAAGAATACCTCAAACTTTGTCCTGGAACACTTTTGAGACCGCAATACTGCCATGTCCTTCATAGTCATGAATCATTGTGACCATCCTGCGACCAACTTCTGCCGATTCACTAATAAGAATTTTGGCCTAAAAGGACAATTTGGAGGTCAATCTACCCTGTCAATGTGATTCTTGACAGCTCATTTCTTAGATGTTTACCATATACATGGAGGTTTAAAATCTAACCTCCTTGTCATATATTTCAATTGGAGCTTGAAATGGTGGTCTGTGCCCTGTCAGTCTGCCGGCAGCCCGCACTAAGAGACTTAGAAACTCCTTTCTGCACTGTGCAGTACGGCTTTGGAACATCAAACAGAAACGTTAAAAAACATAACATTTCTGATGTCTGTGTTATTGTTAGAATCGATTTTTTTGTTCTTTTTACTTATAACTATGAAGTTAACTTTTACTATACCGGATAATGTGTAGGTTTTATACTGTCTCTGTAAATTGTATAATCGAAGCTGGTAAGTGTGACGTCGAAGGGCGGTTATACCGTCTATACAGCTACAGATACAAGATATATTGTGTTTGGGGCGCTATTCGGGATAACCAGGCCGAAACAATATCCTGCAAGTAGCTTTTCCAACTTCCTCATTATCATCATTATCGTCACTTGTCGTCATTTCTTTCATTTGTTGTATCTTGCTAATATCTTAATGTAAAATTAATAAAATAACGTACCTTCCAAGGCATTGCCTGCAAATAGTGCAGTGTTTATTTACTGTTTGCTCATTTATTTACAAAATGTTATAATGTAATGCTCTTTATTAATAGGCAAAGATATTCCTGAAGAAGTGATCTCCACATCAAAAACGATTCACCTAGTCCTGACTACAGACGGATCAATTAGCGAGGATGGTTTCAAGATCCATTTTCAGGGTAATTATAATCCTTACTGGAATTACTTGAGAAGGTTACTGACTTTTGTTTACATTGCAGATTCACAGCACGGTACATTGTGATATAAATTATGCCATCTAGCATAAATGGTATTCATTAATATAATTATTTTGCCAAAAATGTGGTTCATTGTGTGGCAAAACTACATAACTCCACAAGCTTTAGGTGAATTTGAATGAAACTGGTCCATGGTTGGGTGTGGTAAATTTGATTGAAACATGAATTGGCAATACTCAAGATATATGTGGGTCGCTGCATGTCCTCTGTTTACAGGTAAAATCGCTGTGTGTCCTCTATTTACAGGTAGAATACCATATAATTTGTGTATCAATTTTCAATTTTACAATTCAGCTCCAATTGGCATATTTCAATTGTTACTCTTCTCGCCTATCTAGACCGGGCTTTTTTGGGACTTGGTGGGACGGGGGTCAGAACTCGCGAACTGTATGTCCTATGACCCCCAAATTTTCAGAGGATGGCGTACTAGTAATATTTTATCACAACTACACTTTTTATGTCGTTATGACGTATTATGACCTCATACATATCTAAGCTATCCGCCATCTTGAATCATCAATCTTGAATTTTCAAAAATGTTTTTTCAGGATAAAACCTAAAATACATTGATATGGTCCGCCATCTTTGATTTTGACCAATGGCGTCATCAAATTATGCATTGTTAATGATAAATTGACATAAAATTATATGGAATGTTATCAATATTAGAATATGTGTAAGTTGACAT
>NW_017803996.1:2240-17485 GCF_001625305.1 Branchiostoma belcheri
CCCCCCCGACTAGATAGGGTTAAAAAAATAGATACTGTTTTGCATCAGTTCAATACTACAATGCCATAGAAGCCACTTTAAGGCCTTTGATAGGTAACCTTCGCTCATTCACCTACGCTCATACAACATTCCATTCGACAAGCCACCTACATTGTATAGCTTCTTGAGTTATGCTGGCCTAATAATGCTGCTCAGTTAAAACACGCGCCCAGTCAAAGTTTGGCGTTGATACAGGTATTTGACTATAGGTGATTGAAGTTAATATCTACCTGCTTGAGACAAAAAGTGAACTAATTTTATGGCACTAGCATTTTATTTGGTGGAAGAGCAGTGTCCTGAACCATACGTTCCGATACACGGCGTCATGAGCTATGACAGTTTTGGCTGTGGGTCGACTGTGTGGTTTGAGTGCAATGCATTTGTCGACCACTTGTACACCGGGTTAAGAGGGCCTGGAGAAATTACATGCATGCCTGGAAAGACGTGGAGCAGCCGTCCTCCAACCTGTAAAGGTATGGAAATTTATCCGTAAATGATTTCATCAGGTTGGTAAACGAATGAATAGCAAAGTTCTTTGATCACAACCATTTATTTTTTACGAGCCGACGTTTCGATGACCGTCTGTCATGTTCATCAGGGCAATTCTGACTGGTTTACTGTGCACTGACGCTAGATGTTACTTGGTGCATAGTGCAGAGTATACTGTTACGTGGGTCACAGTGCAGTTTTTTACTGTTAACAATGCATTTCCGAATGTAGTGCAATTGTGCCAAACATACATGCACTAGGCATTGTTACATCATAGAGACATGCAGTTTCAAATGTAAAGTGTTCCTATAAATAATATACAAAATTGTTAACTAACAATACTGAGCTATCGCAGTCCCAAATAGAAATAATCTTAATTATTTCTATTTGCGATGGCTCAGTATTTCTAACAATTCGTGTGACAAGCCTTTTAAAAAAGGCTTGTCACACGAATTGTTAGAAATCATAATAGTTACAAACAATAAGAAAAACAAATGTCAGTTATTTTAAGAATTTGATCCCAAACATGTTTATACCCCCGCTCATTACGGTTCATGACTTGATTGGATTTTCTAATCCATACGGACTCTTTAATCCAACGGATATACATCTGTTGTCCTCTCGGTCTATTACCTTGGCCCCGTCTTCGTTGCCCTGATGAAGATGACAGACGGTCATCGAAACGTCGGCTTGTGAAAAATAAATGGTACGGAAATTTACTAATGGACCATATTGTTTGTGCAATACAGATCTAAATGCCGAATAGATGCGTTGATTATCCAATTACAGGGTTGTGCAGCACTCAATGACAAATCCTAAAAGTTCCTAAGCGATATCAAGATTTTGAATTGGCCGACGCCGAATTTAAACTGTCAATGAAAGTTGAACAACGTTTGATGCTAGTGTATCACTCTCGCCATTTACATACAGATATGAAAAGGTGTGATAGAGAACGTTTGTACGTGGAAGAGGGAGAAATCAGATCACCAGGAGAAATAATAGCCTTCCCCTATCTTTATCGTTACCCACACAACATGGATTGCAGGTACTCCATTCAAAACAGCTTACCTTAAACTGCGATTCACTGGCAAAGTTATTTAACTAAACAATAACAATAATTCGACTAAATGCGGTGAAATACAGATCACGAATTCTATCTATGTATCGTTATGGCAAGGAATATTGGAAGCTGCTTTGATATTTTTCTCGAAGCTACATACCGTACGGTTTTACTGCCTGAAATTAATATATTTCTTTAAAATCATTTGTATTCTGAGCTCAGCTGGACAATCTCGGTAGATCCTTCTTCGGTTGTGGTGTTGGAATTCCTATATTTTTACATCGAGTATGACGGAAGGTGTAGAAGTGACCGGCTTCGAATAGTTTACTTTTATAACAAAGGTAAGTTTGACAGTATATATGTATAGTTTGATTAATCTATGAGGGACAGTTGGACATGATTAGTGTGAATGATTTCTGCTCATTATCCTAATCAATGCCTATCACACAAGATGACTCCAAGCAGCCATGTTGATGACCTTTGACCCGAAGTCCATAGCCAACTAGGTCTAGGGTAACAATCTTTGAGTTTCCTGATTCAACTTGTTGCTGTTATTCAAAGGGCAACATCAAACTCAAGCAAATGTTAAAAATACTGGGGTCAGTTTTGACCCCGCTGGACCGGGCATAAACTTTCTGGGATATCTCAATCAATAATGAGCAAATCACAGTAAAAACGAATGAGAAGTCATAAGCCATATATACAAACTCATAATAAGAATTTTGTTTTCGACAACAAATGTCGAAATGGCACATATTTATATACGCCTGGGGTCCGTTTGGACCCCATACGATAGTTGGAGGGTTAATTAAGTGAGACAAGTTCACTAATGTTTCTTACGGTGGGTGGGGAAATGGTTACAGACTGGCCAATTTGATACTGTCTTACCCCCACCAAAAGATCTGCTTGGAGATTACGCCAACCCACCACTGACATATATATAGCGAGTCTCTTAAGCAAATCTGTATGAGGGAAACTGTTTAACATGTTTTCCTATTCTGTTCAGAACGGATTGTTCTATTTATGTGTATTGACTTGTTTAATGATGACTATTTTGTTCTTTCTTTTGTTCTTACATTACAACGAACGACTTGCAATTGTTACACCTAACATCTAACTCTAAACATTTTAAAGCTATGTAATAAAAAGGATTCTGCTATACTTGGTGACAGTGAGTTCCACAACAGTTCTAGGAAAGATTGTTTATGAACACCTCATGATCAATCCTTGGTTGATAACTGTGGTACTTGAAGACATGACTATACATGTATGTATTAACAGAAACAGATACGGGTTTGACATGGATTGCTGATCTCCAAGCAGATACTGGGTGGAATGAATATGTTTTTCTCCAAACGCATACTTGGGTCGATAGGTAATCTTCAAGAATACTAGTAATTGTTCCTGAAAAACACTTCATTGGGGGTTTTGACAGCCCTTTTTACGGAACTGCACATAATTTGGTTTTTAGGAGCCTTTCTAGACTAGCTATATATCCTTAATCAACCTCCTTTGCTACTTCTTTTTTTTTAAAGAATTCAGCCAGGTATACTGTGGCTGGGTGGACGTGAGCGTGCATGAGTCAATGACATCAACCGTAGAGCTTGACTTTCACAGTAACCACGTGTTTACTTACGAGGGATTTTGGATTCGCTTCTATACGAAGGACAAGCCTGAAAATGGTAGGCCAATAGGATTTCTAAACATTTCTCTAATCAATCTATGGGAAGGACGTAGAAGGGACTACTGCGGTTTTGCGATGCCCAGGACGTAACATGCATATGCTTGGGCCACATTTTCAGGGCCCGACTGTGCGTAAAAGAGAAACGTTTACGCAAATTGTAAAGCTTTGGGGTTTTGTTGTCTTTTGTATCGTACTTCTCGTTCTTTCAAACTTCCCGACCGGACTATGGGTTGGGGCTTTTTTAGAAATAAAATTACAAAGAAATAATGACAAAGTACCGTTGCAATGTGCTATCAGACATGTACTTGAGGAGTTATCGCCTTGTACTTACAAGAGAACCTGTTTTCTGGTTTAAAGTTGAATGGATTCACCATCTGTTAGAAGAGGCTGGCTCATTTCATTCCAAGAACTACCCACATTCGTACAGGAACAACTTGTATCAGGAATGGATCATATCAATCGATGTGGGAAAACACATTAGACTTATGTTTACGTACTTTGATGTCCAAGTTACCGAGGAGTGCACCTCTGACTATATGATTATTGAAGACCCTTTAAGTCTGGATGAAATGCACCACTGTGGTACTTGTATCCCAACACCCTACATCTCCGTAGGACAAACCCTTCATGTCTTCTTTGTGACAAACTTTGCCATCTACAGAACCGGCTTTTCAGCAAAGTATGAAACAGTGCAGGATAGATCAGGTACGTAAATGTTCTTAACAAACCTTATGAAGTGCTATAATCCGTTATCGAGTATGTGACAAATATTAGCAATAGCATAAACGATGTGGTACATATTAGTGCCCAAGTGATTTACCCCTCCCCACGCTCTCCCATTTTCCCGTTTAACCCCCTCATACTGTTTCGTTATTCTGGGGTTCGATGGTGGATTTCGTTGGGGGGGGGGGGGCGAAATCACGGCCGGGGATAAAGTATATATTATATAATTGTTCAATTAAAAAAATATCCTTGTATTTAAGGTATTTAGAGAACCGGGAAGCATTTCAAAATGTCAACTTTCAAACATTTTGAATTCACTTTGTGTAATTGTTTCCCCCATTTCTAAGATTTGCGGTTGATCAATACATTTCCTTTCATCATGTTAAAGACGTATGTATCGCAATGGATGCCTGATAATTGAAATTCAATTCCTTTGTTTTCTTTTCTTAGCTAAGATTAGCAGCGTTAATCCGTGCAATCACAACATCATTTATTGGTATTTAATCAGAAACAAATGCACATTTAAACAACCTCAAGGCACCTTTCTAAAACATTAGAATGAAATATGAACAAAGGCTATATTTAAAAGTTTATATGCAATGAAATGGTACTCTGCTTACTAATCTCCAGGCAGTGTTGAGCCATCTGCTTCAGATGTACTCCCGTCTGATTGGCTTACAATCGGTGATAAGATCAAACAAATCAGCGTCAGTACATCTACCAATCAGGTGTGGGCACTGGATATCGACGGAAAACCGTTGCGGAGGACGGGTATTTCACAGTCAACACCACAAGGTGAGAAAATGAAAGGCACTTATATAAATCCGAGGCGTTATCAGAATATTGTTGCTCGAAGACATTTACTTGCAGGGTACAAGAACACACAGACTTTGTACGATTGGGTAAAAACAACATTCAATCTTAGCAGTGAAAAGAATTTAGCACAAATTAAAAGCAAATGCAAACCATTTTTTTCTCTCTTATAGCAACAGTTTATCGATTTTAGTATTGATATATTTGGTAGTCATTAAAAAAAAATGTTTATACCCTCTGGTTCGTGCATTAATCTCTATGGATCATTTAAACTTGGCCCAGGGACTGGATGGGAGGTGGTCGGAACAGAACAGTTTCTGTACATCTCAGTGGGACGTGTTGGGGTGTGGGCAGTCTCTGACGACTCCACTGTAATGTACCGCAAGGGAACATTCAGGTGAGTAATGTAAATGTTAACACACATTTTGTATGATTGAGATTGTAGTAACTCCATAGACAGGAAGTGGTTGTCTGTATTCTCACCTTCGTCATAAGCGTAGGAAGTTTGCCGCAAAATCTTAGGCTGTTTTCTTTATTTTGAGGGGCTTGCTGATGCATCAAGCTAAGGTAGACGAAGTTCATTGCAACACCGTCTACTAAGCATAATTTTGGGGCTTCCTTCTTCAAGTATACCTAAACGTTGGAATTTTGACATGTTTGTGTGTGTGCGTGTGTGTTTGACAGAATATATTTGACTGTGGCAAACAAAAATAAATAAATAAATAAAATGATGTTTTACCGCATGTAAACGCTAAAATAAATAAGAAATGGTCATCGACAGGACGCTTAGATAATTGTCCGAGAAACTGTACTGTTTTCAGGGGCGCAGGAACAGCAGGTACGTCCTGGCAGGCAGTTCATATCGACTCCAAAATCACCAGCTCACTCTTCAACTTCAAAACATTCCCAGTAGAAACTGATTGGCGTGGACACAACATAGACCAGATACATTCAGGAAAAGACTTCGTCTGGATCGTTGCCAGTTATCCTCATTTCACATATGGGTATACCATAGTGAGAAAAGGTACCTTTAAACTAGCCTCTGCCAGGCTTCGGGAGGCGGCCGGAAAGAGTAGAAATCGGACAAAAAGAGATACCATGCCAGGGGAGTTGGTCTGCTTTAATAGGGAGCTCTTTCCAGCCGCCTCCCGAAGCCTGGTAGACGCTACCTTTACACATCTATTATCATAATAAACCCACTTGGAAAATTTCTGAAGCACAACAGATGTATAGACTTAATTATTAAAAGATTTTTTAGCTACCGACGTTTGAGTGGACCATATGCCATTCCTCGTGAAAATAAAGTGTTTCTATTTTGCACTTCGACTCGGTATCACTGCAGTGAGAAGGATGCGGCTCAAAGCTCAATCACGTCATTTTCTTGACAGAAAGAACATTTTAGAACTTGACCTTCCTGCTCATTGAGCCTACCTACTACCTACTAATATTTCTTATTATCCTTCCACTGCATCTTGAGTTATCCTGCTAACAGAAAACTTGCAAAGACCGAAAAAGCCGTCTGCGGTGATGTAGTAAAAGGCTATAATGCCAATTTTGAACTAGACCTTTCTCTTTGTTGACAATACTTACATAGTGAGTTTCGTCAGTTCTTGAGATGAGTTATTCTGCTAACAAAGGTCACGTAGGAGTTCGCCATAGAAGCCCATTTTCTTTAGATATCTGCTAGAAGGCCCATTATGGAACTTAGCCGTCATATCGGCTACCCATAGTCGTCCACTAAATATCATTAATAAACTTCCACATCTTCTTGAGAACATAACTGTACATGGAAGGATAACCACTTTTGAACTTGAACTGTGTTTCCACAAACGCTATGTACCTACCAAATATCATTAAGATCCATTGACAGCTTTTTGAGTTATGCTGAACACATATAATCAACAAATGCATCAAAAGCCCACTGCAATACAGCTGGAAAAGCCAGCAGATGAACCATTCTGAACTTGACCTTCGTTTCCACAATAACTACTCACATACCAAATATGAAAAAAAATCCATCCACAACTAGTCGACGTATGACGTTGTGGATGGATACATACAGGGAGACAACACAGCCACACCAGCATGGCAAAACCGAAAACATACCCTTCTGACGAAGGCAATGACGTACCCAATTTTCCTCCGTTTCCACAGGTATAACCTCGGATAATCCCGAGGGTACATCCTGGGACTCCGTACAAACAGCGAACATGAAGGAAATCAGCGTCAGCTCCAGGACCGGGCAGCTGTGGGCAGTGGAGATTGGCGGCAGAGTGTGGCGTTCTCCTTTCTACTGTGAAATCTCTGGTAAGATGATTCTGAAAAGAAAAGAAATACGTTTTAACAGTATGTTAGGGCGGTTGGTTCAAGTTCTACTTCATAGCCCGTAAGAGCAATGTGCCCAATGCATGGGCTATTCTCGTTTCTGACTGAGTATGAAAGACAATATACGGTCAATATGCTCATTGACGTCGCATACTTTGAAAAATGTAAACATATTGCGATGTAAAGCGATGGTGAATGCCGTGCAACACTCTCTACTTTATTATATACTTAAGTTATACCTGGTTCTCGGCCTTTTCCGAATGCAGTAAAGAGCAACTGGGAAGCAATTGAAGGTTGCTTTTCGTCAGTGTCTGTGGGACGGTCGGGCGTTTGGGCGGTCGACTTTGAAGGCGAGGTGTACCACAGAGCAGGCACATTTCTAAACGAAACCGCCCCTGGCGTGGCATGGCTGCATGTACCCGGAGTACATCTGCAGCAGATCGGTGTGGGGGACAGAACTGTTTGGGGTGTGGACTCCTCGCAGCGTGCATTAGTAAAGTTCTACCGACATCTGTCGACGGGAAAGTCTGTCAAGTCGGCTTGAAGGACATTCTATGTGCTACGCCATTCAAGAAGGTCAAAATCAAAATAACTACATGTGATATTAACACATATGGTTCACAACAAAATGCTGCTCAAATAATTATTACATAGTTCGTTCTTGCCTCATAACATTTTTCCTGCCTGTAAATATATATATTATATGAAATATCTATGCCTTTGATAAATGTTTGCGCTCATTTTAGATATGACTAAATTAATCTTTTTTCGTCGTCAGAAAAGCGACTCTGTGCAGAGGACGAAGTCATTTGTCCATACAGCGAGAAATGCATCAAAGAATGCCGCGTGTGTGACGGCATCGTGGACTGTGGGGATGATGACGACACTGACGAGCGGAACTGTTGTAAGTGCAAATTTGAGTCCTGGGTCTCAACTACTATATTATATAAAATATATACAACCCATTATACAAGCATCCCATTTGGTGTGACTAAATATCAGGCCATATGTCAAGGTTGCTAGATAAGCATTATTCGTCTCATTTTGAAAAAAAAGGCACACGATCATATCCAAAATCGGACGTTTATTTTGAACATAACGGTAATTTTATTATACCACGAAGGAAGCTAAAAAGTAATAACTCATTAACGCAAAGTAGTGTCAGATTCCAAAAAATTTTCAAAAAGGCAAAAGCAACAGTATATGCATATATATATACTTACTTTTTTTAGATGAAAAGATATTAGTAGATAGATAGATTGATAGGTAGATAGATAGGTAGAAGCATACATAAAAAGACACGTTGAAATAATTCATATAAAACACGCACCCCTCTGTTTTGATTGCAGGGTTTGCCAACTGTCCGGAGAAACATCGGCGAGTGTGTGCCGGAGAAGTGGGCTGCTACAGTCCGACTCGTGTGTGCGACGGAGAGCGGAACTGTGGGGAAATTACTGAGGATGAGCGGGACTGTCCCGGTAGGGTTTTGATTTCTCTCTTTTCAATACGGAGGTTGACAATCATGGCTAAGGCAAGCAGAGATGAAATTGAATTTAACCCCAACAATTCGTAACAGTGAACCTCTTTACAGTCGACAGATACAGCCACACGACATGACAATTATCAAATAAACTTGAATTTCTTGTTTTTCTGTATTCTGATTATGTTTGTTACAAGCTTGATACTTTTCCATAAACATTTGAAATGCTTTGAAAATAAGAACTAAATTCTAATATTTCCATTATCAAAATATCTTATTTCTGTTTTGCCTCATATGCACGTGTTTGCAAGTAGTAAAATTAGATGGAACCTTAACATGGACATAGATTCTTTTGTAATATCATATATTTCATAAGTTTAAGTGCATGAGCCAGTGATATCTTTTGCCTCTGACGCACATTTTTCCGACAGGCGAAGCGTAGACTTGATATATTTTTCGCTATTCTAAAGTTTAAAACATTAATTTAAGTTACGTTAATGACATGATTTCATAATGTAGTCATGTAATCCAATTTATAGACAGCTGCGTGCACCACTGGAAACGTAACTACCTACTGCAACGAGACGAAATCCAGTGTCGTGATCTGTCAGGCTGTGTGAGGATCACAAAAGTTTGCGATGGTCAGAAAGACTGTGCAGATGGGTCGGACGAGATAAACTGTTGTAAGCCTCTAACGTAAAAATAAACGTTTCTGTTAAGGTAAAGCGTTTGTTCCAACATAAAAGAAAAACCTTTCTCACCTAGAGCTCTCGACCAGTCACTCTTTGTATTCCTCAGTAAACTGACTCAGTGAGGCTTGTCACGTGGCGTTTCTGAAGTGTGACGTCAAGAACTCTCGGTCAAAAGGTCTCAGGTAGACGATGTCAGCCCCCGTCGCAGTTGATTAAAGGGTAACGGCACCTGATAGCCTATTTCACCACTATCAGGAAGTAATCTTGTTCGGTATCCAATGAAACAGCTTGTCCAGGGAACTCTGGATAAATGTGTTGTGACACTGAATTGCCTGAATTTAGCGAGATCTTCAGGAACCTTACCTTCAAAGACCTTTCCGTTTCCCCCACTGTAGTATTCCTGGTAGAGTCCTTAGTTACCTATATGAAAATGTTGGTATTGTTTTTGGTCAGTCTGTGTGTGTCTGTGCGTCTGTGTTTCCGCATACTTTTGGTCAACATAACTTTATGTTACCTTAGTCGTTAATTATCCTCAGCTACTAATAAATATAAGCTTTAAAGTCCCATTGTCTTTACCTGAAGACGACTTCTGCTCCCTTCATGGAACATTTGGTGATGCCGCCTACTGGAAGTGCCGTGACTCCCCGGGCTGTGTGAAAGGAGAATTTCTGTGTAACGGCATTTCTGACTGCGCTGATGGGTCGGACGAAGAGAACTGTGGTAAGACTTTTTTCTCCATTTGTTTAGATATCTAGTCTTCAGTCAAATTTCAATCTGCGATTATAATTCAATCACTTTGTTTTTCAAACTACAGATGAATTATGCAGATCTATTGGGTACTGGCCGTGTAAAAACTCCATCCCGCCGTTCCCGAGGTGTATCAAGGGGTCGGGCAGATGTAACCGAGCAGTAGAGTGCAGGGACTTCTCGGATGAGATCGGCTGCGGTAGATAAACATTTTCCATGTATTTAAGCACACCTTAACACAGGTGTAGCTAGCTCACGCTCTTTCATGTTATTATACATATTCTCCTGAAAGTTGTATTTGTATGAGGTATCATTTAGTCCCAAGGGTTAATGGTTGTATTTTCTTATTAGATTACTGTGGACTGCATGAAATGGCTGGCTTCTCAAAATGGGACAGAGAAATATTCAAGGAGGGAACTGACATGCTGTACCTACTTCATGAATCATGTATTCCATTTGACAAAGTTTGTGATGGATATGATGACTGGTATTACCAAGATGAAATCAGCTGTGCCCAAGGTACGTTCAACTAAAGAGTGACTAAAATGCATCACAGTTTACGTATGAAAGAGTTATAAACCAGTCATTAATTTAATTTTTAAAAAAAACAATTATGCAATCAATATTTGGAATGTCTTAAAGGCACTTTATGTAACTTTTTGACAATACAAAAAGTATATTTTCCAGTCTTTTCTTTACATAGTAAGTTGACTTAACCGTATTCCAGAACAATATTCAGCAATAGAAAATGCAACATCCTTGCTCCATACAAGCATGATAGAAATCTGAATGATGTTCTATTCAAACCTCTGGCCACACCGCACATTTGGTTGGCCACTGCTAGTGGTATGTTGCTTACAAGTTGCTGCAAGACCTAACCGTTTACCGGATTTTTTCATCTCTTTTGAACGGATAATGGTCACAGTTTATTGATGACCAACAAAATACACTAAGTTCATAATTGTACCCCACCCCGTGACAGATATGGGTGTTTGAAAAGAAGCTAATCTTCTGTCTATCTACTAAGGCATGCCTGACCAATTAGCCGCCCTAGGGGGCCAACCACCGTCTGTTGTTGTTGTTGTTGTTGTTTTCGTTGTCCTGAGACAACCGGTGGTACCGGGAACTGAACAAGGACTGTTTGATTGCACAAAATATACGCCAAAAATGTGAAATAGCGACACAAATGTGGAAAAGTGATAGTAACTGTTGATAACAACAAAATTTGGTATAATAAGAATTTATTTTTGCGTAAAGATTTACATAATGGGCCTTTAAAATTCATAGCACATGTTGAGGGAAAAGATCTCCCTGAAACTAAAGCCATCTCTTTCGATAAATATGATAGCAAAGATACCTGCTGCTGTTTTTATGTTACATTTTTGTTTTACCTTTATATTAGACTTATCTTGTGCAGAATGATTAATACAGAGCCACAAACATCACCTAAATGTCCACAAAACCTGGCTGACATCTGCCCATGTGATTTTATAACAAAGACAGGGTTTCCACCAGTTCGAAAGCCTCGTTCTAAGTAATGGCTGGTTACAAAATCAGTTTATAACGTCTTTGGTGATAATTAACATGACATCGTTCTTTTATACAGGAATGATACATCCAGAGATTTGCAAAAGATGTCCACACTTCGAAAATACCTGTTTGCCCAAAGGCGACGACAGCTACTGTGATACTATGATTCAATGTGACAACGGAGAAGATGAAGATAACTGTGGTCAGTATATTGGTCATGACTTACTTCTAGGCTTGTGGTAAGTTTAGAGAATTAAGAATTATATTGCCAATGTGTTAAGGTCAGATTTGACAGCCGTGCCCTGTAATACGGTTACATTGCGCATTTTTCCATCCTCCTGTTTAAGTTAGACATTGACGTGAAAGTGATTGAGCAGATGTCAGTAAGCACAGGGCGGGTGACCAAAGTCAAAAATGAAATTTTTGCCCAGTCTACGCTCTTCCCAATTTTCATGTCATTTTGATGAGAAATAGCGAATCCATTTGACCACATGACAGGAGAAAAGATCTTTTACAATTTACAATGGTATAGTCTTTGGGTCTAAGCCATAACTGTACTAGAAATCAACAAATTCTATCCGCCTTTTAAGAAGCTATTGCTTACTACAATCATTTAAAAAAAGTTTTTGCACATTTTAGAATTTTATAAAAACGGGCCGTCTTTAAACATCTGCTTCTTCTCACTAGAAAAACATTTTGCTCAAAACTCCAATCAATGTGTTGTTAACAAAATATGATATAGTCAATAAAATAACCAAACGAGGTTTTTGGGATTTTCCTCGTATTTTTGCATGGACATAGACGACAAATGCGAACAACCCGGATGGACGTGTAAATGTGACCAGATCACGGGATGCTACAAGCCGGGTGACATCTGCGATGGTCGGAAGCAGTGTCACTCTCTGGCAGGGAATGACTGCCATGATGACGAACAGCACTGCGGTAATGGTTCCATTTCCCCTACCTACATCATTTCATGCACATGATCAATTTCCTATCATTTGGCCAAATATGTTGTCAACTTACAAGCCCAATTAAGTCCTTGTTGAAAGACGTACTAAACACAATATGCAGGGAGATTGAATGTTACTGGGTGCAGGCTGCAGACTCTCACCCAGCATATATTCCAACCCTTAAAAATAACAGGCTAAAAATAACACAGATGGAAGGTCGATCTCTACTTTTAAAACAAACATGGGGGCAACAACAAGCTTTTACTATGCATCCATCGGACTAAAGCAGAATTTTAAATTGTTTCATACGTATCTCGGTAATAGAGAATCATATATCTTAGCGATGTCTCTGAACTATAAAAGAATATATTGATTTATGTCCAAGTATAGTGACATTGCTCTCGTATAAATCTAACCACATAGAAGAGTATTGCCGTACTTTTGGTGGCTTCGACTGTGGCCCGCCATGGCATCAGTGCATATCTCTACACCGTGTATGTGATGAACATCCTGACTGTAATTACATGGACAATGCAACAATGGAGTTTTACGGTCCTACTGATGAACAGAATTGTGGTAAGCTATTTTTTTAGTATTTTTCTGTACCTTTTGAACACACGCGTTGTACACATCTGTTGCAAAAGCTTCTGTAAAACGATGCTGCTCTACAATAAAGTTTTATTTCAATGGCCATAAAATGGGAGAGACTTTTTACCATATTTTACACCGTTTGTCTATGTATAACAATTGATTCCTATAGATGCACATGTAGTTTAATCTGACTTTAATTTTCGCTCTTTAGTATATTGCATTTAGGACACACCGATTTAATTTTATGGATGACATCCTCTGAAGACCCCCAAACTAGTGCGCGCGGGCGAATAAAAAAAATCCGGCCAAAAATAAAAATGCTACTAAATCACAAGAATACAAAGCTGGTATTTTGAATTTGCGGCAGTACTTAGCAACGTATACGGCATGCTGGCTTTTTGCGGCATTTATGAATCGGTACTGTACTTATGTACTGAGTTCTTGAGTAGCGGAGCTTCGAATTCGATAGCCAGGGTACTCGGCTCCGTTTTGTCGCTGACTACCATGGAGTACCCAGGCCTACAGCCAGGCCAGAGCCTCGGTGGACGTGATCTTTTTTTTGTTGAGGGCGACAGGCGAAAATCAATGCGCGCGCGGATGTCATCCATAAAATTAAGTCAGTGTGGCCTTATAAGAATTGTTTAAGTGTTTAATCCGGCAACAAACTATTCACCGTGATGTGCCCTCAATAGCTGGTCTTTAAATAACAACCAAACAAACGCGGCATCTATTTGGTCTTAATTGCAGGAACCTGTGACGGGTATTGGGCTGCTTTGGAAGAGTATAAGGAAAAAAGGAAGGAAGAGGGACTAACGACGTCTGACGAGTACAATTATAAGTGCAACTCAGGAAAATGCGCAGCGACATTCAACCTGTGTGATGACCGCGACTTCTGTGGCAACTGGGAGGACGAGCAAGACTGCGGTACGTTTTCTCTCTCTGTTTACCTAAGAACTTAAGATGAGGCATTGCATGAGATAAAGAGGCAGAGTTGGTGAAATCAGTTCTTATGTTGTATCTGTAAGTTACGTGTAACCAAGGAGATTATACAGAAGTCTTTATAATATCCTTGGTGGAACTTATAACTGAAACCCTTCAGCCATATAACTAAAAATATCCAGCTATTTTTCGTGATCCGGGAGGTTTGGGACCCCCCTCAGAGACAGTCAGTGATAGTGATGATATAGTGTTGACAGTTTAGCACAATGGAAATCTGGTGAGATTAACAGAGAAACACAAAATAAGTTTAAAGTTTTAACTTTAGGTACATGTGATTGAATTAGCCGTGATTAGGTACATGTAATTGAATAAGGTCAGTTTTTCTTTTGTCCGTATGGCTTTCACGATTAAAGGTCCCTTTCCGTCTGCTATACTGACTAAACGAATAGCCACAAGCAGTTATCAGATTTTAATATAGCTTTAGAAGTATCGTATGGGTGGCCCGATTTAGACTAGGTTTGTATGTGTATGTTCTTAAGTCAATATTTTACTTATTTTACAGGGGTTGACGCTGTATATACACTATGAATGTGTGAAACGTAGTGTAATAACGGAGTAAGTTTTACTATAGAATCGTGTTTCTATGTCTACGTCCAAGAGGATTGAAATCTTTGGTTTCTTTGCTTTTTCAGAAGCAGTAGGTTGCCATCATGACGATAGAAAATGCGAAGCTACAAAGAAGTGTGTCTCTGATTTGTCCTGTAACGGGCTTCCTGGTTGTCTGGATTCTACGGACGAAAAGGATTGCGGTAGGTGCTTTTACGTATTGTCAATAGATTACGCAAAATAAAGAGAAAATAAAAAAACATGCATAATACCGTCTTCTATTCAGGTCATTGGTTTTTAGTGTCAATACAACAAATGTATAGACAAAGACTAGTTTTTCAAATTCAAATTCAAATTTTTATTCGGTAAGGCTCTCGGGGGAAGTACCCGAATTTCGTCCTTATTACATAGTAGATAGAGCATTAAAACAATGATTTGTGACACTCTTTATTGTGCACATGAAACAACATAGGCAAACACACTATTAACACAGTCATATTCGAAGACGATTACACAATTAAAATCCATGCACAGTATGCAGTTATCACGTAGGATTTAGCTAGGTACTATATAT
>NW_017803996.1:17584-25116 GCF_001625305.1 Branchiostoma belcheri
TCTTAGTCCGGGCGTTAGGTAGACTGATTGTGCCAGAGTTTCTGAGTGACCTTACGCGTCCCGTGGCACCTGACCTAGTGGGCGGAACTTATAATATATCAAACGTTATAATATATGTAGATTTTAACTCTTTAACTTCCTGTTGAGCTGTCTGCCCTATTTTTATTAACATATCAGATATAACGACCTGCATGGACACGGCGGTACGGTTAGGTGTTTCTGACCAGTATAAAGAAATTGAAGTCGCACAAAATTGCGATGGGAAGGACGACTGCAGGACGGGTGTTGATGAGAATCCACGGAGATGTGGTGAGCAAAGTAGCTTTTCCTAGCTGCTTTTGTTTTTTTTCCTATTGAATACTAATTTATTTCCTCTAACTAGTACAGTAATTTATTTTGTCTAACTTATGAGAGTTCAATAAGTTTATTCGGTTTCATTGGATGATTTATTATGAGACCTCCGAGCACTCTCAATGCAGTAATTTTTTTAAAAGGTCAATTAATTTGCATCATAGAAGTGTCTGATAAGGTCACAATTGCGTATAAATTATATCAGTTGATCTTTTCTATCTAGATAATACAATTTATCAATGTACGTATTTTAACAAAGAAAGGTAATAGCAGCATTTTTCTTTACTGTAAAAATGTTACATGTCTTAAAGTGGGAAATTCCTGTCATTTTTTTTTTCAGCCATGTACACAGACCGACTGCCGTGCGTCAAATCCAACAGATTTGTGCCGGCAAACAGCTTCTGTAATGGATTTCCTGACTGCCATGATGCTTCAGATGAGGACGCCTGTATTGGTAAGCCTTAATGACAATGGAATTTATTGCATATTCATGCCCCAGTGGGGCTAAATGCACTTTTAGATTACAAAAAGGATTAGACATACTATGCTATGTTCTATCTAAGCTGTACATGTTTCTTCTCTCTTCTTTAGACATTTGTATACGAATTTACAGAGTTTTTCTAATACATCATGGTTAACTCAAGACAATTTTTGTATGATCCTTTGTTAGATGCGCCCATTTTTGCTTTGTGTTTCAACAAAAAAGGTAGATCGTAGATCGCTATACAGTGGAAACTCAACAATAAAGTGGACTTCATTTTCCATAGTATCATATCACATAATGTACATAACCTATCATTAAGGGGAGTTCGGGTGTTTCAACTTGTAGTAGATGGTCGCTGATTCTTAATTTGGTCATCGCACGTCTTTGGCTAAAGAGGGGTTGTGTAAACAATTTTCAATGATTTCGGGTTGTCATTATATTTAGCCATGTCAAGACATGTTGATATGGCGATCTATAACATGTTCGTCCCCTATGGTCTTTTTCCAGTACAACATTAGAATTTTCATTTTATCCCTCCAGTAATTGGAAAATGATTTCAAAACGCATTAAAGGACATATTCGAAATTAAAGATACAAAATCAAAATGCAAAATTTTCCAGTTCTATTCAACGATAACTTTTCATGGTTCTCCTGAGATCATGTTATATACATTAAGAATATTCAACTGGAGATTTATCTCGAAATGTAATTAGATTATTAGTTGATTGTGGCACTGCATTGGGCACAGGGACCAGTCCAAATGTCACTGTTGTTAGCTGTTAGAAGCACACTGTGCTTGATCATTTTGGAACAGTTAGGCAAACCATTGGTAACTCTGTTTAACACAATTCTTTCCAACGGCATTGAACTGGAATACGAGGGTAGTTACACCAATCTGCTAGTCAGGCAACAAGTCCAATGTGGATAGTTACCGAGGAATAGCGATCTGGAGTTGTCTGTCAAACCGCTTCACACTCCTTTTGAATAATATAGTAGATTACAGAACTTTGCAGAAAGTTATTGTCTGCTAGCTGACACGCAATTTGTTTTTAGAAAGAAATGCCGAAGCTCGGACAATTATGTTTTTTTTCTGAAAGCTTTAATTGAAAAATATCTGCAGAAGAAGAGGGGTAACTATATGTTTGCTTTGTCGATTTGAAGAAGGCATTTGACAGCGAATGGCGGGATGGCTTATTCTATAAACTGTCAAACTATGGTGTCTCCGGTCAATTTTCAATGTATTTCAATTTATCCCAATTTCTCCAAAATACTATTCTTCTTTAAACTTCTCAAAACCCAAAAATTTTGGAAAAGGTGGGACATTACCTCTTCCATTGTTTACAGAAAAGAAGACAAACCCTTCAGACATAGTTTTAGACAAAGTTATAGTTCTAGACAGCTACCTTTCATCATGTAGACTTCATCATTTATACTCTGTTACAATGTTGTTTTAGTTTTGTAATTTGCAATTAGCCTCCGGGCACGAATTTGCAATAAACTTTTCAATAAAAAAACGCAGCAGAACGTCTTGAAAAAATACCATTTTGTCGTATTCAATCATTGTTTTATAACATTTTTGTCGCAGGCATTGGAGCTTGTTTGCTACCTGTAGATCTACTAGTGAATGATTATACAGTTACTGAAGGCTTTGGAGCACGTCATTTAAACCACGGTAGCCTAGGTCTGTCCCTGACGGAATGGGTTGTTGATAACCTTGAGGACTGGCTGCAAATCACCCTCGAACATCCTGTCCAGCTGGCCGCTATAGTTGTTTCCGGTCCCAGGTCATCGCATCCTCCCCCATTTACGTTGAAATACGGGCTTGGGACCGACTGTTTAACAACCTACATGGAGGCGGGTGAAATTAAGGTATCTAATTTCTATTGTTTCTTTTGGAGATCTACAATTTACGTTTTTTTAACGTACCTCGACAACAGTTCCATATGGTATTGATGTATATTACAAAAGTGCAAAACTGCTGGCCACACCTTAAAGCCAGTCAGGATGGCATAAACAAGATCATTTCAAACTTTCAAACACAACTTGTCATTATTCAAAGGTATTCCAAACATCGAAAGTTGCTGGAAACTCGGGTGAGCATTACCTGGCCATAGCAGTGCACACCAGAGTCGTGAAGCTTACCCCACAGTCTTCACTGGATAAGGCTGTTTTGGACGTAGGTCTATTGGGTTGCCCAATTAAAGGTGAGATACTGTTCTAAAAGTAAAACATCCCAGAAAAGAAATGTTTTCTAAATACGCCGCTTTAATGGATGGTTAAGAAACCAGGATGTGGGTGAGTTTTAAGATGTTACTTTTAGATTCCACTGGTACTCGTAAAAGGAAAGGACACTAAGTGTTGAAAGTCAGGTGTTAAATTCTACGTCTAATATGTACAACTCTGCACTTTATGGGCAAAAGTATTACTTTGATTTTTAATTGTATGTGATATCAATACTTGTGTATCCATAGAGCAACGTTTCAACGACAAGTTTTGTGGCAAAGGTTGGACGATGTTTGAAGAGAGCTGTTACCGGATTATTTCATCCCCGCTTGTCTGGTGGGCTGCGGAGCGATACTGTCAAGCTCTGGGTGGTCATCTGGCGGCGGTCAACACACTACGGGAGAATGAGTTCCTCCGCAGCAACATTGGCAATGGATGGATAGGGCTAAAGCTTGATTCAGTCGTCATGAAGAAACAACGGGAGGTATCCATGCTTGATTAGATCGTTTTCTTCTTTTGTAAGCTCGTCTCTTTGCACGTTTTTCATAATTAAAAGGCAAGCAAAATCTGAAAATAGGTATTTTCAGTGGGATTGTCATGTTCCTTACATATCTGCTTACGATGGATTCAAGTGCACAGTCTGTCGTATTAAACTGTCGTTGAGGGTTTGCATTTTATCATAGTTTTATACTAGTACATTCCGTACTTTTCTAGAGAATCAAAGACTTAACTTGGAGCAATGGAAGTCCTGCAGGGGACGCCTTTAAGGAGGAGAATATTGCACTTGACGCTTTCCAGGAATATCTTTGGAGACTCAATGATCCTTTATGTGCCAGTCTAGAACTACATGGTGTGTGTTCTTCTTATCCCTGTCACCTGTTGGCGATTTTTAATTGCTTTCGGGAGAGAATACCAACACAAAATAATACAACGTTCTCATTAAAACATATGATCATAAGAACAAAATCATCATTTCCATATAGTGCGTAATGGTACAGGTCGAAAGGGGCACGTCATATGAATCAGCCATATGTAAATAGAACAAAAATTTAGAAAGTTAGCTTACTTCCCGTTGGCGCATGTTCACAGTGATCACGTTATTTTAACATGTTAATAAAAAAAATCTAATGTTCTAACCAAAATTTGGTTTTGTTTCGTAAATCTGCAGGTCCATGGAGCCTCCACCCATGTAGCCTCCTCGAGAAGGAATTCATTTGCGAGAAAGGTAGGTCACAATTCAACATATATTGGCTAGCCGGATATATACTATATTATATCTAAAAATAGTATATATAATCTTTTATCTACATATACTTACACTTGACGACCACGTATGCGTGGGCAAAGTAGACTTCTAAGACACATGGCCTTCTAATATAAAAAAAACATGCCAAGAACAGAAACAGAACAAGAAAACTTACAGCAAAATTTCCACCCATATTTAATTGAGCAAATACTGCCGTGTTGTGGAAATCAATGGCAAACTGGCCGATTCCATCAAAATTTGTCGCTAGTTGTCATCCTAATTTTTTTTTTGCCACACTCTTGAAAATGACGCGGTCATCATATGTAGAGATTTGGCCGTGTGCGGTCCCAGATAGTACCGGTCGCGGTCGTGTCGGACAACTGGTCGGCTCAGGCAAATGCCTTAAACTTAATTAATGCTTACATTGATATAGGGAAACTCGGGACCGGGAAAAAGGGGTCGTTATTGCCGGATGGCCTGTGTGCAGAGGTGGTCGCTAGGGAAAGTTTGAAGTTGAAGTAGACACCGGTAATTTGTTGCTTTCTTGCTTGCCTGTCATAGATCCATCGTCACACAGTGGAGACAATACAAATAACACAACACAATGTGTCGATGGTGAATTGGCAGAAACTCAAAAAGGCGACCTTAATGCAAACGTTCCGGACATGACAGGTATTTAAACACAAATTTTATTCCATTCCATAACTTTTTGCTGAATGACAATACAATAGCTTTAACAAAAAATACTTGTCGGAAGTTTTCAAAGTGTTGGGTTTTTTAACAGAAATGTTTCACCCATTGTTTAACCCTTTTTTGAGTCTGCGACGATTGTATGGCTCGGGAGACAAGCTGTGGGAATATCAGATGTGGTCTTCCCGATGACTACCGCTGCGGACTGATCTACTCACCCGGCTACCCAGCCGCCTTCCCGCCTTCAGCTATCTGCCTGTGGACCATCGATGGTCCGAAGGGAAGTTTCGTCACCCTTCTGCTGCTGGACGTTGATTTGCCGGGCTACTCGAGTGGCGTCTGCACAAGTCGTGTGCTGCAGGTCAGGGACAGGTTCCTGACGGTAGGGTGGAACACGATTCACGGGCTTTGTCGTGGGGAGGACGAGCAGAAGGTCTATGTTTCCAGCTCCAATGACATGCAGTTGGCCATGTTGGCGACGAGTAACAGCGCTGATATCGGCGGTAGTCGCGGCTTTATGGCAACGTTCAACATCAGTACTTTTAGCCCCAGCCGCCAGGTGCACAATCTTCCTGACGATGCAGGTGAGCATTATGTCTATTTTAACAACACTTAAGATGTCATATTTAATCGAGAAACCAATGTTTATACATTCTTGTTTGCTCCTGTGTGCCACATAAAACTAATTTCAATCAACGTTAAATGAGGCTTGAATGTTTCAATGACTAGAAACAAATCTTTGCGGTTTCACAACTCATTTATCATATGCCTGATGAACTAGGGTTCATTTGCCCGTGCGGATGGCATTTGTTCCGCCGAAACTGCTACCAGACCTTCCGACAGACCGTACCGCTGAACTGGGTTGAATCAGACCTCAAGTGCCGCGAGTACGGCGCCAACTTAACCAGTGTCTCTGACCGACAGGAAATGGAATTTCTCCACGTGCTTTTGGTCACCAACGTTGTCGTCAAACGCACCGCTGATCCAAAGCTTTTCATCGGTATTTCAAGCTTGCCTGTCTTTGATATTAAGAAAACGCTGCGTTACTGATGGCATTGAATTATAGTGTATTATTAGATTTGCTAAGAGAGGATAGGAATCATTGTGTATTTAGTACGATTTCTAATGGAAAACGAGGAAATAGCGTTAGAATCACACAAGAATTTGTTATTCCAAGGAAGAAAGACAAAGGAGAGGGGAAATTATTCTACGTGTATAGTAAGTCACTATTACGGTACGACACGCCTCTAGTATATATAATGGTGTACTATGTTAGAAAGAATTTCTTTGTATCTCCAGGATTTTATGATGTCTACAGGAACCGAACCTTTGTGTGGACGGACGGCATTCCTGTGACGTATACGGACTGGTAATTACATAAGGAGTCTATATTTATCATCCATCAATACGTTTTTCTACTACTTCATTTAGTTTGAACCTACTATTGATCCTAGGCAGTCTATTCAGCTTGTTTACTCTAAAATAAAGATTCTATGTCAATAACGACTCTTGAATAGTTTTGACATATACATGAAATGAGGTTAACGGCCTTGCTATGAAAAGAACGGCTTCGAATGACATTTTAGCAATAAGTATACATTAACACATAACAAAGAGGTACGAAATTTTTCTTTTGTTTATTATTCTGGGCGCATATATAGGGTACCTGTTACATTTGCCTTGCACGTAACAACTAGTTCCCTCTTATACCTTAGGTCACAAATGGACCTCAGGACCGGATTCCCCCAACCAGACGGCGCCAAGATCAATTACTGTGTTGCCATAGTGATGAAGAACGTCCGGGAAACTGACCAATGGTATGACATGGCCTGCGATGAGCGAGACACGAGATCCTTTATTTGCAAGCGGGCCGCAGAACGAGTTACCCGTCAGGGAAATAATGGTTAGAAATTGTAGTGACATGGTTTCATTTGATTTACCTGACTGTATAAAATGACCTACAGTCAGGGCTGTCCAACTAGCCTGAGGATATTATTAAGGGCTAGCCTTGGTATCTGGAGAATTGTTCATTATATAGTTTATTATACAATATACTATTGGTGATACCAGGATAACCAGGATGTCGGTTAGGCCATGTTGATTTGATTATATGGATGACATCCTCCGGGAGCCCCAAAACTGATGCGAGCGCGCGAATAAAAAAAAAAGTTTTGCAAAAAAAAAAGTTCTTTTCATTATGAAATCTACGTGATCATGAGGGTTGAGCAAATGGCACAGAATATGGTTTGGCGAATAATGTAGTCTTCAAGTTCATTTCTTTACAATTTCGTCTTTTTTCGTTTGATTTTGGCATTCTACGACATTGGTATAGTTTTTATCAATTTTTTTTGTAACTTATGGTATACTTTTGCTCATTTTGCAACTGTTTTGTACGATTTACAGTATGGTTGAAAACTTTTTTTTTTTGGAAACGGCCGAAAATTCATGCGCGCGCGGATGTCATCCATATAATCAAATCAACATGGCCTTATGAGAAATAAACCATTCTACTACTACTACTTCTACTAACTACTATAC
>NW_017803996.1:25136-31991 GCF_001625305.1 Branchiostoma belcheri
TTAGTTTGAACCTACTATTGATCCTAGGCAGTCTATTCAGCTTGTTTACTCTAAAATAAAGATTCTATGTCAATAACGACTCTTGAATAGTTTTGACATATACATGAAATGAGGTTAACGGCCTTGCTATGAAAAGAACGGCTTCGAATGACATTTTAGCAATAAGTATACATTAACACATAACAAAGAGGTACGAAATTTTTCTTTTGTTTATTATTCTGGGCGCATATATAGGGTACCTGTTACATTTGCCTTGCACGTAACAACTTGGCTCTTATACCTTAGGTCACAAATGGACCTCAGAACCGGATTCCCCCAACCAGACGGCGCCAAGATCAATTACTGTGTTGCCATAGTGATGAAGAACGTCCGGGAAACTGACCAATGGTATGACATGGCCTGCGATGAGCGAGACACGAGATCCTTCATTTGCAAGCGGGCCGCAGAACGAGTTACCCGTCAGGGAAATAATGCTTAGAAATTGTAGTGACATTGTTTCATTTGATTCACCTGGCTGTATCAAATATCCTACAGTCAGGGCTGTCCATCTAGCCTGCGGATAGCCTTGGTATCTGGAGAATTGTTCATTATATAGTTTATTATACAATATACTATTGGTGATACCAGGATAACCAGGATATCGGTTATGAGAAATAAACCATTCTACTACTACTACTACTACTAACTACTATACAATAAGCACCGTTACAATGCTCATTCAAATGCGTTTACAGAGGTAGACTATACCTTGTTATTATACAAAACGGAGTTAGTCCATATTTAAAAATACGGCCGGAGACAGACTGTGTTACTAATTTAACGAGCGTGTGTCATACCTTATAGGGTATGTCCGGTAAGGTGGGAGATAAAATCATAATATCTGTTCTAGTAAAAGAACACGAAACTAAACAAACGCCACCAGAAATGAGATATAGAACAACTGGATTGTTGACAAAAGTATAGTTGTTCACTGACAGAGTACTAGCCTTAGTAAGTCTGTGCTTACTGTCACGTGGCTGTACCATTTATATGGGGCACTGTGTCGCTCCCATAAACTTTATCATGAATTACAGTATTCGCCAAGAAAAACAAACATACCGTACTAATAATTAGCAAAGCGAACTAATATGCACTAATACATCAATACAAGATAATGGGCAAAAAAGACTTCACATTCAAATGTAACAGAACATAATAGAAATTGAAATAAACAAAATGATAAATTGATAAAGGACCTCTGTAAATCAATATGCACATAACATTGTACAGTGTAAAAAACACCTTATCTAACCTTACCTTATCGTCATTTAATATACATCATATCAGTCAAAATATCCATTGTAACTAGACCATTTGTCCTGTAGTAGTTTCTCTGTTGAACAGTCAAGCACAATACAAAAACAAGTAATCAAATAACCTCCAGATTTACGTAATCTATTAATAGTGATATTTACGTATAACTAACCTGAACATGCCACAAATATGAAAGTTCATTAAAGCACAAGTTTCCAACATTTAGTATGGGTCGTAAGTTGCTAAATTTTATTTAGTTATGTTTGGAATATCGTATGGTTTTAATAATACAAGAAAAAAGAAATTTTAGTCTTCCGGGAAGTATACTAGTCTCGGCTTCCTGAATTCCTCCATGCCCACCTCTATTAGCAGCTGGCTTTCAGCCAGATGCCAACATCTTTGACCTCTTGTCCTGTTATTCTGTTATTTGGACGCACTCCGTCCAGCTGAGTGCGTCCAAAAAAAATCAATGGGTGAAATGACCTGTGCCACCAACTTGGTGGAATGTTACAAAAAAATCTCAGTTTGAAGAAGCAGTAAGCCTACTTTTGCGGTCTGTACTTCGATTCCTCCCCGCCCTGTAATCCAGGTCCTGCGAGGAGCATCGGCACACGTCATGGGGAGGGGCCCGGCACGCCTCAAATTCATTTTCACGCCATTGTGCGACCCGCACAGGCACGCGTACGGGCGGAGTCCAAGTTACAGCCCCACTGTATAGTGTTGTATTTTGTAGGGGGAAACTTTTCATTGTCGGCTCGTTTCGTGGCAGGCCGTAGCCATTTCGCACACCCTCAAATATAGCGACCGTCTCTGGCGTGGAATAATTCGGAAGGAGAATAACTGTATATGGGACGAAAGGACATCTCTTCAGCTACAAGACCAGCTGAGTTTGGTTTCTTCAACCTTTTTAAGTTTGGTAAAATCAGCGGAAAAAACATTGTTTTCACTCCAAAATTAATGCCCAAAATTGCGAATTTTCGCGTAGGATAATCTCATAGAAAAAAAATTTCCGGCAGAAATGACTGATGCTGGCAGAAAGACCCAAGCCTTGACTATACCCGAGTAAATTATAAAGAAAATTCTAGTACAGTAATTTTCTAAACAGTCCACGGCGCGAGGGGTTGCAAATCCAACCCTACGAAGCCGCAGAGCGAAATCTAGGTCAAACGGGCGGATTACACTTGACGCGCAAGGATACCCGGAAGTAAGGTTCGGAGCCAAAAGAAATTTTCACCCCAAAATCACCATTTATTACACTCTTCAGCCATGTTAATGTTTAATGATACTTCGTGGCAGTTTATGAGAAATGTTACCTCAAACTTGGACCCTCAAAACCCTTTCGTCACTTTTTTTTACAACGGACTATCACGGACGCAAGAACTGGGGTGTGCACCGTTAATAATATCCTCAGGCTAGTTGGGCGGCCCTGACTGTAGCTAGGTCATTTTCTGTAGGATTCCTGTAGATGCTACCTGAAAGTCTGACCGTTTCCAATATCATATCCAATTGCTTAAGTAACAGTTTTGTGGCATGTAAGTTGCATTTAGAGAGTACTCAGGGGTTTATCAGAGCATGATCACCTGGTCAATAAAGAGCTCAATACAATACATTTTTCTCAACCCTTTATTCCCAACATATCCGTATGTAATACAGCATATGTGTAGCTCGAATAATTTTTCCGCCACCACACACTAGGCGACACATATTTGTGTACGTCATTCTCTAATATCTTTAGGTCGATATAATAAACTATTGATATCTAACACCAAAAATTACGATAGTCTTCTTGAAAAATTCTCACACCTCTAGACAAAACACCAGCATTTATTCCTCGACTTTTCGTTTCTAACCATTACTCTAGTTCACTAAGTTAACATAATTCCTCCATAGTATACATGCATAACGCACCAATAATTAGCTGATCAGACATATAAGTGAAGAAAAAAAACATAAAACACAGCCTACAGTAAATGATGGTGTCGACATAATAAAAAGTCTGTCGTTCCTAAAGCAATAGCTTAAACCCCTATCATACACATCCGGCCATCACGTCCCTAACTTTTCCAGACCATGGTTGGGAGTTAGTCGTGAGCAAGTTCATCAGTAGTTGGGAGTTGTTCAGTAAGGCTGCACTCTAATCTTTAATTTCGTGGTGTTCTGTGCCAGCCGACTGTATACTAGTATTTTGAGCAAAGTTGAGAAAATCATATTCTGTTTTAATGCGCCCATCGGAAAGACATGGAGCTATATATTAAAATGGATTTCAGGCTACTCACAACCCAGAATTATTTTGCTTGGGGAGTGGTCTGGAGGAACGTCGTGGGAAGGTCATATATGTGTGATAGGTGCTTTAGCTTACATGACTGTATATTATGTCGTCAGATTTAGTCCCAATGCAATCATTAGTTGTCACCATAATATAACTAAATTTGACCTTTCTTAATCGTTATTAGTAG
The DNA here is from genome assembly GCF_001625305.1 of Branchiostoma belcheri. Taxonomy (NCBI): domain Eukaryota; kingdom Metazoa; phylum Chordata; class Leptocardii; order Amphioxiformes; family Branchiostomatidae; genus Branchiostoma; species Branchiostoma belcheri. The sequence goes on from NW_017803996.1 coordinate 28,886, forward strand.
TAGTAGAACGGTTAGTTCCCACAACCGACATCCTGGTTGCATTACCAATAGTATATTGTATTATGTACATTCTCCAGATACCAAGGCTAGCCCTTTATAACATCCTCAGGCTAGATGGACAGCCCTGACTGTAGGATATTTGATACAGCCAGGTGAATCAAATGTAGCAATATCACTACAATTTGTAAGCACTATTTCCCTGACGGGTAACTCGTTCTGCGGCCCGCTTGCAAATGAAGGATCTCGTGTCTCTGTCATCGCAGGCCTCGTCATACCATTGGTCAGTTTCCCGGACGTTCTTCATCACTATGGCAACACAGTAATTGATCTTGGCGCCGTCTGGTTGGGGGAATCCGGTTCTGAGGTCCATTTGTGACCTAAGGTATAAGAGGCAAGTAGTTGTTACGTGCAAGGAAAATGTAACAGGTAACCTATATATGCGCCCATAATAATTAACGGAAGAAAAATTTCGCAGCTCTTTATCATGTGCTAATGTATACCTATTGCGAAAATGTCATTCGAAGAGTTTCTTTTCATCGAAACGACCATTATCGATACGACTACCTAGGATCAATAATAGGTATTTGTATAGAACTAAATAGAGTAGTTGAAAAACGCATTGATGGATGATAACTATAGACTCCTTATGTAATTACCAGTCCGTATACGTCACAGGAATGCCGTCCGTCCACACAAAGGTTCGGTTCCTGTAGACATCATAAAATCCTGGAGATACAAAGAAATACTTTCAAATACAGGGCACCATTAGGTATACTAGAGATGTATCGCACCGTAACTAGATTTATAAACATGTAGAATGTTCTTCCGCTCTCCCGTCTCTCTTTCTTGAAAAATTCTTAAAAATCGTTTGTGTCATTTTTTGTAACAATGCTATTTTTGGCAATTGTAATACAGCCTATGGTAATCTGATAATACGTTATGACTTAATGTCATACCACACTGCAACGCAGCGTTTTCTAACAATCAAAGACAGGAAAGTAATATACCAATGAAAAGCTTCGGATCAGCGATATGTTTGACGACAACGTTGGTGACCAAAAGCACGTGGAGAAATTCCATTTCCTGTCGGTCAGAGACACTGGTTAAGTTGGCACCGTACTCGCGGCACTTGAGGTCTGATTCAACCCAGTTCAGCGGTACGGTCTGTCGGAAGGTCTGGTAGCAGTTCCGGCGGAATAAATGCCAGCCGCACGGGCAAATGAACCCTTGTTTATCAGGCATATGACAAAAATGAGTTGTGAAATCGCAAAGATTTGTTTCTAGTCACTGAAACATTCAAACCTCTCTTAACGTTGATTGGAATTAGTTTTATGTGACACACAGGAATTTACAAAGCAAGAATTTATACCCGATAAAACATGACATGTTAAATGTTGTTAAAATAGACACAATGCTCACGTGCATCGTCAGGAAGATTGTGCACCTGGCGGCTGGGGCTAAAAGTACTGATGTTGAATGTTGCAATAAAGCCGCGACTGCCGCCGATATCAGCGCTGTTACTCGTCGCCAACATGGCCAACTGCATGTCATTGGAGCTGGAAACATAGACCTTCTGCTCGTCCTCCCCACGACAAAGCCCGTGAATCGTGTTCCACCCTACCGTCAGGAACCTGTCCCTGACCTGCAGCACACGGCTTGTGCAGACGCCACTCGAGTAGCCCGGCAAATCAACGTCCAGCAGCAGAAGGGTGACGAAACTTCCCTTCGGACCATCGATGGTCCACAGGCAGATAGCTGAAGGCGGGAAGGCGGCTGGGTAGCCGGGGGAGTAGATCAGTCCGCAGCGGTAGTCATCGGGAAGACCGCATCTGATGTTCCCACAGCTTGTCTCCCGAGCCATACAATCGTCGCACACTCAAAAAAGTGATTAAACAATGGGTGAAACATTTCTGTTGAAAACTCAAAGCTTTAAAATTTAAAGAAAAGCTAAAAACTTCCTTCAAGTTTTTTTTTAATCATAGCTATTGTATTGTCATTCAGCAAAAGAAGTTATGGATTGGATAAAAATTTTTGTTTAAATACCTGTCATGTCCGGAATGTTTGCATCAAGGTCGCCTTTTTGAGTTTCTGCCAAGTCACCATCTACACATTGTGTGGTGTTTTTTGTATCGTCTCCACTGTGTGACGATGGATCTATGACAGGTAAGTAAGAAAGCAACAAATTACCGGTGTCTACTTCAACTTCAAACTTTCCCTAGCGACCACCTCTGCAAGCAGGCCATCTGGCCATAACGACTGCTTTTTCCCCGTCCCGAGTTTCCCCATATCGATGTAAGCATTTGCCTGAGACGACCAGTTGTCCGACACGACCGCGACTGGCACTATCTGGCACCGCACACGGCCGAATCTCTACCTATGACGACCGCGTCTTTTTGAAGCTTGTGGCAGAAAATTTTTTAGGATAACTAGCAACAAATTTTGATGGTATCGGCCAGTTCCCCATTGATTTCGACAACATGGCAGTATCTGCGCAATGCAAAATTGTGCCAAATGGATCACTTCGGGTCAATTGGGCATGCCGTAAGTCTACTTTTGTAATATCGGCGGAGATTATGTCGTAGTTTTCCTGTTCTGTCTCTGATCTTGCCATACTATGCTTTTTGTATCAGAAGACCATGTGCCTAAGAAGACCACTTCACACCACGTGGTCGTCGACGTCTTAGACAGGTGTTACTGTATAAAAATGAAAGATAAACATAAGATAATTTATATGTAGCTTACCGATATCTAAACATATATGGTATATATATATATATATATATATATATATATATATATATATATATATATATATATATATATATATATAAATATATTGAATTGTTACTGTACCTTTCTCGCAAATGAATTCCTTCTCGAGGAGGCTACATGGGTGGAGGCTCCATGGTCCTGCACATTTACAAAACAAAACCAAATTTTGGTTAGAAAATTAGAATTAGACGTTAGAACATCACTGTGAACATGCGCCAACAGGAAATTAAGCTTAACTTTCTTAAATTTTTTATTTACTTTTCGGTCAATTATTTTTTTTCTCTAATTTTTGAAAATACCAAAAGCCATTCAAAATCGCCAACAGGTGACAGGG
>NW_017803996.1:32011-34175 GCF_001625305.1 Branchiostoma belcheri
TCCACAGGCAGATAGCTGAAGGCGGGAAGGCGGCTGGGTAGCCCGGGGAGTAGATCAGTCCGCAGCGGTAGTCATCGGGAAGACCGCATCTGATGTTCCCCACAGTTTGTCTCCCGAGCCATACAATCGTCGCAGACTCAAAAAAGCGGTTAAACAATGGGTGAAACATTTCTGTTGAAAACTCAAAGCTTTAAAATTAAAAAAAGCTAAAAACTTCCGTCAAGTTTTTTTTTTANCATAGCTATTGTATTGTCATTCAGCAAAAAAAAGTTATGGATTGGATAGAATTTTTGTTAAATACCTAGTCATGTCCGGAAATGTTTGCATTAAGGTCGCCTTTTTGTAGTTTCTGCCAAGTCACCATCGACACATTGTGTGGTGTTTTTGTATCGTCTCCACTGTGTGACGATGGATCTATGACAGGTAAGTAAGAAAGCAACAAATTATCGGTGTCTACTTCAACTTTCCCTAGCGACTACCTCTGCAAGCAGGCCATCTGGCCATAACGACTGCTTTTTCCCCGTCCCGAGTTTCCCCAATCGATGTAAGCATTTGCCTGAGACGACCAGTTGTCCGACACGACCGCGACTGGCACTATCTGGCACCGCACACGGCCGAATCTCTACCTATGACGACCGCGTCTTTTTGAAGCTTGTGGCAGAAATTTTTTTAGGATAACTAGCAACAAATTTTGATGGTATCGGCCAGTTCCCCATTGATTTCGACAACATGGCAGTATTTGCGCAATGCAAAATTGTGCCAAATGGATCACTTCGGGTCAATATTATTGGGCATGCAGTAAGTCTACTTTTGTAATATCGGCGGAGATTATGTCGTAGTTTTCCTGTTCTGTCTCTGATCTTGCCATACTATGCTTTTTGTATCAGAAGACCATGTGCCTAAGAAGACCACTTCACACCACGTGGTCGTCTTAGACAGGTGTAACTGTATAAAAATGAAAGATAAACACTAGAAAGGCCAATATTTGCTTTGGAGCAAATACAGCGATGGGTTCACCACATTTTATGGCAGTGAAAGAATGAGAAACACAAGGGAAAACAATGATTTACATTGATATAACTATAATATGAAGTAACATACAACTAAAACAACAGTTGGATAGCTATTCCCTACTTTATTGGTTAGGATTTTTAATTGCATAATGCAAACTGTTGATTTTCAAAATAATAAAAAAACGTTCATGCCCCGCATTCCAATGCTGGAGCAGAAAAGCTTGAAATACCTACCAAAACACTTGAATAAAGACATACTGTCAGTATGGAAATGCTCTGTGCAGGTGTTAATCAAGTTAAATCCCAACAGCCAATCAGCAAGAAGTATAGAGGAAAGCTGCATGCCTATTGGTTGATGCCCTGCATTCCATTGTGATGACTCATGCCCAGACGTGGTAAACACGGCACACTAACACAGTAATACATTTGCTATAACACAGCCAAAAAACTCAAATAAAACCATTTTAAAAGCCTGTATCACAAAAATTTAAAAAACGCCTAGGGGTATTTGCCCACTGTTCCTCCATGCCAAATTTCAGGACCTTAGGCCCTAAAATGAAGAAGCTGAATCCATTTAAAAAATGGCAGGAGGAGAAGGAGGAGGAGGAGAAGAAACATCAGAAAAAGCAATATGGTGAACCCATAATAAGATAATTTATACGTAGCTAACCGATATGTAAACATTATAATAATGCTACAGTCTGCCTTGGTGTTCTACGTTGAAATGCAGCGATGTTGATGATTGCTTATTGCTATAATTTGATTCTCAGAACACAGCGAACATTTAAACAATTTTTATCCTCAACCTGTATCGCTATGTGCACTGTAAAGACCACTGGAAACTAGAAAGGCCAATATTTGCTTTGGAGCAAATACAGCGATGGGTTCACCACATTTTACGACATGGCAGGGAAAGAATGAGAAACACAGGGGAAAACAATGATTTACATTGATATAACTATAATATGAAGTAACATACAACTAAAACAACAGTTTGGATAGCTATTCCCTACTTTTATTGGTTAGGATTTTTAATTGCATAATGCAAACTGTTGATTTTCAAAATAAATAAAAAAACGTTCATGCCCCGCATTCCAATGCTGGAGCAGAAAAGCTTGAAATACCTACCAAAACACTTGAATAAAGACATA
>NW_017803996.1:34195-38175 GCF_001625305.1 Branchiostoma belcheri
CTGCAGTCTGCAATCTGCAGATAGATTTCAAAGATTGCAGAAGAAAAATTTATACAATCTGCAATTTTGCAGCAGGAAAAATTGGCACTTGGGATTTGGTGCTCTTGGCCCCAAGGACAGACAACACTTAAGCTCCTGTTCTGAAACAACAGGAGCTTCTTCACTAATTTACATCAACCTTGTCTTGACTTGTCTATCTTTTGTTTCCTTTTGGACTTCCAAAAATTTGTCTTCACTAATTTGCATATCGATCAATAGTTCATGCTTATAAACTTGCAAGATTGTAGTATAGAGGCTTGTGTATTTGCAGAAAGTATTTCCAAATTGCAGAACAAAATTTTGACTCTTCTGCAATATTGCAGAACACTGAAAAAAAGTATTTCGACCACTGATATATATATATATATATATATATTGAATTGTTACTGTACCTTTCTCGCAAATGAATTCCTTCTCGAGGAGGCTACATGGGTGGAGGCTCCATGGTCCTGCAGATTTACAAAACAAAACCAAATTTTGGTTAGAAAATTAGAATTAGACGTTAGAACATCACTGTGAACATGCGCCAACAGGAAGTAAGCTAACTTTCTAAATTTGTATTTACTTTTCGGTCAATTTTTTTTTTCTCTAATTTTGAAAATACCAAAAGCCATTCAAAATCGCCAACAGGTGACAGGGATATTGTGGTGATTTAAACTGAATCTAAAGTTACTCCATGAACGTGCAGATGCAAACCAATTCGACAGTTGGCGTGTCCGACATTGGGAATTTTTGAAAGAAAAAGAACACACACCTTGTACTTCTAGAATGACACAGAAAGGATCATTGAGTCTCCAAAGATATTCTTGGAATGCGTCAAGTGCAATATTCTCCTCCTTAAAGGCGTCCCCTGCAGGACTTCCATTGCTCCAAGTTAAGTCTTTGATTCTCTAGATAAATACGGCATGTATAAAACTATGATAAAATGCAAATCATCAACAACGACAGTTTAATACGACAGACTTCGCACTTGAATCCATCGTAAGCAGATATGTAAGGAACATGACAATCCCACTGAAAATATCTATTTTCAGATTTTGCTTGGCTTTTAATTATGAAAACCGTGCAAAGAGACGAGCATACAAACGAAGAAGAACAATCTGATCAAGCATGAATACCTTCCGTTGTTTCTTCATGACGACTGCATCAAGCTTTAGCCCTATCCATCCATTGCCAATGTTGTTGCGGAGGAATTCATTCTCCCGTGGTGTGTTAACCGCCGCGAGATAACCACCCAGAGCTTGGCAGTATCGCTCCGCAGCCCACCAGACAAGCGGGGATGAAATCATCTGGTAACAGCTCTCTTCAAACATCGTCCAACCTTTACCACAGAACTTGTCGTTGAAACGTTGCTCTATGAATACAGAATAGAAGTATTGATATCACATACAATTAAAAAGTAAAGTAATACTTCTGCCCATAAAGTGCAGAGCTGTACATTTCAGACGTAGAATTTAACACCTGACTTTCAGCACAAAGTGTCCATTTCTATTACCAGCGGAATCTAAAAGTAACATCTTAAAACTCACCCACATCCTGGGTTCTTAACCATCCATTAAAGCGGCGTGTTTAGAAAACATTTCTTTTCTGGGATGTTTTACTTTTAGAACAGTATCTCACCTTTAATTGGGCAACCCAATAGACCTACGTTCAAAACAGTTTTGTCCAGTGCAGACTGTGGGGTAAGCATCACGACTCTGGTGTGTACTGCTATGGCCAGGTAATGTTCAGCGGAGTTGGCACTCACTTCGATTGGAATACCTTTGAATGATGACAAGTTGTGTTTGAAAGTTTGAAATGATCTTGTTTATGGCCTGACTGGCTTTAAGGTGTGGCCAGCAGTTTTGCACTTTTGTAATATACATCAATACCATATGGAACTGTTGTCGAGGTACGTTAAAAAAACGTAAATTGTAGATCTCCAAAAGAAACAATAGAAATTAGATACCTTAATTTCACCCGCCTCCATGTAGGTTGTTAAACAGTCGGTCCCAAGCCCGTATTTCAACGTAAATGGGGGAGGATGTGATGACCTGGGACCGGAAACAACTACAGCGGCCAGCTGGACAGGATGTTCAAGGGTGATTTGCAGCCAGTCCTCAAGGTTATCAACAACCCATTCCGTCAGGGACAGACCTCGGCTACCGTGGTTTAAATGACGTGCTCCAAAGCCTTCAGTAACTGTATAATCATTCACTAGTAGATCTACAGGTAGCAAACAAGCTCCAATGCCTGCGACAAAAATGTTATACAACAATGATTGAATACGACAAAGTGGTATTTTTTCAAGACGTTCTGCTGCGTTTTTTAATGAAAAGTTTATTGCAAATTCGTGCCCGGAGGCTAATTGCAAACTACAAAACATAAAAGAACATTGTAACAGAGTATACATGATGAAGTCTACATGATGAAAGGTAGCTGTCTAGAACTATAACTTTGTCTAAAACTATGTCTGAAGGGGTTGTCCTCTTTTCTGTAAACAATGGAAGAGGTTATGTCCCACCTTTTCCAATATTTTGGAGAAATTGGGATAAATTGGAATACATTGAAAAATTGACTGGAGACACCATAGTTTGACAGTTTATAGAATAGGCCATCCTGTCACACGCTGTCAAATGCCTTCATCATATCGACAAAACAAACATATAGTTTCCCCACTTCTTCTATAGATATTTTTCAATTAAAGCTTTCAGAATAAAAACATTGTCAGAGGTTCGGCATTTCTTTCTCAAAACAAATTGCGTGTCAGCTAGCAGACAATAATTTTCTGCAAAGTTCTGTAATCTACTATATTATTCAAAAGAAGTGTGAAGCGGTTTGACAGACAACTTGAGATCGCTATTCCTCGATAACTATCCACATTGGACTTGTTGCCTGACTAGCAGATTGGTGTAACTACCCTCGTTTTCCAGTTGAATGTCGTTGGAAAGAATTGTGTTAAACAGAGTTACCAATGGTTTGCCTAACTGTTCCAAAATGATCAATCACAGTGTGTTTCTAACAGCTAACAAGTGACATTGGGACTGGTCCCTGTGTCCAATGCAGTGCCACAATCAACTGATAATCTAATTACATTTCGAGATAAATCTCCAGTTTAATATTGTTAATGTATATAACAGGATCTCAGGAGAACAATGAAAAGTTATCGTTGAATAGAACTGGAAATTTTGCATTTTGATTTTGTATCTTTAATTTCGAATGTATGTATGTGTATGTAGACCCATAGCCGTGAACGGTCGTAGGGGCATCATGGCAGCCAGCAGCATGTCTGGACTTGCGCCACGATGTTTCAGTAGGCTTATAATCTTGGCGGCGCCTATCTCCTCTCCAAGATTTTGGCTAATACAGACGGGGTTCGCCACGCCTCCGTCCGGGTGAATGATGTAAATCACCATGTGGCTTATACAAGACGGAGGTCGCCAGGCCTCTGTCCGGGTGATTTGAAGTGAATCACCAACTCCATACAGTAGTGTTTGTACCATCGCACACCGGGGCATGCCCCTACTCTTTTTCGAAAGGTGTGGTGGGATCTTTAACGTGCTCGAGGTGTGGCTCTCCTCAAACACGGGACCTCCAGTTTACGTCCTATCCGAGGGACGTCCCTAACCGAAGCTAGGTACTCATTTACACCTGAGTGAAGTGAGGAAAGTCGTGTAAAGTGCCTTTCCCAAGGGCACAAGATCGGTGCACAAGGTGGGGTTCGAACCCGCAACCTCTGGAGTGTGAGCCGAACGCGCTACCGACTGCGCCACACGACCCCACATAATTTCGAATATGCCCTTTAATGTGTTTTGAAATCATTTTCCAATTACTGGAGGGATAAAATGGAAATTCTAATGTTGTACTGGAAAAAGACCATAGGGAACGTTCGCGAACGAACATGTTATAGATCGCCATATCAACATGTCTTGACATGGCTAAATATAATGACAACCCGAAAT
>NW_017803996.1:38195-42654 GCF_001625305.1 Branchiostoma belcheri
AATGATGACAAGTTGTGTTTGAAAGTTTGAAATGATCTTGTTTATGGCCTGACTGGCTTTAAGGTGTGGCCAGCAGTTTTGTACTTTTGTAATATACATCAACACCATATGGAACTGTTGTCGAGGTACGTTAAAAAACGTAAATTGTAGATCTCCAAAAGAAACAATAGAAATTAGATACCTTAATTTCACCCGCCTCCATGTAGGTTGTTAAACAGTCGGTCCCAAGCCCGTATTTCAACGTAAATGGGGGAGGATGTGATGACCTGGGACCGGAAACAACTACAGCGGCCAGCTGGACAGGATGTTCAAGGGTGATTTGCAGCCAGTCCTCAAGGTTATCAACAACCCATTCCGTCAGGGACAGACCTCGGCTACCGTGGTTTAAATGACGTGCTCCAAAGCCTTCAGTAACTGCATAATCCTTAACTAGTAGATCTACAGGTAGCAAACAAGCTCCAATGCCTGCGACAAAAATGTTATACAACAATAATTGAATACGACAAAGTGGCATTTTTTTCAATACGTTCTGCTGCGTTTTTTTAATGAAAAGTTTATTGCAAATTCGTGCCCGGAGGCTAATTGCAAATTACAAAACATAAAAGAACATTGTAACAGAGTATAAATGATGAAGTCTACATGATGAAAGGTAGCTGTCTAGAACTATAACTTTGTCTAAAACTATGTCTGAAGGGTTTGTCCTCTTTTCTGTAAACAATTGAAGAGGTTATGTCCCACCATTTTCCAATATTTTGGAGAAATTGGGATAAATTGGAATACATTGAAAAGTTGACTGGAGACACCATAGTTTGACAGTTTATAGAATAGGCCATCCCGCCACACGCTGTCAAATGCCTTCATCATATCGACAAAGCAAACATACAGTTTCCCCCACTTCTTCTGTAGATATTTTTCAATTAAAGCTTTCAGAATAAAAACATTGTCAGAGGTTCGGCATTTCTTTCTAAAAACAAATGGCGTGTCAGCTAGCAGACAATAACTTTCTGCAAAGTTCTGTAATCTGCTATATTATTCAAAAGGAGTGTGAAGAGGTTTGACAGACAACTTCAGATCGCTATTCCTCGGTAACTATCCACATTGGACTTGTTGCCTGACTAGCAGATTGGTGTAACTACCCTCGTACTCCAGTTGAATCCCATTGGAAAGAACTGTGTTAAACAGAGTTACCAATGGTTTGCCTAACTGTTCCAAAATGATCAATCACAGTGTGTTTCTAACAGCTAACAACAGTGACATTTGGACTGGTCCCTGTGCCCAATGCAGTGCCACAATCAACTAATAATCTAATTACATTTCGAGATAAATCTCCAGTTGAATATTGTTAATGTATATAACAGGATCTCAGGTGAACAATGAAAAGTTATCGTTGAATAGAACTGGAAAATTTTGCATTTTGATTTCGTATCTTTAATTTTGAATATGCCCTCTAATGTGTTTTGAAATCATTTTACAATTACTGGAGGGATAAAATGGAAATTCTAATGTTGTACTGGAAAAAGACCATAGGGAACGTTCGCGAACGAACATGTTATAGATCGCCATATCAACATGTCTTGACATGGCTAAACATAATGACAACCCGAAATCATTAAAAAATGTTCACACAACTCCTCTTTAGCCATAGACGTGCGATGACCAAATTAAGAATTAGCGACCATCCACTACAAATTGAAACAGGTAGATACACCCGAACTCCCCTCAATGATAGGTTATGTACATTTTGTGATATAATACTATAGAAAATGAAGTCCACTTTATTGTTGAGTGTCCACTATATAGCGATCTACGATCTACCTTTTTTGTTGAAACACAGTTAGAGCAAAAATGGGCGCATCTAACAAAGGATGATATATTCATACAAATATTGTCTTGAGTTAACCATGATGTATTAGAAAAACTCTGTAAATTCGTATACAAATGTCTAAAGAAGAGAGAAGAAACATGTACAGCTTAGATATAGACAGAATAAAGCATAGTATGCCTAATCCTTTTTGTAATCTAAAAGTGCATTTAGACCCACTGGGGCATGAATATGCAATAAATGCCATTGTCATTAAGGCTTACCAATACAGGCGTCCTCATCTGAAGCATCGTGGCAGTCAGGAAATCCATTACAGAAGCTGTTTGCCGACACAAATCTGTTGGATTTGACGCACGGCAGTCGGTCTGTGTACATGGCTGAAAAAATGATGACAGGAATTTCCCCCTTTAGGACATGTTTTGAGTCACTTTAATAGTAAAGAAAATGCTGCTATTACCTTTTATTATTGAAAGACGTACTTACATAAATTGTATTATGTAGATAGAAAAGATAATCAACTGGTATAGAATTTATATGCTAGTCTGACCTTATTTTGATAATCAGACCCTTCTATGATGCGAATTGACCTTTTAAAAAAATGACTGCATTGAGAGTGCACGGAGGTCCTCATAATCAAGCATCCAATGAAACCTAATGAACTCTCAGAAGTTAGACTAAATAGATTACTATACAAGTTAGAGGAAATAAATTAGTATTCAATAGAAAAAAAGCAGGAAAAGCTACTTTGCTCACCACATCTCCGTGGATTCTCATCAACACCCGTCCTGCAGTCGTCCTTCCCATCGCAATTTTGTGTGACTTCAATTTCTTTATACTGGTCAGAAACACCAAACCGTACCGCCGTGTCCATGCAGGTCGTTATATCTGATATGTTTATAAAATAGGGCAGGTAGCTCAATAGGAAGTTAAAGAGTTAAAATAATACATATATTATAACTTTTGACATATTATAAGTAGTCTTTGTCTATACATTTCTTGTTTTGATGGGGGGGGGGTGGCGACATACACTAAAAACCGATGATCTGAAAAGAAGAGGGTACCATGCGTGTTTTGTGAATTTCCACTTTATTTTGCGTAATCTATTGACAATACGTAAAAGCACCTACCGCAATCCTTTTCGTCCGTAGAATCCAGACAACCAGGAAGCCCGTTACAGGACAAATCAGACACACACTTCTTTGTAGCTTCACATTTTTTATCGTCATGATGGCAACCTACTGCTTCTGAAAAAGCAAAGAAACCAAAGATTTCAAACCTCCTGGACATAATTCCCTAACACGATTCTATAGTAAAACTTACTCCGTTATTACACTACGTTTCACACATTCATAGTGTATACAGCGTCAACCACTGTAAAATAAGTAAAATATTCACTTCAGAACATATACATACAAACCTAGTCTAAATCGGGCCACCCAAACAATACTTCTAAAGCTATATTAAAAGCTAACTGCTTGTGGCTATTCGTTTAGTCAGTACAGCAGACGGAAAGAGACCTTTAATCGTGAAAGCCATACGGACAAAAGAAAAACTGACCTTATTCAATTACATGTACCTAATCACGGCTAATTCAATCACATGTACCTAAAGTTAAAACTTTAAACTTATTTTGTGTTTCTCTGTTAATCTCACCAGATTTCCATTGTGCTAAACTGTCAACACTATATCATCACTATCACCGACTGTCTCTGAGGGGGGTCCCAAACCTCCCGGATCACGAAAAATAGCTTGATGTTTTTAGTTATATGGCTGAAGGGTTTCAGTTATACGTTCCACCAAGGATACTATAAAGTAAAGACTTCTGTATAATGTCCTTGGTTACACGTAACTTACAGATACAACATAAGAACTGATTTCACCGACTCTGCCTCTTTATCTCATGCAATGCCTCATCTTAAGTTCTTAGGTAAACAGAGAGAGAAAACGTACCGCAGTCTTGCTCGTCCTCCCAGTTGCCACAGAAGTCGCGGTCATCACACAGGTTGAATGTCGCTGCGCATTTTCCTGAGTTGCACTTATGATTGTACTCGTCAGACGTCGTTAGTCCCTGTTCCTTCCTTTTTTCCTTATACTCTTCCAAAGCAGCCCAATACCCGTCACAGGTTCCTGCAATTAAGACCAAATAGATGCCGCGTTTTTTTTTTGGTTGTTGTTATTTAAAGACCAGCTGTCGAGGGCACATCACGGTAAATAGTTTGTTGCCGGATTAAGCATTTAAACAATTCTTATAAATGCAATATACTAAAGAGCGAAAATTAAAGTCAGATTATACTACATGTGCATCTATAGGATCAATTGTTATACATAGACAAACGGTAAAATATGGTAAACAGTCTCTCCCATTTCATGGTCATTGAAATAAAACTTTCTTGCAGTGCAGCATCGTTTTACAGAAGCTTTTGCAACAGATGTAAAATGTTCATAAGGTACAGAAAAACACTGAAAATCGCTTACCACAATTTTGTTCATCAGTAGGACCGTAAAACTCCATTGTTGCATTGTCCATGTAAGTACAGTCAGGATGTTCATCACATACACGGTGTAGGGATATGCACTGATGCCATGGCGGGCCACAGTCGAAGCCACCAAAAGTACGGCAATACTCTTCTATACATG
>NW_017803996.1:42674-53091 GCF_001625305.1 Branchiostoma belcheri
CGTCCGGGTGAATGATGTAAATCACCATGTGGCTTATACAAGACGGAGGTCGCCAGGCCTCTGTCCGGGTGATTTGAAGTGAATCACCAACTCCATACAGTAGTGTTTGTACCATCGCACACCGGGGCATGCCCCTACTCTTTTTCGAAAGGTGTGGTGGGATCTTTAACGTGCTCGAGGTGTGGCTCTCCTCAAACACGGGACCTCCAGTTTACGTCCTATCCGAGGGACGTCCCTAACCGAAGCTAGGTACTCATTTACACCTGAGTGAAGTGAGGAAAGTCGTGTAAAGTGCCTTTCCCAAGGGCACAAGATCGGTGCACAAGGTGGGGTTCGAACCCGCAACCTCTGGAGTGTGAGCCGAACGCGCTACCGACTGCGCCACACGACCCCACATAATTTCGAATATGCCCTTTAATGTGTTTTGAAATCATTTTCCAATTACTGGAGGGATAAAATGGAAATTCTAATGTTGTACTGGAAAAAGACCATAGGGAACGTTCGCGAACGAACATGTTATAGATCGCCATATCAACATGTCTTGACATGGCTAAATATAATGACAACCCGAAATCATTGAAAATTGTTTACACAACTCCTCTTTAGCCATAGACGTGCGATGACCAAATTAAGAATTAGAGACCATCCACTACAAATTGAAACAGGTAGATACACCCGAACTCCCCTTAATGATAGGTTATGTACATTTTGTGATATAATACTATAGAAAATGAAGTCCACTTTATTGTTGAGTGTCCACTATAAAGCGATCTACGATCTACCTTTTTTGTTGAAACACAGTTAGAGCAAAAATGGGCGCATCTAACAAAGGATGATATATTCATACAAATATTGTCTTTAGTTAACAATGATGTATTAGAAAAACTCTGTAAATTCGTATACAAATGTCTAAAGAAGAGAGAAGAAACATGTACAGCTTAGATATAGACAGAATAAAGCATAGTATGCCTAATCCTTTTTGTAACTTAAAAGTGCATTTAGACCCACTGGGGCATGAATATGCAATAAATGCCATTGTCATTAAGGCTTACCAATACAGGCGTCCTCATCTGAAGCATCGTGGCAGTCAGAAAATCCATTACAGAAGCTGTTTACCGGCACAAATCTGTTGGATTTGACGCACGGCAGTCGGTCTGTGTACATGGCTGAAAAAATGATGACAGGAATTTCCCCCTTTAGGACATGTTTTGAGTCACTTTAAGATAACATTTGTATATAGTAAAGAAAATGCTGCTATTACCTTTTATTATTGAAATACGTACTTACATAAATTGTATTATGTAGATAGAAAAGATAATCAACTGATATAGAATACATATGCTAGTGTGACCTTATTTTGATTATCAGACACTTCTATGATGCGAATTGACCTTTTAAAAAAATTACTGCATTGAGAGTGCACGGAGGTCTCATAATAAATCATCCAATGAAACCGAATAAACCTATTGAACTCTCATAAGTTAGACAAAACAAATTGCTATACAAGTTAGAGGAAATAAATTAGTATTCAATAGAAAAAAAGCAGGAAAAGCTACTTTGCTCACCACATCTCCGTGGATTCTCATCAACACCCGTCCTGCAGTCGTCCTTCCCATCGCAATTTTGTGCGACTTCAATTTCTTTATACTGGTCAGAAACACCTAACCGTACCGCCGTGTCCATGCATGTCGTTATATCTGATATGTTTATAAAATAGGGCAGGTAGCTCAATATGAAGTTAAAGAGTTAAAATAATACATATATTATAACTTTTGACATATTATAATTAGTCTTTGTCTATACATTTCTTGTTTTGATGGGGGGGGGGTGGCGATATACACTAAAAACCGATGATCTGAAAAGAAGAGGGTACCATGCGCGTTTTGTGAATTTCCACTTTATTTTGCGTAATCTATTGACAATACGTAAAAGCACCTACCGCAATCCTTTTCGTCCGTAGAATCCAGACAACCAGGAAGCCCGTTACAGGACAAATCAGACACACACTTCTTTGTAGCTTCACATTTTTTATCGTCATGATGGCAACCTACTGCTTCTGAAAAAGCAAAGAAACCAAAGATTTCAAACCTCCTGGAGGTAGACATAGTTCCCTAACATGGTTCTATAGTAAAACGTATTCCGTTATTACACTACGTTTCACACATTCATAGTGTATACAGCGTCAACCCCTGTAAAATAAGTAAAATATTCACCTCAGAACATATACATACAAACCTAGTCTAAATCGGGCCACCCATACAATACTTCTGAAGCTATATTAAAATCTGATAACTGCTTGTGGCTATTCGTTTAGTCAGTATAGCAGACGAAAAGGGACCTTTAATCGTGAAAGCCATACGGACATAAGAAAAACTGACCTTATTCAATTACATGTACCTAATCACGGCTAATTCAATCACATGTACCTAAAGTTAAAAATTTAAACTTATTTTGTGTTTCTCTGTTAATCTCACCAGATTTCCATTGTGCTAAACTGTCAACACTATATCATCACTATCACTGACTGTCTCTGAGGGGGGTCCCAAACCTCCCGGATCACGAAAAATAGCTGGATGTTTTTAGTTATATGGCTGAAGGGTTTCAGTTATAAGTTCCACCAAGGATATTATAAAGACTTCTGTATAATGTCCTTGGTTCCACGTAACTTACAGATACAACATAAGAACTGATTTCACCGACTCTGCCTCTTTATCTCATGCAATGCCTCATCTTAAGTTCTTAGGTAAACAGAGAGAGAAAACGTACCGCAGTCTTGCTCGTCCTCCCAGTTGCCACAGAAGTCGCGGTCATCACACAGGTTGAATGTCGCTGCGCATTTTCCTGAGTTGCACTTATAATTGTACTCGTCAGACGTCGTTAGTCCCTCTTCCTTCCTTTTTTCCTTATACTCTTCCAAAGCAACCCAATACCCGTCACAGGTTCCTGCAATTAAGACGAAATAGATGTCGCGTTTTTTTTTTTTGGTTGTTGTTATTTAAAGACCAGCTGTCGATGGCACATCATGGTGAATAGTTTGTTGCCGGATTAAACATTTAAACAATTCTTATAAATGCAATATACTAAAGAGCGAAAATTAAAGTCAGATTATACTACATGTGCATCTATAGGATCAATTGTTATACATAGACAAACGGTATAAAATATGGTAAACAGTCTCTCCCATTTCATGGCCATTGAAATAAAACTTTCTTGTAGTGCAGCATCGTTTTACAGAAGCTTTTGCAACAGATGTAAAATGTTCATAAGGTACAGAAAAACACTGAAAATCGCTTACCACAATTTTGTTCATCAGTAGGACCGTAAAACTCCATTGTTGCATTGTCCATGTAATTACAGTCAGGATGTTCATCACATACACGGTGTAGGGATATGCACTGATGCCATGGCGGGCCACAGTCGAAGCCACCAAAAGTACGGCAATACTCTTCTATACATGTTTAGATTTATACGAGAGCAATGTCTCTACACTTGGACAAAAGAAATAAATATACTCTTACATATTCCAGACAAATTGCTAAGATATATGATTCTCTATTACCGAAGTATACGTATGAAACATTTTAAATTTCTGCTTTAGTCGGATGGATGCATTATGATAGTAAAAGCGTGTTGTAGAAAGCCTATTGCTTTGCCTCCAAGTTTATGATTTTTTCAGGGTGTTATTTTTAGGGTTGGAATATGCTGGATGAGAAAGTCTAGATCTGCAGCTTGCACTCAGTAACATTCAATATCCATGCATATTGTGTTTACGGCTTTCAACAAGGACTCTATTGGCCAGTTGACAACATATTTGGTCAAATGATAGGAAATTGATCATGTGCATGAAATGATGTATGTAGGGGAAATGGAACCATTACCGCAATGCTGTTCGTCATCATGGCAGTCATTCCCTGCCAGAGAGTGACACTGCTTCCGACCATCGCAGATGTCATCCGGCTTGTAGCATCCCGTGATCTGGTCACATTTACACGTCCATCCGGGTTGTCCGGATTGTTCGCATTTGTCGTCTATGTCCATGCAAAAATACGAGGAAAACCCCAAATACTTCGTTTGGTTTATTTTATTAACTATATAATATTTTGTTAACAACACATTGATTGGAGTTTTGAGCAAAATTTCTAGTGAGAAGAAGCAGATGTTTAAAGACGGCCCGTTTTTATAAAATTCCAAAATGTGCAAAAACTTTTTTTTCAAATTCTAGTAAGCAATAGCTTCTTAAAATGCGGATAGAATTTAATTTAGTTGATTTTTAGTACAGTTATGGCTTAGACCCATTGATTATACCATTGATTCTATTGTAAAAGTGGTCAAATGGATTCGCTATTTCTCATCAAAATGACATGAAAATTGACTGGGCAAAAATTTCATTTTTGACTTTGGTCACCCGCCCTGTGCTTACTGACATCTGCTCAATCACTTTCACATCAATGTCTAACTTAAACAGGAGGATGGAAAAAGGGATGGTATTACAGGGCACGACTAGCAAATCTGGCCTTAACACATTGGCAATATAATTCTTAATTCTCTAAACTTACCACAAGCCTAGAAGTAAGTCATGACCAATATACTGACCACAGTTATCTTCATCTTCTCCGTTGTCACATTGTATTATAGTATCACAGTAGCTGTCGTCGCCTAGGGGCAAACAGGTATTTTCGAAGTGTGGACATCTTTCACAAAGATGTACAGTAGGGATTCCTGTATAAGAGAACGATGTTATGTTATCGCCAAAGACGTTATAAACTGATTTTGTAACCAGCCATTACTTATAACGAGGCTTTCGAAATGGTGGAAACCCTGTCTTTGTTATCAAATCACATGGGCAGACGTCAGCCAGATTTTGAGGACGTTTAGGTGATGTTTGTGGCCCTGTATTAATCATTCTGCACAAGATAAGTCTAATATAAAGGTAAAATAAAAATGTAACATAAAAACAGCAGCAGGTATCTTTACTTTTATATTTATCGAAAGAGATGGTTTTACTTTCAGGGAGATCTTTTCCCTCAACATGCGGTATGAATTTTAAGGGCTCATTATGTAACTGTTTACAGAAAATTTTGAAATCTTCTTATAATATTACATTATGTTGTTATCAACAGTTACTATCACTTTTCCACACATTTGTGTCGTTATTTCACATTTTTGGCGTGTATTTCGTGCATTCAAACAGTCCTTGTTCAGTTCACGGTGCCACCGGTTTGCTCAGGACAACAAAAACAACAACACCAACAGACGGTGGTTGGCGCCCTAGGGTGGCTAATTTATCGGGCATGCCTTATAGTAGACAGGGGCACCTGTCACAAGATTAGCTTCTTTTGAAACACTCATATCTTCCACATGGGGTGGAATATGATTATGAACTTAGTGTATTTTGTTGGTCATCAATAAACTGTGGTCATTATCCCTTCAAACGAGATTTTAAAAAATCCGGTAAACGGTTAGGTCTTTCAGCAACTTGTAAGGTATCAACTGACACCCCATTGGTAGGTAGGCCATACCACTAGCAGTGGCCAACCATATGTGCGGTGTGGCCAGAGGTTTGAATAGAAGATCATTCATATTTCTATCATGCTTGTATGTCGCATTTTCTATTGCTGAATATTGTACTGGAATACGGTTAAGTCATCTTACTATGTAAAGAAAAGACTGGAAAATATACTTTTTGTATTGTCAAAACGTTACACAAAGTGCCTTTAAGACATCCCAAGTATTGATTGCATAATTGTTTTAATAAACCAGTCATTCATTCTTTCATACGAAAACTGTGATGCATGTTAGTCACTCTGTAGGTGAACGTACCCTGGGCACAGCTGATTTCATCTTGGAAATACCAGTCATCATATCCATCACAAACTTTGTCAAATGGAATACATGATTCATGAAGTAGGTACAGCATGTCAGTTCCCTCCTTGAATATTTCTCTGTCCCATTTTGAGAAGCCAGTCATTTCATGCAGTCCACAGTAATCTAATAAGAAAATACAACCATTAACCATTGGGACTAAATGATACCTCATACAAATACAACTTTCAGGAGAATTATGTATGATAACATGAAAGAGCGTATAAGCTACCTACACCTGTGTTAAGGTGTGCTTAAATACATGGAAAATGTTTATCTACCGCAGCCGATCTCATCCGAGAAGTCCCTGCACTCTACTGCTCGGTTACATCTGCCCGACCCCTTGATACACCTCGGGAACGGCGGGATGGAGTTTTTACACGGCCAGTACCCTATAGATCTGCATAATTCATCTGTAGTTTGAAAAACAAAGTGATTGAATTATAATCGCAGATTGAAATTTGACTGAAGACTAGATATCTAAACAAATGGAGAAAAAAGTCTTACCACAGTTCTCTTCGTCCGACTCATCAGCGCAGTCAGAAATGCCGTTACACAGAAATTCTCCTTTCACACAGCTCGGGGAGTCACGGCACTTCCAGTAGGCGGCATCACCAAATGTTCCATGAAGGGAGCAGAAGTCGTCTTCAGGTAAAGACAATGGGACTTTAAAGCTTATATTTATTAGTAGCTGAAGATAATTAACGACTAAGGTAACATAAAGTTATGTTGACCAAAAGTATGCGGAAACACAGACGCACAGACACACACAGACTGACCAAAAACAATACCTACATTTTCATATAGGTAACTAAGTACTCTACCAGGAATACTACAGTGGGGGAAACGGAAAGGCCTTTGAAGGTAAGGTTCCTGAAGATCTCGCTAAATTCAGGCAATTCAGTGTCACAACACATTTATCCAGAGTTCCCTGGACAAGCTGTTTCATTGGATACCGAACAAGATTACTTCCTGACAGTGGTGAAATAGGCTATCAGGTCCAGTTAAGTAGTTACCCTTTAATCAACCGCGACGGGGGCTGACATCGTCTACCTGAGACCTTTTGACCGAGAGTTTTTGACGTCACACTTCAGAAACGCCACGTGACAAGCCTCACTGAGTCAGTTTACTGAGGAATACAAAGAGTGACTGGTCGAGAGCTCTAGGTGAGAAAGGTTTTTCTTTTATGTTGGAACAAACGCTTTACCTTAACAGAAACGTTTATTTTTACGTTAGAGGCTTACAACAGTTTATCTCGTCCGACCCATCTGCACAGTCTTTCTGACCATCGCAAACTTTTGTGATCCTCACACAGCCTGACAGATCACGACACTGGATTTCGTCTCGTTGCAGTAGGTAGTTACGTTTCCAGTGGTGCACGCAGCTGTCTGTAAATTGGATTACATGACTACATTATGAAATCATGTCATTAACGTAACTTAAATTAATGTTTTAAACTTTAGAATAGCGAAAAATATATCAAGTCTACGCTTCGCCTGTCGGAAAAATGTGCGTCAGAGGCAAAAGATTACACTGGCTCATGCACTTAAACTTATGAAATATATGATATTACAAAAGAATCTATGTCCATGTTAAGGTTCCATCTAATTTTACTACTTGCAAACACGTGCATATGAGGCAAAACAGAAATAAGATATTTTGATAATGGAAATATTAGAATTAGTTCTTATTTTCAAAGCATTTCAAATGTTTATGGAAAAGTATCAAGCTTGTAACAAACATAATCAGAATACAGAAAAACAAGAAATTCAAGTTTATTTGATAATTGTCATGTCGTGTGGCTGTATCTGTCGACTGTAAAGAGGTTCACTGTTGCGACTGCGCAATTGTTGGGGTTAAATTCAATTTCATCTCTGCTTGCCTTAGCCATGATTGTCAACCTCCGTATTGAAAAGAGAGAAATCAAAACCCTACCGGGACAGTCCCGCTCATCCTCAGTAATTTCCCCACAGTTCCGCTCTCCGTCGCACACACGAGTCGGACTGTAGCAGCCCACTTCTCCGGCACACACTCGCCGATGTTTCTCCGGACAGTTGGCAAACCCTGCAATCAAAACAGAGGGGTGCGTGTTTTATATGAATTATTTCAACGTGTCTTTTTATGTATGCTTCTACCTATCTATCTACCTATCAATCTATCTATCTACTAATATCTTTTCATCTAAAAAAAGTAAGTATATATATATGCATATACTGTTGCTTTTGCCTTTTTGAAAATTTTTTGGAATCTGACACTACTTTGCGTTAATGAGTTATTACTTTTTAGCTTCCTTCGTGGTATAATAAAATTACCGTTATGTTCAAAATAAACGTCCGATTTTGGATATGATCGTGTGCCTTTTTTTTCAAAATGAGACGAATAATGCTTATCTAGCAACCTTGACATATGGCCTGATATTTAGTCACACCAAATGGGATGCTTGTATAATGGGTTGTATATATTTTATATAATATAGTAGTTGAGACCCAGGACTCAAATTTGCACTTACAACAGTTCCGCTCGTCAGTGTCGTCATCATCCCCACAGTCCACGGTGCCGTCACACACGCGGCATTCTTTGATGCATTTGTCGCTGTATGGACAAATGACTTCGTCCTCTGCACAGAGTCGCTTTTCTGACGACGAAAAAAGATTAATTTAGATCATATCTAAAATGAGCGCAAACATTTATCAAAGGCATAGATATTTCATATAATATATATATTTACAGGCAGGAAGAATGTTATAAGGCAAGAACGAACTATGTAATACTTATTTGAGCAGCATTTTGTTGTGAACCATATGTGTTAATATCACATGTAGTTATTTTGATTTTGACCTTCTTGAATGGCGTAGCACATAGAATGTCCTTTCAAGCCGACTTGACAGACTTTCCCGTCGACAGATGTCGGTAGAACTTTTACAAATGCACGCTGCGAGGAGTCCACACCCCAAACAGTTCTGTCCCCCACTCCGATCTGCTCCAGATGTACTCCGGGTGCATGCAGCCATGCCACGCCAGGGGCGGTTTCGTTTAGAAATGTGCCTGCTCTGTGGTACACCTCGCCTTCAAAGTCCACCGCCCAAACGCCCGACCGTCCCACAGACACTGACGAAAAGCAACCTTCAATTGCTTCCCAGTTGCTCTTTACTGCATTGGGAAAATGACGAGAACCAGGTATAACTTAAGTATAAAGTAGAGAGAGTGTTGCCCGGCATTCACCAACGCTTTTCATCGCAATATGTTTACATTTTTGCAAAGTATGCGACGTAAATAAGCATATTGACCGTGAGAATTGGCTTCCATTCTCAGAAACGAGAATGTCCCATGCATTGGGCACATTGCTCTTACGGGCTATAAAGTAGAACTTGAACCAACCGCCCTAACATACTATTAAAACGTATTTCTTTTCTTTTCAGAATCATCTTACCAGAGATTTCACAGTAGAAAGGAGAACGCCACACTCTGCCGCCAATCTCCACTGCCCACAGCTGCCCGGTCCTGGAGCTGACGCTGACTTCCTTCATATTCGCTGTTGGGACTGAGTCCCAAGATGTACCCTCAGGATTATCCGAGGTTATACCTGTGGAAATGGAGGAAAATTGGGTACGTCATTGCCTTCGTCAGAAGGGTATGTTTTCGGTTTTGCCATGGTGGTGTGGCTGTGTTGTCTCCCTGTATGCATGTCAACGTCATACGTCAACTTTTATTGATATTTGGTATGTGAGTAGTTATTGTGGAAACGAAGGTCAAGTTCAAAATGGTTCATCTGCTGGCTTTTCCAGCTGTACTGCAGTGGGATTTTTTAACGGCATTTGTTGATTATATGTGTTCAGCATAACTCGAAAAGCTGTGAATGGATCTTAATTATATTTGGTAGGTACATAGCGTTTATGGAAACACAGTTCAAGTTCTGAAATGGTTATCCATGCTATGTACAGTTATGTTCTCAAGAAGATGTAGATGGTTATTAATGATATTTAGTGGACGACTATGGGTAGCCGAGATGAAGGCTAAGTTCGATAATGGGCCTTCTAGCAGATATCTAAAGAAAATGGGCTGCTATGGCTCCTACGTGACCTTTGTCGGTTTTGTTAGCAGGATAACTCAACTCAACAACTGATGAAACTCAGTATGTAAGTACTGTCAAAAAAGACAAAGGTTTTGTTGAAACTTGGCATTATAGCATTTCACTACATCACTGCAGTGGGCTTTTTCGGTTTTTGTAAGTTTTCTGTTAGCAGGATAACTCACGATACAGTGGAAGGATAACTAGAAATATTAGTAGGTAGTAGGTAGCCTCAATGAGCAGGAATGTCAAGTTCGAAAATGTACTTTTTGTCAAGAAAATGACGTGATTGAGCTTTGAGCCCCATCCTTCCCACTTCAGTGATACCGAGTCGAAGTGCAAAATAGAAACACATTATTTTCACGAGGAATGG
This sequence comes from Branchiostoma belcheri, assembly GCF_001625305.1. Taxonomy (NCBI): domain Eukaryota; kingdom Metazoa; phylum Chordata; class Leptocardii; order Amphioxiformes; family Branchiostomatidae; genus Branchiostoma; species Branchiostoma belcheri. The sequence goes on from NW_017803996.1 coordinate 52,979, forward strand.
CATATGGTCCACTCAAACGTCGGTAGCTAAAAAACTTCTAATAGTTAATTTTATACATCTGTTGTGCTTCAGAAATTTTTCCAAGTGTGTGTATTATGATAATAGATGTGTAA
>NW_017803996.1:53141-53454 GCF_001625305.1 Branchiostoma belcheri
TTTACGTAATCTAATTAATAGTGATATTTACGTATAACTAACCTGAACATGCCACAAATATGAAAAGTTCATTAAAGCACAAGTTTCCAACATTTAGTATGGGTCGTAAGTTGCTAAATTTTATTTAGTTATGTTTGGAATATCGTATGGTTTTTAATAATACAAGAAAAAAGACATTTTAGTCTTCCGGGAAGTATACTAGTCTCAGCTTCCTGAATTCCTCCATGCCCACCTCTATTAGTAGCTGGCTTTCAGTCAGATGCCAACATCTTTGACGTCTTGTCCTGTTATTCTGTTATTTGGACGCACTCCG
>NW_017803996.1:53474-60372 GCF_001625305.1 Branchiostoma belcheri
ATCTGGTCTATGTTGTGTCCACGCCAATCAATTTCTACTGGGAATGTTTGAAGTTGAAGAGTGAGCTGGTGATTTTGGAGTCGATATGAACTGCCTGCCAGGACGTACCTGCTGTTCCTGCGCCCCTGAAAACAGTACAGTTTCTCGGACAATTATCTAAGCGTCCTGTCAATGACCATTTCTTATTTATTTTAGCGTTTACATGCGGTAAAACATCATTTTATTTATTTTTTGTTTACCACAGTCAAAGTTCTGTTAAACACACACGCACGCACACACTTGAAGGAGTAAGCCTCAAACTTATGCTTAGTAGATGATGTTGCGATGAAGTTCGTCTACCTTAGCTTGATGCATCAGCAAGACCCTCATAATTAAGAAAACAGTCTAAGATTTTGAGGCAAACTTCCTACGCTCATGACGAAGGTGAGAATACAGACAGCCACTTCCTGTCTATGGAGTTACTACAATCTCAATCATACAAAATGTGTGGTAACATTTACATTACTCACCTGAATGTTCCCTTGCGGTACATTACAGTGGAGTCGTCAGAGACTGCCCACACCCCAACACGTCCCACTGAGATGTACAGAAACTGTTCTGTTCCGACCACCTCCCATCCAGTCCCTGGGCCAAGTTTAAATGGTCCATAAGGATTAATGTACGAGCCAGAGGGTATAAAAATTTTCTTTTTTAATGACTACCAAATATATCAATACTAAAATCGATAAACTGTTGCTATAAGAAAGAAAAAATGGTTTGCATTTGCTTTTAATTTGTGCTAAACTCTTTTCACTGCTAAGATTGAATGTTGTTTTTACCCAATCGTACAAATGTGTGTGTGTTCTTGTACCCTGCAAGTAAATGTGTTCGAGCAACAATATTCTGATAACGCCTCGGATTTATATAAGTGCCTTTCATTTTCTCACCTTGTGGTGTTGACTGTGAAATACCCGTCCTCCGCAACGGTTTTCCGTCGATATCCAGTGCCCACACCTGATTGGTAGATGTACTGACGCTGATTTGTTTTATTTTATCACCGATTGTAAGCCAATCAGACGAGAGTACATTTGAAGCAGATGGCTCCACACTGCCTGGAGATTAGTAAGCAGAGTACCATTTCTTTGGATATAAACGTTTAAATATAACCTTTGTTCATACTTTATTCTAATGTTTTAGAAAGGCTCCTTGAGGTTCTTTAAATGTGCATTTGTTTCTGATTAAATACCAATAAATGATGTGATTGCACGGATTAACGCTGCGGGTGGGGGATTAAATCTTAGCTAAGAAAAGATTGTATTTCAATTATCAGGCATCTATTGCGATACATACGTCTTTAACATGATTAAAGGAAATGTATTGATCAACCGCAAATCTTAGAAATGGGGGAAACAATTACACAAAGTGAATTCAAAACGTTGGAAAGTTTACATTTTGAAATGCTTCCCAGTGCACTAAATACCTCAAATACAAGAACATTTTTTTAAATTGAACAATTATATAACATATACTTTACCCCCGTGATTTGACCCCCCCCCCAAGAAATCCACCATCGAACCCCAAAATAACGAAACAGTATGAGGGAGTTAAACGGGAAAATGGGAGAGCGGGGGTGGAGGGTAAATCACCTTGGCACTAATATGTACCACATCGTTTATGCTATTGCTAATATTTGTCACATACTCGATAACAGATTATAGCACTTCATAAGGTTTGTTAAGAACATTTACGTACCTGATCTATCCTGCACTGTTTCATACTTTGCTGAAAAGCCGGTTCTGTAGATGGCAAAGTCTGTCACAAAGAAGACATGAAGGGTGTGTCCTACGGAGATGTAGGGTGTTGGGATACAAGTACCACAGTGGTGCATTTCATCCAGACTTAAAGGGTCTTCAATAATCATATAGTCAGAGGTGCACCCCTCGGTAACTTGGACATCAAAGTACGTAAACATAAGTCTGATGTGTTTTCCCACATCGATTGATATGCTCCATTCCTGATACAAGTTGTTCCTGTACGAATGTGGGTAGTTATTGGAATGAAATGAGCCAGCCTCTTCTAACAGATGGTGAATCCATTCAACTTTAAACCAGAAAAGAGGTTCTCTTGTAAGTACAAGGCGATAACTCCTCAAGTACATGTCTGATAGAACATTGTAACGGTACTTTGTCATTATTTCTTTGTAATTTTATTTTTTAAAAAGCCCCAACCCATAGTCCGGTCGGGAAGTTTGAAAGAACGAGAAGTACGATACAAAAGACAACAAAAAACCCCAAAGCTTTACAATTTGCGTAAACGTTTCTCTTTTACGCTCAGTCGGGCCCTGAAAATGTGGCCCAAGCATATGCATGTTACGTCCTGGGCATCGCAAAGGCGCAGTAGTCCCTTCTACGTCCTTCCCATAGATTGATTAGAGAAATGTTTAGAAATCCTATTGGCCTACCATTTTCAGGCTTGTCCTTCGTATAGTAGTGAATGTGAAATCCCTCGTAAGTAAACATGTAGTCACTGTGAAAGTCAAGCTCTACGGTTGATGTCATTGACTCATGCACGCTACCAGCGTCCACCCAGCCACAGTACACCTGGCTGAATTCTTAAAAAAAGAAGAAGCAAAGGAGGTTGATTAAGGATATATAGCTAGTCTAGAAAGGCTCCTAAAAACCTAATTAAGTGCAGTTCCGTAAAAAGGACTGTCAAAACCCCCAATGAAGTGCTTTTCAGTATTCTTGAAGATTACCTATCGACACAAGTATGCGTTTGGAGAAAAATATATTCATTCCACCCAGTATCTGCTTGGAGATCAGCTATCCATGTCAAACTGTATCTGGTTGGAGATTACCTTTCCATACAAACCCGTATTTGTTTCTGTTAATACATATAATAATGTCTTCAAGTACCACAGTTATCAACCAAGGATTGAGGTGTTCAAAAACAATTCCTAGAACTGTTGTGGAACTCAGTCACCAAGTACAGCAGAATCATTTTTATTACATAGCTTTAACATTTTTAGAGTTAGATGTTAGGTGTAACAATTGCAAGTCGTTCGATGTAATGTAAGAACAAAAGAAAGAACAAAATAGTCATCATTAAACAAGTCAATACACAAAAATAGAACAATCCGTTCTGAATAGAATAGGAAAACATGTTAACAGTTAAACAGTTTCCTTCAAACAGATTTGCTTAAGAGACTTGCCATATATGGCAGGGGAGGGTTGGCGTACCGTAAGAAACAGAGACAGAACATTAGTAAACTCGTCTTACTTAATTAACCCTCAAACCATCGTATGGGGTCAAAACGGACCCCAGGCGTATATAAATATGTGCATTTCGACATTTATTGTCGAAAACAAAATTCTTATTATGAGTTTGTGTATATGTCTTATGACTTCTCATTCGTTTTTACTGTGATTTGCTCATTGTTGATTGAGTTATCCTAGAAAGTTTATGCCCGGTCCAGCGGGGTCAAAACTGACCCCAGCATTTTTTACATGTGAGTCTTTTGTTGTCCTCAATATTTTCGCCAGGTAATAAGTTTGCTTGAGTTTGATGTTGCCCTTTCAAAAACAGCAACAAGTTGAATCAGGCAACTCAAAGATTATGACCCTAGACCTAGTTGGCTATGAAACTTCGGGTCAAGGGTCATCAACGTGGCTGCTTGGAGTCATTTTGTGTGATAGGCATTGATTATGATAATGAGCAGAAATCATTCACACTAATCATGTCCAACTGTCCCTCATAGATTAATCAAACTATGCATATATACAAAAGTACTGTCAAACTTACCTTTGTTATAAAAGTAAACTATTTGAAGCCAGTCACGTTTACACCTTCCGTCATACTCGATGTAAATAGATAGGAATTCCAACACCACAACCGAAGAAGGATCTACCGAGATTGTCCAGCTGAGTTCAGAATACAAAGGATTTTAAAGAAATTTATTAATTTCAGGCAGTAAACTGTACGGTATGTAGCTTAGAGAAAAATATCAAAGCAGCTTCCAATATTCCTTGCCATAACGATACATAGATAGAATTCGTGATCTGTATTTCACCGCATTTAGTCGAATTATTGTTATTGTTTAGTTAAATAACTTTGCCAGTGAATTGCAGTTTAAGGTAAGCTGTTTTGAATGGAGTACCTGCAATCCATGTTGTGTGGGTAATCATAGTAATAGTATAGGGTAGAGGGTAAGAATACTAATTCTCCTGGTGATATGATTTGTCCTTCTTCCACGTACAAACGTTCTCTACCACACATTTTCATATCTGTATGTAAACGGAGAGAGTGATACACTAGCATCAAACGTTGTTTAACTTTCATTGACAGTTTAAAACCAGTCAGAATTGCCCTGATGAAGATGACAGACGGTCATCGAAAAGTCGGCTCGTGAAATAAGTGGTTGTGATCAAAGAACTTTGCTTTTCATTCGTTTACCAACCTGATGAAATTATTTTCGGATAAATTTCCATACCTTTACAGGTTGGAGGACGGCTGCTCCACGTCTTTCCAGGCATGCATGTAATTTCTTCTGGCCCTCTTAAGCCGGTGTACAAGTTTTCAGTTACATTGCAGTAAAACTTCACAGTCGACCCCACAGCAAAACTGTCATATATCATGTAGCCGTGTATCGGAACGTCTAGTGCAGGACACTGCTCTTCCACCAAATAAAATGCTAGTGCACAAAATCAGTTCACTTTTTGTCCCATGCAGGTATATATTAACTTCAATCACCTATAGTCAAATACCTATATCAACGCAAAACTTTTGTGTGCCTGGGCGCGTGTGTTTTAACAGAGCAGCATTAGGCCAGCATAACTCAAGAAGCTATTGGCTTGTTGAATGAAATGTTGTATGAGCGTAGGTGAATGAGCGAAGGTTACCTATCAAAGGCCTTAAAGTGGCTTCTATGGCATTGTAGTATTGAACTGATGCAAAACAGTATTTTTTAAGTAACCTATAACAAAAAGAGTAAGAATTGAAATATTAACAAATCGGACCTGAATTGTATAATTGATACACAAATTATCAATTATCACACAGCGACCCACATATATGTTACTTAAATTTGAGTATTGCCAATTCACGTTTCAGTCAAATTTACCACACCCAACCATGGACCAGTTTCATTCAAATTCACCTAAAGCTTCTGGAGTTATGTAGTTTTGCCACATAATGAACAACATTGTTGGCAATATAATTATATTAATGAATGCTGCCAAATGGCATAATTTATATCACAATATACTGTGCTTTACGTGAATCTGCCCTGTAAACAGTTAGTAAAAAAGTTAGTAACCTTCTCAAGTAATTCCAGTAAGTTTCATACTTACCTTCAAAATGGATCTTAAAACCATCCTCTTTAATTGATCCGTCTGTAGTCAGGACTAGGTGAATCGTTTTTGCTGTGGAGATCACTTCTTCAGGAATATCTTTGCCTATTAATAAGAAGGTTAATGAGCAAACAGTAAATAAACACTGCACTATTTGCAGGCAATGCCTTGGAAGGTACGTTACGATATTAGCAAGAGACAACAAATGACGACAAGTGGCGATAATGATGATAATGAGGAAGTTGGAAAAGCTACTTGCAGGATATTGTTTCGGCCTGGTTATCCCGAATTGCGCCCCAAATACAATATGTATTGTATCTGTAGCTGTATAGACGGTATAACCGCCCTTCGGCGTCACACAATTACCAGCTTCGATTATACAATTTAGAGGGACAGTATAAATCCTACACATTATCCGGTATACTAAAAGTTAACTTCATAGTTATAAGTAAAAAGAAATAGAACAAACAAAAATCGATTTTATCAATAACACAGACATCAGAAATGTTATCGTTTTTTAACGTTTCTGTTTGATGTTCCAAAGCCGTACTGCTACTGATAGGACACAAACCACCATTCCAAGCTCCAATTGAAATATATGACAAGGAGGTTAGAATTTAAACATCCATGTATATGTTAAACATCTAAGACATCTTGTACGTAGCATCACTTCTTTCATCATAAGCAAGCCTAAAGGCCATTTTGTCAAGGAAATGTGAAAAAAATGCCAGCAATGTTAGCAAGATATACCAAGAAAAAGGCTGTCTACAGTTGGTTTCTCACCAAACTACTAAAAACAGGCCATTTGCGCCTGCGGGAAATGGTGGAAATGCCCGATACAAGTTTCGTTTCTAAGGCCCGTGGCAACAGTCCTTGTGGCACCAGGAAGGTTTAAAAACAAACCTCCTTGGTGGCAGAGGGTATGTAAGGAGAGTTGTTCTATAATACTTGGACAGTCCACAGATAACAAACATTTGCCTATTTCGTAATATTTGAGTGGTTTGTGACCTAAATTGTAAATGAGATTGCAGTATTGCGGTCTCAAATCATTAAAGTGTTCCAGAATAAGTTTGAGGTATTCTTTCTGTTTTTTTCCTGTATAAATCTTGGCTGTTTCAGTTTACTTCGAATGTTATGTACTGTTTTTTTTACAAAAAAAAAAGAATAAAACGTCTTAGTTCCGTGTTTAAACAGTCAAATACTTCCACCACCGGCCGTTCTTAGTCGCGCACCAAGATCTCCCCTAGGACATTATACCCGAGAAGGGTCTTGATCCAGTATTGATAAGATTAAGATTACGTCTTGACATTAGGCAATCAGTAATGCAGTGATCATACCGCTGTATTCTCCCAATAAGGCGTTATGAGATACGTGGTCTCCAGCGTAGATTGATAATTTGTCACGCCTTTCCTCCAGAGAGAACTCTGCTATTGTCATTTTTATCCCCATCCCTTCCTGCGAGTTGGCTATGCCCCAGGTGCAGTTCATGTCGTTGCCGTAAGGGGCAGGATAGTTGGGTGAATATATGACACCCGGGGAACTGGTGCTTGCTGTTTCGTAACCACCGCATT
>NW_017803996.1:61232-62002 GCF_001625305.1 Branchiostoma belcheri
TATGAAATTACATGTGTGTCCACGTACGAGTGTGATTGCAGTCATGTAAAACCTGCGTAAAACGTACTTACTATTGTCTAATGGTCTAATATGCTGCCGATATTGAAATTATTGAATATATTTTACTGGACAGCAACTGAATCATTATTGAAATGTTGAATGAATAAATGAATCCCTGTCTTTACCTTGGTAATGAATTTCGAAACCGTCATTGCTCGAAGAGCTGTCAGTCATGAGAGCGAGGTGGATTAGGTTGGATGTGACAAGAATTTCTCGTGGAATGCCTCTTCCTGTTAAAACGTAATGGTTTGTAAGTAAAACTATAAAAGCTGATATCACATAGTAGAATGAAATATATTTGAAATAGACTCAAATCTGTAATACGATTAATTTTTCGCACATCAAAAATATAGTTGTTTGCAACGACAAGGGATCAAAGCGACCAAGTGGGGGGATGGGGCGGAGCTTTTAAAAATTGAGCCAAAAAGGGGGCCATTTGAGGGATACCCAAAGGGGAAAAATGTTATTTCTATGTACAATGTACAATGTATCATTGATTAGTAATTTTTTCACGTTTGATCTGGCATTTTTAACAAAGAAATACAGTCACAATGCCCCTATGGTGTATTGAAAATTTAGCGTAGGGGGTCAAAATTATAGCGTAGGGGGCCCTATGCTACTTCGCGCTAGCTAGAACCCTGAACTACTAGTAAATCTTTTCTCTGATTTACTTTGTATTTTGTTGGTCCATTTCAATTCGTATTTGAAGG
>NW_017803996.1:66290-73581 GCF_001625305.1 Branchiostoma belcheri
ATCAAAGGTGTCAGGGAGTTTATATCCTCCAGCGTCTCTACTAAGTGATGGCTGGATTGCCCTGATATACATGGCCTCCTTTATACCTCTTACAACGTAGTTCTGCTCAATGACCAGTATTCTAACTTTGTCCTATGAGACGGTATGGTCCGATAATTCGATGTGGATGTAGATGTGTTTCAAACGTCCAACGATAACGAGATGCGTTTCTGTTCAAAAATCCAGTCCGCAAATAGCGTCTTGTATTTTACAGTTACATTTCTTTCTTTTTCATGTTGGTATAATATCTGTACTTGTTGGTCATGTACTACCAGTTTAGACCCGTAATATGTTCCAATAAAGTAAAGTACACCACGCACGCCACACTTCTCTTCTCTAGAAGTTTCTCAACACATCCGAAAAAGGTGACGGTGGTCATTGAAAATTTGATGTCCCTTACTCGCTGTGTTACTTACAATGGTCACTACCAACACATGTGAACTTTCATGATAATTTAATAACTAGGAATTTTTTTATTACCATTCAGCAGCTCAGGTACTTTTTGAAGCCAAAGTAAAAAAATATAACCATGTATTGTAACTGTTACAAATCATACCAGTGTAACTTCCTAGTAGTATGCCGTTGAATCCAAGATCACCGTCGTAGACTCTTAAGTAGTCACGCGATCTTTCAAGGATAAAAATCTTAGGTTTAAGCCTTATATATCCTCTTGGGTTGACCACTATTGTCCACGTACAGACCAGGTTGTTGTCGTAGGATCCAGGATGGTTTGGGGATAAAATCTCCCCAGATTGCCCTGATCTGTAGCCACCACATTCATCTAGATGTAAAAAAATAGGTAAGAATGTATTGATTTAATTATATGCATATGAATGTATATAATTAAAAGGATATGCATATTACGAGTAAAGATATTCTCGTAACCTATAAAGGATTTGTGACATACAACACATATACCGTTGAAATGTGACTTATTGAAGAACAGTTACTGTAGTAAAATTTCCTATTTATACAATTGGTATAGCGATACAAACGTCTTATTTCAGCTCGAACACACTCATCGTCACTTAAGTTTTTAAAAAGATGCCAAGATATAGTATCCACATATTTTAACTGTACCTTGTAAAGCTAAGTCAGAAATTGGTTTCGGATATTTCTTAAGTTTTCCAAGATGTTGCAGTGCAAGTAATATGTTTGTTCACCAAACTACTGACACATTTAATACCAGACGCAGAAAATTATGCTACCCCTTTATTTTTTGATAGGCTAAACAGCACCAACAACAGCATTCTTCTGAGGTCAGATTGTCAGTACAGAAATTGATTCTTTTGTTTAAAATGTATATAAGATGCTGCATGTATAGTTTGTGTTTCTATGTCTGCACCGTTGTTTTCTATGGGTGAAATATCTGGAATAATTCATTCATTTTCACCACGGTAAATTATTTTTAATTACATGAAACTTTGGGTCGTGATACAATATTTTGAATCGGAGAAAGCGCCAACAGATGAATCCAATTTCTATTTATGCTATACCGTTATACGGGATATCGTAAGAACTTAATAGATTAGGTCGTCATAAAATTTATGTGTTTGTTATTCTTTCATTTCGCGATCGCTTGTCGTAGTTTCAAAGTGAAAAACGTTTGAGAATGATTTTTGTTGTTTGCGTAATTATCAAAATTAGAGAGGCATCATAAATTTTCTTAGAATAACACATAAGCAGAGAAACTTTAATTCATAACAAGAGTGAAAAACGATACCTTTTAATTGTTCTAGACACCTTGATATCATTTAAGGGTTCAATTGGTTTTAAAACAGGGCATTGGTGCCAAAATGTACATTTTTTGGTAAAAATACTGTCAACAATCCGAAACGTAAACAAAATTGTTGAAACTTTGTTGCTCAAAACACTTAATCGGAATACATTCATTCTAAAAGGCAAAAATGGCTTACTTTGAGCAGAGTCGTTAAGTGTTCGACTTATGTAGTCGAACTTGAACCCTCTTTGTGGTAAATCCTTGTCAGATGTAAATCTCAGGAACATCGTGTTAGATGTGCTGGGAACATTTATGACAGTATCTCGACCTGTTATCCTAGAAATCAATGAACACATTAAATTTGTTGTTTGATTTGCAAGCTTATTTCCCAGAAAAGCAGCCTTCCAGGACATGTTGTTGTACGAGTTGCTAAACTGATTTTGTTTCATTGAACAATCAATGCTTGACATTACCTTCAGAGCCAAATTTCAGGTCGCCACAGTTATGAAAACTAATCGTCCTGTACATTATCTAAATTTATAAAACCTGTAAGCACGTAACATAATCAATACAAAGAGTGAGTGACAATTGTATAGCCTTTGAAAAAATTGAGAACTATCAGTAATCATTTGCAGAAAGGAACATAAATTTAGTGGTTTTAGTTTTAGTCGTTTGATGTTGGATCAGCTGACATAATCTGACGTTAGATTTTTTTATGTTAACAAGGCCATTAACAATACCCTAAATTTATAAAATATATAAAGGACACATACATGTAGGTCTTTGCAGCATCCACTACAGATTTTTGTTGATTTGGGAATTTCAAGTCATCTTGCACTACAAGAGTGTCAAAATCAAAACACCTCACGCATTGTCTGTACTAAGTTTATCTAACTGACTTGTTTAAATACGACTGTATATTCATGCAAGCCGGATTGATGGAAGATATTACAGGGCGAAAAATACCGTAAAAGCGTGTGTTAGTCGACGATAAATTTTGTTGGTAAATTACCTGTGTAACTCCACAGCGCTATCACTGGCTCCATCGTATATGCTGAAAAAGTCGCTTCCTTCCTCAAGATATGGACCCTCTTGAAACGTGAGGAGTATCGTATTTCCTGCTGGGACGGTGATTAACCACTCACAGTTTTCGTTGTTGCCATAGGGACTAGGGTAGTTCGGGGATGTTATAGGACCTCCAGAAGGTGCCGTTAAGTTTCCCCCGCACCTAGTGGGACTTGCCGGTGCCACTAAGGAATAGAGAACCTCATTATTAAAATTATGTCATAAAATCTCATTAACGAAACGAAAGACAATTGAGAAAAATTAATCACACATATCTTCATCTCATGCTATTGCAAATGTTCGTGGTAGTTCCCGTAAAAGTCAATGTATTGACCTGACAGCACTACGAATTTGTAAGAATTGTCAAAATCCCCTGTCTGCACTTTATTTACCTGCAAGTTCACATGTTGATTTCAATGGTGTTTATGTTGACACATCCGGCATATTAATTATGACATGAGTTTTTTTTTTCTACAAATTTTATTCTTCTACAAAACAAATATGATTTCATCTGCCACTTTTTAAGCAATCTTTGCCCGAACTTCGCTCGGCGTAATGTTATGCATTTACCATCCAGAGACAAAGGGCCTTATCGGAATGCTTAGTTAGTATACATCGTTCTTGATTTCATAGATGACTTTTTTGCCCTTTTTTCCGGTCTACTCGTATTAGCTCTGAATCCCTCCACATGTTCTGATTTTGTAAAACATTAATTAACTCATTATAATACCTTACAAGAATAAAAAAAATGAAAAATGAAATGTTGCTATCACATCCGCTGAGCAAATTATATTTGATGTCAAGGAAATATTCTATATAGAAATGCACCAAACTCACGGAACTGTTATCTACCCAATATGATATTCGTTATTCCTCACCTTACAGTTCAACACAGACGTTATCTTACCATATCCCTTGGTTTGTGCTGGCAGGTTAGCAAGTATCAATGTTGTTCTGATCAGGAATGTCCCAACCCTAAACATAGCTTGACCTGATGTCATGATGAAGGCCTCGTTAGGCACTATGGCTGTGCATCTAAATTAAAACAAAACACGTTATTAAATACATAGCTTACTATCTATCATAAGTGCATTTAGAGAGAGCAGGAGTGGAAGGCCTGTGGTCGATAGACAGATGCGGGCTACCTGGCAAGCTGAAAGTTTGGTGTCTGCAGATCTAGAATGTCCTGATACCAAGACTAAACTGACCAATAAGGATGTTTGAGATACCCCTCTAAACAGCTGACCTGACCAAGTTAAGGGAGAAACCAACTCATTTGTTGTTTGCGAGGAAATGGATGGGCGGTCGATGTCTGTCGAGGATTGCTTTAATAATTAGCTGGAAGAAATAATTTGACTCTTCCAATTATTTCCATTACCAAGCTACAGACTGATGAATACCAGCTGGACAACGTGCAAATGGCCTTCAACTGTTATTGCCAAGACAGTTAAAATAGCATACAGTAGAGCTCTAGAAAAAAGGGTACAGTGGAACCCGGAACAAGTAATAAACCAAGATGTCCGCAAGCTTAAGCATAGAAACATACTTGAGCAGTGCAGTATTCAACGAAGGGGTGGCCTGAGAGAACCCAGAGATGGGAGGGACCCATCGATCCAGAGAGATAGGAAGCAGCTTGTAACGGAAAAGCTCAAAAGAATGGAGGAAGAAAAGAGGGAAGCAATAAAGTGCAGTCAGGCTGAAACAGCAGGGATCATGGGACAACTGGGAAAGCAGTGTGGACAGGAAGCTGACCTGGAGAGAAATATGAGAGATATCAGTCAGATTTCTAAGTGGGGCGGTGTGTATGACATTCTCCCATGCACGGAATGTAAGCAGATGATAGTCAAGTCAAGTCAAAGTTTATTGCACAACGATTGTCACGGGTACAATGTATGGCAAATAATAGGATTACTAGTTGGTATGTGTCTAACATAATGCTATATATATGGTCAACGGACATTGTATCTGACAGAGTATTATAAATAGCTACTGGCTAGAGAATATTTCGACTCTACATGTACATTCTACATTACGCTAGACTATACATATGAAGGGTACAGTGAGCAGTTGTACCTAATTATACTAAACATGTTCTATGGCTACTAAGAGTCATGCCAGTTGATGGCTAACTTCAAGAACACCTTTTCAGCACGTACAAGAGGACAGATACATCTTGATTTACTTTAAAATTAAAAATTACATTAATTTGGCCTCCCAACCACTCGGCCATTGGACGCTAATGCGCAATGCCTGATTCTAGATACAATATAGAAAGCTTAATCCGGTCGAATTGGAGTGGCAGCTCCTAAAATATCATGGTCCAGCTATTTAGCTGATATCATTACATTGTATTGCTAAAAACAATAAGCTGGTGATGCTGATAACGACAACTCACCGTGTGCTGCAGCTGTCTTCCTCTCAGCGCCGCCCAACACGCCGTGTTTGATGCAACTCTGGGATAAAGACCGGGTGGTACAAACACGTCACACTGCTGAATCATTTAGTGTTTACTCCGCTCCCTCACAGAGACAGCACTGGGTGGTACGAACATGTACGTCACACTGCTGAATCATTTAGTGTTTACTCCGCTCCCTCACAGAGATAGCACTGGGCGGTACGAACATGCACGTCACTCTGCTAAATCATTTAGTGTTTACTCCGCTCCTTCACAGAGACAGCACTGGGTGGTACGAACATGTACGTCATTCTGCTGAATCATTTAGTGTTTACTCCGCTCCTTCACAGAGATAGCACTGGGTGGTACGAACATGCACGTCATCCTGCTAAATTTAGTGTTTACTCCGCTCCTTCACAGAGATAAGAACTGGGTGGTACGAACGCGCCACGCAGCTAAATCATTTAGTATTTCCCCTCGTTCCAAAGGGTTAGAAAAATGACGGACAGTCTCGCACACACCACGTTCACAGGATATCAGTTGTCAAGACATTCGTGTATCACTTGGGTAGAAGGGGATGGGGCAGTTGACATGACTCGCGGAACTAACAAACGCAGTGCCCCCAAAAGACTATTAAATATGCGGAATAAACAATGAAAATCCCTGTTTTGACAATCGTCACTATCAAAAGTCCCATCTGGCTATGTACTAAATGATATAGGAATTAAGGGTTACTGGGCGGCCCCGAGATCGCATATGGTGTCATAAGACATGTTCATTTTGTATGACCGCTGATAATATTCGATCACGTGAGCGCAGCAAACGGGACTGTCTAAGTGGCGAATTTAGGAAATCGTCGTCGTCAATCGTCGTCAGCAGAGGTGAAACATTATCCTTGTTTCTAGTAGCTACATTGCATACCTGTGCAATGGGACTTCGCTACAGCTCGCGTGTATAGATAGAGGTGATGATCACCATGTGGCTAAGACAAGACGGGGGTTCAGCTGGCCTCCATCTACTAGGTGATTTTTAATGAATCACAAACGTTTTTACTATTTAAAAATAGTAGTATTTAGACAACGTCCCACACGCCTATAGCTAGTATCGAGTCCAAATCTACTTCTATGAGATAAAGACTTCTAAGTCGCGTTAACTGGAAGAGATAAAAACTTCTAAGTCGCGTTAACTTCTAGGATATAAAGAATTCTAAGTCGCGTTTCCCATGGCGACAACGTCGTGGCTAATAGAACCTGTGACCCCTTGGTCTCGTGCTGGCATCCTAACCACTCGGCCTTTCGACGCTAATACGCCATTCTGGATACAATATATAAAGCTTAATCCGATCGCATTGGAGTGACAGTTTGTAGCTTCCTAAAATATCATGGTTCAGCTATTTAGCTGGTAACATTACCGCGTATTACTAAGAAAATTAAGCTGATAACACAGAATGTTCTAATTAAGAATGGGAAAGTTATCACATACAGATTGAAAACCAGCTATATTAATAACGTTAAACTTAACTCACCGCGCGCTGCAGCTGCCTCCCTCTCAGCGCCGCTCAACACATCGTGTTTGGTGGAACTCGGGGATAAAGACTGGGTGGTACAAACACGTCACACTGCTGAATCATTTTAGTGTTTTACTCCGCTCCTTCACAGAGACAGCACTGGGTGGTACGAACATGTACGTCATTCTGCTGAATCATTTAGTGTTTACTCCGCTCCCTCACAGAGACAGCACTGGGTGGTACGAACATGTACGTCATCCTGCTGAATCATTTAGTGTTTACCCCACTCCTTCACAGAGATAGCACTGGGTGGTACGAACATGTACGTCACTCTGCTAAATCATTTAGTGTTTACTCGTCTTCACATACATCGACTATTATCTTGTTTCGTAAAATGGGTAATGGATTAAATTTCGCTCGTAAAGACGGTTATTTTCGGGATTTCGGAGCGCCATATTAAAGCCAAAACGTCGTTGAGGTTTTGGCTACATATATTACCCGAATATATATATATATTCGACGACTAGAAATAAGATTAAAATATCGTGTTTTAGGGATTTTTCAA
>NW_017803996.1:73601-96446 GCF_001625305.1 Branchiostoma belcheri
GATAGCACTGGGTGGTACGAACATGCACGTCACTCTGCTAAATTTAGTGTTTACTCCGCTCCCTCACAGAGATATCACTGGGTGGTACGAACATGCACGTCACTCTGCTAAATCATTTAGTATTTACTCCGCTCCTTTACAGATATAGAACTGGGTGGTACGAACATGTACGTCACTCTGCTAACTAATTTAGTGTTTACTCCGCTCCCTCACAGAGATATCACTGGGTGGTACGAACATGCACGTCACTCTGCTAAATTTAGTGTTTACTCCGCTCCTTCACAGAGATAGCACTGGGTGGTACGAACATGTACGTCACTCTGCCATTTAGTGTTTACTCCGCTCCTTCACAGAGATGGCACTGGGTGGTACGAACATGCACGTCATTCTGCTAAATCATTTAGTGTTTACTCCGCTCCTTCACAGAGATAGCACTGGGTGGTACGAACATGTACGTCACTCTGCTAACTCATTTAGTGTTTACTCCGCTCCTTCACAGAGATAGCACTGGGTGGTACGAACATGTACGTCACTCTGCTAACTCATTTAGTGTTTACTCCGCTCCTTCACAGAGATGGCACTGGGTGGTACGAACATGTACGTCACTCTGCTAACTCATTTAGTGTTTACTCCGCTCCTTCACAGAGACAGCACTGGGTGGTACGAACGCGCCACGCTACTAAACCATTTAACCCTACCTAGACCGGGGGGGGGGGCTGAAAGTTCCCGCGCCAACTTTGATGTCACCTAGCGTCTGAACGGCTTGAGCTAGAACGGCCAAACTTGGTGAATTTTCCTAGAATATTGTTGGCAACAATTCTCTGTCATTGGAATAAGATAATAATTTTTGCCATGGCAACGGGTTTCTGACAGGCATTTTTTTGCTAAATTTAGCAATTTTTGTTTCAACAATAGAATTTTATGGGTTTTATGTCAAGTTATTCATGGTTTCTAATATTAGTAACATCCCACATAATTTTATGTAAATTTTATCATTAAATATGCATAATTTATGCTAATTTGATGATGTCATTGGCCAAAATCCAAGATGGCGGACCATATCATTAGAACAGGTATATACAGGTTATTTTCATTAGAATGTCATCAATACTTCCATTTCTTTTTCCAAAAAAGGTTTAAATGAATGTCTTTAGTGTGTTTACAATATATTTTAGGCTTTAGCATGAAAAAAAACTATTTTTGAAAATTCGAGATTGATGATCCAAGATGGTGGATATCTTAAATAAGGCATTCTTCAAAAACCCATAAAACACGATCGTTGGAAAAACGATTAAGTCATTTTGAGCCGTCAATGGGGTATGTTAGACTCTCCTTGCTTCCAGGTTTAAACAAGTTTTGCAGGCATGTCATCTCTGTACATTGTAGTTGAACAGGTACATGTTCTGAACTAGTGATTTTGAAATGTTGATGTTGCTCTGTAGTTACGCGATTTAAGTCTTATGTGTGTGCATGTTAAATGAAATGTTTTGCATGACGTATGCGTACACTGTGTTTTTATTGAATCCTGGAAGAGTACATGTAGTTTGGATTTTTATGTCTATGAAACATAAAATATACCCATTACGATGAAGCCCTAACTCACCTATGTCTGCCCTCCTTGGAAAACAGGAGAGAAACCCTTAGTCTAAAGTTTGCTAAATCCTTGCTAAGTTCCCCCACATTTAGAGGCTGGTTACCTCCAACCCGATCGGAAGTCCATGCTAAAAACCTTAAAAGTTCCCAGCAACTCTGCATCCCTCTGGCAAAAACTAACCGTTACAAAAACATCCCTATCCCGTACTTCACTTACCTCTTAAACAAATATACCTGTTAAAATCTCCAAGTGTCAACTATTACATCAATGCGCAATTCAGCATCTTTGTACACAAATGAAGCTGCCATGTATTTTACTGAATTGTGAACGAAGTCAATAAACTCAATATAAAACATCAAAATAACTATCCTTTTAAAGTCTTCCTCTGGTCGGTCTGTGGGTTATGTCGTGTCTTCATAGGCCTCGAGAACTTTTTCCACTTGGATAAAATTGACCGGATCGAGCCGAATTGATCCGGCTTCTAGCGGGATTGAAGCCGGATCAAAGTGAATCAATTCGGCTCGATCCGGACAATTTTATCCTAGTGGAAATGGGGCCCAAGAGTTGATGTACAGCTGCAAACGGCACCGGGTCCAAATGAAGCTTTTCGGCCAGAAATCCCGCAAAAAATCTGCGCCGAGCTTTCGTCTTGGTTTGTTACGGTTCTGGATACAGTATCTCCATAACGTTAAAGATGCAAAATACGAATGAACAGACAGGTTTGGCGTATCCGTTTTATTCGCAATCACACAATCACCCCATCCTCCTGCAATAATGGTTGTTTTAACGTGCAATTACATACGGTCTATGTACTAAACTCTTTTTAAATTTTCCCTATAAACAAACTTGATTTTGGATATTTATATCTTCCCAAACCTACAAAACTACATTGTCGATATCTGTATTGTGTTCAACCTACAAAAACTACATTGTAGATATTTGTTTTGTGCTCAACCACAATCAAAACTAAAAAAAACACCACGGCAGACCAGTTTATATCAATAAAGAGCTGGTTACATACGTGATAGTTCCGATTTTCATACAAACTGATGATATACCAAAACAAATGATATCTGATTTGCAAAGCATAAGAACTTTTGAGACAGGCCTTTTTGGAGCTGCATTATGTAACACCAGGGCGATGCGGAAGGTTTTCTGGTCATATTTTTTTTACAAAGTAAATTGAATCATCCGTACTTCATTTCAAATTAGCGCCATTGAGGAGGTGCCATAGTATGACGCCTTACGAGTTTCTATACAAGCCGAAGACACAGCTGTCAGCCATGTTTGTTTACATCCTGCTAGTTTGTGGTGGTACAACAAAATGAGTGCGCCTCGTGAGTTAATTTAGCGACGACCACAAAGGTCAGAAATGTGATAAGTATATTGAGAAGAGGACAATCACACGAATATTTTTTCCCGATTAGATTAATTCAATTTTTTCTGACGAAACGTTACAAAATGCCTCTTTAAAGGACTCCCTAGCGGACCATGGGTAGCTCATCTTCCTCGTCCCTGCGCCCGGAACATATGATGATGGCTCCTCCCATGATGGTGAAGACCGCCTGTACCCAGGTCAGGTAGAAGGAGTAGCCGAACGGCACCGGCACGCCCGAAGTTTGGAAGAGATTCACGGCGTAGCCGGTAAAGCAAGCAGCGGCGATGATGCCACAGACCCCTGTTGAAAGATTGAATTAGTCCAACTTGTCTAAGACGACCACTCGTGAGCCAAAGAAAATGGTCTTCTTAGAGGAGTGGTCTTCTTATACAAAACGCAAGGCGACCTAATAAATAAACAAATGACAAAAAACGCAGCAGATTTTCTTCCCATAATGCAATAGACTGCCCCGTTAACCCAAAGTGACCAAGATGGCGTCATTTTACAATGCTGGAAAGAGTAGAAACTGACCAAATATAGGTATACCATGCCCGGGGAATTGGTCCGCTGGACAGTACAGTTTGCTGCACCCGAATAATGAGATTACTTTAATACCGTTTGATCGTAGTATAGCAATCCCCAATATATAGGCTACGGGTGTGGCAAACTGTACTCCCCAGCGGACCTAATTCCGGTGCATGTTATTTCAGTCTCTATTTGGCCAATCTCTACCCTTTCCAGCCCCCTGGTAGAGGCTACATTGCGTGCGCCAAGATTTGCCATGCTGTCGAAATCAATGGCAAACAGGCCGATTACATCATGATTTTTCGCTTGCTATGTGATCACTAAAAGTTTACCACCACACGCTTGAAAATCTAAATGCACACCCATTTAAACAGTATGTCAGACTGAGCAGTTGCAGCCTTGATAGTTCACACTAGCCGAATTTATTGGGTGATAATAAAGTGCAACCTCCGTGGTGCAACCATTGTGAAATCACGAAGAAGAAGAAGAAAAAACAATATATTTCATCCATAGCATGGTATGGAGTGAAATACAAAAACGATGTTAAACATACCCCCAGCAATAATCATGCCACCACCGATCTTCTTGAATTTGTTGGAGTTCTTTTTCAGGGTGAAGCAGGCCAGAGCTAGACCGGGAATGAGCAGCATTATTCCGATCACGGTAAAGGCACGGGAGGCATTGAAAGCAGCGGGCAGCCGACTGATATCTACAGAAAACAACAGGGTATTATTAGTCCGGTGTGCAGTCTATCGTGGCTTGGGCAGGCTGCCAAAATACCATCCAAACATGGCCGACACCTCCCCGACCTTAATTCCTTACCATGGTTGGGAAAAGTTGACCTCAATGCAAAGCGAGCTGCTGGCCAATTGGGATGTTTTGTGGGTTCAAACGAACCAAAAAAATCCTTAGATCAAACTTTAGAGGTAAAAGGACCAATGTATACGTAAGTCTGGTGGTGGGGGATATTTTGATGCAAGGAATGCAAGGAAATGATGCAAGGAAAATTGTGCGTCACTGAAAAGTAGTAGAATTCTGAAGAAAAAAAGGTTTGATTAGCCAGGGGGTGGGGCTACCGTTAGGGTTTCGTGCGCGCTGGCCGTGAAATAAACTCTACTAGACAATTGTTCTCTCTAAGGCCGTGTTGATTTTATCATATGGATGGTATCCTCTGGGAACCCCAAAACCTACACAAACGTGTGAATAAAAAAAAGTACCTTCATTGTGATATCTACGTGGTCATGGAGGTTGAACAAATGACTGAACACACGGAGTATGGCATGGCGAAAGATACTAGACTCTTCATTTCCATGACTTCACCATGTCACCTTTTATTATTTTCCTGAATTGGTTTTGGCGTTCTATGACATTAGTAATACTCTTTTTTTTTGCAAAATACGACATGTAATCGCTGATTTTGTACGATTTACAGTATGGTCGAAAACTTTTTTTGAAACGGACGAAAATTCATGCGCGCTCGGATGTCATCCATATAATCAAATCAACATGTCCTAAGGTATTTCTTTTTAACTCGTGTTGTTATTAGTCCGGGGGAGACGAAATTCCACACCAGGGTGTACAAAGGACCTGTCATGGTCTACCAATTCAACCAACGACATGTTAGTATTCAGTTCAGGTCCTCGACTCCTGGTCCGACCTGTTCATATACAATGTAGTAGTAGATTTTACACACACACACACACACACACACACACACACACACACACACACACACACACACACACACACACACACAAAGAAAATAAAACACTGTTACACCCTGAGCATTTCTGAGCTTCTGAGGGTCTCTAACTGAGGGCTGACCTGTGTAAATGTCCTACGAACAAGCTACACTGCAAAAAATGCATTTTCTTGTTTTTCTTGTTTCTTCTTCCAGAAAGAAAAAAATCCTTCAGGGAAGAAAACTTTCTTTGTGTAAGAAAAAGATTTTGTCCACGAATTAAGAAGTTTTTTTTTAGAATTTTTTTCTTATAGAGTTTTTCTTGTAGTGAGAATATCTTCCTTATCGGTTTCTTATATTCATGTAGCTGGATTATAGAAACATCTAGAATGATATTCTTGCATTAAGATTCATTTTCTCGTTCCAAGAACGTAATTCTTAGAAAGTAAGAATTAGGATCTTAAATACATGTGTTCCATATAAAAGTACTTCTTACCTTAAAGGAAGCTTTTCTTGATTTAGGTTCTTATAGTAAGAATACCTTTCTCTACAGAATTAAGATTCTTGTGCCCAGAAAAGGTTTCTTGCTTTTAAGATAGAAGTTCTAGATATATTAAGAATATCTTTCTTCACCAGAGGCCCAGGATTCTTGATCCCAGAAAGTTTTTCTTGATTTTGATATTGACATTTTCAGACGATAACTAAGAATATTTTTCTCACCCGAAGATGAAGACTCTTATTTTTAACAGAATTTTTTTCTTACTTTGAAGATTGACATTCCAATAATAAGAATATCGTTCTTATCTCAAGACTAAAAATCTTGCCTATACCAGAAAATTTTCTTGCCTTTAAGATTAACATTCTCAGAATATCTTTCTTATCTTGAGACCAAAATTCTTATTTCTATCAGGAAGTATTTCTTGCTTTTAAGATTAGCATTCTTATACTAAGAATCTTTCTTAACTCCAAAAAAACGAAATTCCTTCATCTGTTAGAAACTTTTTATTGCTTTCAAGATTAACATTCTTACATGGAAATTAAGAATAGTTTACTCAACCCAAGACGGAACTTCTTATTTCTACTAGAAAGAGTTTCTTGCATTCAAGATTAACATTCTTAAACTAAGAATATTTTTCTTACCCAAAGATGAAAATTCTTTGGGTCTTTGGATGAAATTACTAGAAAGAGTTTCTTGCTTTTAAGATTAACATTCTCATACCAAGAATATCTTTCTCACCTCAAGACCACAATTCTTGTTTCTACTAGAAAGTTTTTCTTGCGTTTAAGATTAACATACATTCTTGTACTAAGAACACCATTCTTACCACAAGACAAAAATTCTTATTTCTAGAAATGTTTTCTTGCTGTTAAGAATATATTTCTTACCAGAAGACCAAGTTTCTTGATCCTAGAAAGTTTTTCTTGCTTTTAAGATTAAAATTCTTATACAAAGAATATGTTTCTTACCAAAGTCCTTAATATCAAGACCAAAATTCCCATTACTAAAACGTTTTTTCTAGCTTTTAAGATTAACATTCTTATACTAAGAACACCATTCTTACCACAATACCAGATTTCTTATTTCTAGAAATGTTTTCTTGTTAAGAAAACATTCTTATGCTGAGAACATATTTCTTACCAGGAGACCAAGTTTAGTTTCTTGATCCAAGAAAGTTTTTCTTGCTTTAAAGATTAACATCCATCATCATCATCATCCATGCACTTACAATAATAAACATAAGATTATCTTTAACAAGATCTGATTACAAAACTTCTTGGACTTTTAATCATCTTGGTAGACACGCTATGTCAGTCTGTTCAGACCCAGCTTGGAAGTGGATAGCATTTCTCCCTACACGACGAAAACCTCAGCATTGTCAAGGTCACAATCCTCCTGCATCTGGAAAAAAACGAAGTTATTATTACTGTCACAAGTAAACACACATTGTACCTGAGGCAGTGATATGAAATAAATGCTAAATAAAAATATCATTCTGTTACTTATGAAAATATATGTTTACCTCCAGATAAAAATAAAAACTGTGTTACTGCTGTAACAGTATTTCAGAATTAACCCTGCAGCGAGGGAATGTAGTCTCCCAATGACCTTTAGGTCATGGGCAAATAGCTGGTAACTTTTAACATATAAGCTCCTAAGTTACAGAGAAAAATATTGTGTTTTGAACTGAACCAAATTTAAAGAGGCTAAATTGTTATTTCAAAATCCTAGTTAATGATTTTCATGCTTGTTTTTTGTACCTAAACCGATCAGGAACCCTTTCTTACCTAGGGGGGAGGGGGGTGCGGAAGCACTTACCTTGTAAGTTGTATATATAAAAAAATCCAGCATTTCTGTTCCAAACTTGGTTCTTTCTGCAGCCTGACAGCAATCTCCATTGCCTCTCTTGTACAAGATCCCCTGTACCCTGTTTTTGACTTTGAAACTGATCCGAATCATTTGATAGAAACAGAAGTTAACAGCACCAGCATCTTCCACGAACTGAACTCTGTCTCCTGCATGAGCAACTGTCATCTGGGATATGAATCCACCAATCAGGGGCTTACAACAAAGATCACATGACAAATGCTGCCATTGGTCAAACTTTATATTGAGTTCAAACCAGAAAGTATTTCTTGTATTTTCTTGAACATAAACAAGAAAAACAAGAATTGCCTTTCTAAAAATCTCTTTACAATGAAAAAGAAGACTGGTGTTCTAATCATGACTTGAACATGTCTTATAACTAAAATACCTTGATTTTCTAGATTTTCTTTGTGTTATATCTCAAGAAAGGCAAGAAACAACTTCTTGAATTTTCTTAACATTGCCAAGAAAACTGAGAAGTACCTTTCTCAGAGTTTCTACATCAGAAAAACAAGAACATTTAAGAATGTCATTCTAGTGTTACGTGTTTAGAATGATCTTGACTTTTCTTATTTTCCTTACCTGAAGAAAATACAAGAAAAGAAAGAAACAGCTTCTTGTATTTTCTTAAACATTACCAAGAAAACTCAGAAATGCCTCTCTTAAGTTTCTAGATAAGAAAAACAAGAATGTATAAGAATGTTATTCTAACCATTACTTGTTTTTTGATATCTTGATTTTCTTGCTTTTTCTTATCAGAAGAAATACAAGAAAGGGCAGAAATAAATTCTAGTATTTCTTAGAACAATCAAGAAAACAATCTTGCTAGACAAGAAGATCAAGAAATTTAAACTTGAAATTCTAGAAATTCTTGAAGGCAATTACCGTTTTTAGAAATAATTTCTTCACTGAAGAAAAATGAGAAAAAAGTTCTTCGTGGGAGAATTCACTTGAAGAAATTTTTTCTTACTCATCCGTCTTCAGTCTTAAAATTTCTTTGTGTGAGAAAATTTGTCCACGAATTAAGAAAATATTTATTATTAAGAAAAACAAGAAAAAACATTTTTTGTAGTGTATTCACTGTTTCCCTGTTTACGCTCTAGGTTATTTGACCATGACGATGGTTGTTTTGTCAGCACAGGTAACGTAACGTATCTTACCCTTGACTTGTTAAGTTGTTTACAGTTGATACAAATCAAGGCCCCCTTTCTTACCGCATTCTACGATTCGTACCCCTGTAGTACTCTCCAAGCAGAGGTTGATGGTGGAAGATTTTATGGGTGGGATATTTTTATATATTGCCTTTTTTTGTCGCTACTACCTCCCTTGCAATTGGATGGGGAAATGGTTACAGACTGGCCAATTTGATACTGTCTTACCCACACCAAAAGATCTGCTTGGAGATTACCCCTGTAGTAATAGCTGGTCGGAGCCAAGTCTCTTTTAAAGCTCCTTGGTAGAGCCTTGCAGATTAGATTTTTCCCTTACCGGTGGTGCCAATGCAGATCGTCCTTCCAAATTGTGGGTTATAAACGCACTCCTGCCACAGTCCGACCTTGTCTTCAGCCCCACTCTGGGCTACCGACAGCCAGGCGGTTGTCGCTATCCCCACCACATACACAACCAGCCCGAGAAAAGAGCAGCCGATTCCACCAACCAGAAGACGGTTCATCTTTAAGCTTGTCACAGTGCTATGGTCAGTTTTTACGTCTCGTTAAAATCAGTTCAGACGCATCAGAAAGGTACCGTCTGCTAAGCACGCCGGGAGAACGTACTACACCTGCGCGAAACCCGTAATGTAGTCATGACTTTCACACTTCCCATCATGCCTAATAAGGATCACGGATATGACGTATAGCCACGCCCTCCCCCTTCCTTGACGTAATATTTCCAACAAGTTTGTTTGTTTGTTTGTTTTTATTTATTTAACCAGGGGGATACATACGCCGTAGGGCGCTTTTCAATGAGCTCTGGGCCTGGGGAAGACCCCAAACAAAAACATCAAACTCAAACTAATACAAATAACAACAAAAGTAACTTATAAAGTTACAAAAGTTACTAAATAATACAAAAGCAAGGTAACTTAAGTAGCATACATCGCGCATGAAATCATAATACCAAAATAAGTGAAACAAAAGTAAAGCCTGACCATCATATAAGTTCTATCCAAACTGGTCAACTATATTGTTTTGAATTATTTATCTAGTAAAAAGCGCAGGCCATAATTGCATTTTTGTTGGAATTAGAGAAAATGACGTACCTTCTATATCGTTCTACCCAAGGTCCTTGTTCTACCTTCTACCACGGTTGGGTGAATGGTCCTCAGTCCTCTCCCTCGCGCTACATCCTGGACTCTGGCAGTCAGGACGTCAGGTAGGTAGTAGGCGGGCTGCAGTCCTACTTCGCGATGCCGCAAGATGGCGCTCACCATGCGCACCCTTTTGGCCCCCATATGATGGCCAAGTGACCGTTAGTAAAAGGTTGGCTCTTTGAGGCACAGTTTGCATATGCATTAACATGACTTATGTAAGGTTTACCCACTCTGGGTTGGGTTTGAATAACTAAAAATATGTGATATTCAGCCCTTGATATATATAGCAGCAATGGGCAGTAAGTTTGAATAATGTATATGGAAAAGGGGCGAAGTCTGTTAACCCATCTTCGCTAACCAAATGTTTTCTCTTTTAGGCCATATTCAAACGAAACCGGTGAAAGCGTGATTCGGGTAAATCGTGTCCACGTGCCACACGTTCCTTCCAAACCGTGCCATAGAACTAACCGGTTAAGTTATATCTCTTAATAGTTTCAATTAAATACGCAAAATGGCGCCGTATCAATGTCAGAGGTCAACGACCTGCTTACTGGTGCCCCCTCCCAGCATACCTCGGCCGAATGCCGACGTGGTTCCGCCAGAGGCGGTGAAGCTCGCCCTAGAATGGACACATTATAGGTCATTACTACTCTTAAGTTGCTGCCGCGTACCTTTTACGTATTGTATATATTATTAGATGAAGAAATATCACCCCGTAATCCATGAAAATATATAAAGTGAACCGATGAAGTCACATAACGTTTAAGTTTTAGAATGCTACCTTTACAGTACATTTTCTCAGATAGGAAATCTCTGTGCACACAGATACACGCAGAGAATCAATGTACAGGCTCGCACACACAGACGCGGGTGGAACACAGTAGTAACAGACGCCCAATTTTGCGTTACGTTTTATTCAAACTTCACGCTTTTGAACATTTTTTTCCTGAATAGTAAGCATGCACGAAAAAAAACAGGCAAGGTGTAACTTGAGTTCAGTTTTTCACCTTCATCATATCCGGGACTTAGACTACCTTTGACGTCATGACTTACACTATTGATGCTTCGCTCACTCGGCGATTTAATTGGTGGTTATAGGAAACGACGGGGTTTTATATGACGCCACTTACACCTCTGAATGGGTCATTAGTAGTTTTTACATTCAGTATTCTTGCTCCCCCATCTTAGACTTGAAGTACAAGATATTTACAAGAAGGTCACGCTGGGAACGCCATTAACCCTATCTAGACCCGCGCCAACTTTGATGTCCGATAACGTCCGAACGGCTTGTGCTAAGGCCACCAAACTTGGTGACTTTTCTTAAAATTTTGTTTCCAACAATTTCATAGCAGTGGGATGAATTGATAATTTTTCGTGTTGCCATGCCAAAGGGTTTCTGACAGGCATTTTTGCAAAATCAGTAATTTTGACTTAAACAATGAAATTTTCAGGGTTTCGTGTTAACTTACACATGGTTCCTAATATTAATAACATCTTTTATAATTTCAGGTAATTATTATGCATAATCTATGCTACTTTGATGACGTCATTGGCCAAAATCCAAGATGGCGGACGATATCATTATATCAGGTACATTCCGGCTGTTTTCCTTAAAATTTCATCCCATAATCGATCTTTTTAAGTATTTTCGAAAATTCAATGTTGATGATCCAAGATGGCGGACAGATTAAAAAAAAATATGCATGACGTTATTTTATGACGTTACTTGTGTTGCTATGGGCAACATACGATTAAGTAGACCTTAACCCTTGTCCTGCGGGGCCCATATATATATATATATATATATATATATGGTTGTACATACAGTACCATCTATATAGTGCCCTGTATATGTGGGATTTGGGGGTGTTTCTCGTGCAACGCATCACACCGCAGCGAAACGCAACGTATGCGAAAGTAACTACGCCGCCGCAGGGCAAAAAAAGTCAAGGGTCTGTAACCTGATTAAGACATGAAATTATTTGAAAATATTGTATCATAAACACTTTTCGTTAAACTTGTGTTGTATACCATTACGTTTTAAGAGAAAACCGGTTTTAGGCAATAAATCACATAAAAGACGTCATAATGACGTCATATTACGTCATTATGATATCAAAATTGTTGATATGATTGATTATTACTAGTACACCATACTCTGAAAATTTAGCGGTCATACAATATACAGTTCTTGAGTTCTGAGAATGAGCCCCTCCCCCGTCCCAAAAAAAAAATAAAGTCTAGTCTAGATAGGGTTATGGCCACCGGTCAACGCTGCTATGTAAAGAGAGTTAGTAGATATATATTGAATACACAATTATCCATTCTAACACATCGGTCTAAGATGTATGTTCTACCTTTGGGTTGCTACCATACATGTATACACGTCGACAGCTCGGGACTTTCATACGCTTAAAAGTCTTTACACACGTTTCACATTCTTGCACCATTCCTTAAATGTTCTTGACATAGACAGGTATTATAAAAATGACTTCTCCAAGAAATGAAAACATACAATTTTCAACAGCGCTAGCGGAGTATTTCATCCCGTCCTGACATATTGCCCAAAAATGTATATGTACATTGTAAAGTATATACAAGGATACCTGTTGGTAGACTAATTTTTCGAAGCAAAGTAAAATTATTTTGATGAAAAATATTTGAAACTCGTCCTGTTCTCAGTTTCAGAGTATTAATTGTGTCTAATAAAGGATCGGATGGCAGCTTGAAAATGATATAGATATAAAAGAAATCCCTTCTAAACTCTTCTCGGGGATTGTTTTGATTGATACTCCGCACGAATGACTGTATGCCCACGAAGGAGTGCGTGGGAGACAATGAATGAATAACAATCAACTGCTTTGTAGCCCGTCACTCGAGCTAACTCAAAATTGTCCCTTTTTGTTGTTGAAAAAAAAAAACTCCCTCACTATACACCTTACATAAACGTAACTCTATTATTGCTCTTTCTATTAGATTTCTACATACGTGGCAAATTCACATTATGTCTTATTCTCTTCGAATGAATTGCCGCAACTACAATTGAGACCTGCAAGTCGAGGGTGAATAAAGAATATCCATGTCTATGTTTCATAGAAAATTTGTTTCTAGGTTCATGTTGTATGGAGTTCTAGAGTTCTGTGGAGACTCATCAGCCTGGGTGCCATCCACCATATTTCTTACATCCAGCTCCTTATTGTTGGTAGCTATCATGGACAATGGAGGATGGTACC
Source organism: Branchiostoma belcheri (assembly GCF_001625305.1). Classification (NCBI taxonomy): domain Eukaryota; kingdom Metazoa; phylum Chordata; class Leptocardii; order Amphioxiformes; family Branchiostomatidae; genus Branchiostoma; species Branchiostoma belcheri. Next base: position 86,689 of record NW_017803996.1, read on the forward strand.
CAGGCTAGAGCCTCGGATGTTTTTTAAGACAGGCGAAAATCAATGCACGTGCGGATGTTATCCTTAAAAATAAATCAGTGTGGCCTAATTAAATATGCCTGACAGTCAGTCTACTTAAAAACTGCTACAACATCTGTAAGCTCTTCCATAAAAGATTATTCTTTTTAAAGGATATTTTCACATGAAATTGTAGAATCACAATACTTGTAATTGAATCACAATGTTTTCAGCTAATTTTGTGCCCTCATCACTGAATGTATATAAATCTAAATTAAAAAAAAAGATAAATGATGTAGAGGCAGACTCAGTGTAAATACTTTGGACACAATATAAGGATCTTGCTAAAGACAAATAGCATTTGTAACACATTTTTTCTAAATGAATTAATTACATCAAGACTAAATTAACACCTACGTTGAAATGTGCCAATAATATTCATACAGTGACAAATGAAACAATGCTCGATCAGGCAAGATACAAGTAGTATAAATGTTAAAGAAGTATCATGTAGGCCATATATATGAAATCACCGCAAACCAAAAAACACTTGTAGTTTTAACGGAAACAATTTAATACTTTTGGCATTCATGCACTCACTAACCTTGTCAATCTCACTTTTAGACTTCTAGTATGTTATTATGCAGGGCACTTCTTATAGAATGTAAAAAAAGGGAACCCTCGAGATCGAATACTTCTCTGTGGTAAATGACTTTGAGTAGCTTGGCAGATGTACTTCTTCTTTTTGCTGCATCTAACATCGTCCCACATCGGGATGCCCGTTGGCGCTGACCAGTACTGTCCACAGTCTCGTGATTCATTAAATATATTCCATATCCAAGATTTTGATTCTGGCTCTCCTGGATTCCATGCCTAATCCCAAAAAAAGGACTTAATTTAGTGTCAAGTAAGTAGATTAGCATGATTCAATTGTTTTTAATCTCGTCCGGCGAATGAATTGTTGAGGATGAAGGACGAACACAAAATATTTAATCTGTGTACCTTTTACTAGGGAGTGGCATTGGTAAGGTTATTGTTTTGGTTTTGTTTGTCCATCAAAACATACTTTTGTTCACAAAGGCACGGGGTGAATAAGAGTAAATGACCCTCAAAAACTGATGATCTGTCAACAACTGGATCTGTCAACAACTGTTGACATCTAATGTCAGCATTCTGATCTGAAATGTGAATAAATGTGATTTGGACTTCACATAATTTCAAATTTAACTCCTCGCAGTTTGCGGAGTAAAACCACTTCACATTCCTTCACATATTTTCACATTTTACATTTACATTTTTTTTCGGTCAAGTTTGTATGATTTCACATAATTATATCAATTTTTTTTAAAGTGTCACATAGTTTGACGTAGACATATAATAACATTTGACGATTCAAGTTTTCAAAAAAAGGCAAATTCTGTGTTTCACATATTTCTAGTCGGATTCACATTATATCCCATTTTCTCAGAGTTTGGCACATATAATTTTCACATTTATGACCCTGGTAGTGGTAGGTAGGGAACGTTACACTGGCTTTTTTTATCTTTGACTTTCCTAAACAAGTTCACACAAAACACGTTAACGTACCTTGTATTTTCCTAGGGGAGACCCGTCTGCCCATTTCCAAATGTCGCACTTTATCAGGCCAATCCAGTAGGTAGATTCCTTAAAGTTTCCAACTTTTCTTATCAGGTTTCTTAGAGCGTTGTCCAGTGCTCGCGTCTTGGGCATGGCTAGTGTCGCTCCATCTTTCTTACATGCGTCGAGGGCTTCACCATGCGTCTTTTTGTTGTGATAAACCCTGAAGCAGGTCTGAGCGAGTAGTTGGTAGCCATTTTTGCATTTAGCTGAAACAGTCAAACAGGACTTTGGTCAATACATGTTTTACCGAATTTCAGTACCTTTATTGTATAACCCATATACACATTGAAAAAACACATTTTGTGTTTCACATATTTTTAGTCCGATTCACATTATATCATATTTTCTCAGAATTTTGCAGAACGACAGAGTAGACACCAGTTTCAAGGGCAAATGGCATGCCGGCAGCTGCTAATCATGATAGGTTATGTTATGTCAAACAGCCTGCCAGACTTTTTGGTATGCCAAATGGCGAAGTGAAAACACAAATATCGCAGTAAATCCTTTTATTAAAACCCTTGTCCTGCTGGCATTCCTGACACAATATTTTTCAATAATTTCATGTCATAATTGGATCATAGACCCCCGATTTTTTTCTCTGCAGTGGCATAGTTACTTCGGAATCCGTATTTGTTGCGTTTCATTGCGGTGTGATGCGTTGTACAAGAAATACCCCCAAATCGTACCCACTGTATGTGTAGAACAACAATTGTTGTGCTCCGCAGGACAAGGGACTGGATACTGTTTTCCCTAGTAAAGTTGATTACATTTTTTGACTCTCAGATTGTCTACATACTCTGAGTCAGTTAAAAGCAATCAAACGTACTGGTAGCTTTCAGACATCTGAGGCTTTTGCCTTTTCTTTTCTTTTGGCAGACAAAAGGCCAAATATTAGTCTCTACTAAGCACCTTTGCGGGCCGAATAAATAGTAGAAATCTGCAGGCAATCTGGAACATCTATGACCGGATAACTCCCCTGGCCAGTTACAGTCTTTTAGGCCGATTTCTACTATCTATTCAGCCCGCAAAGGAGTCTGGTGGAGACTAGCCAAAATATGCTTTCAGGTGATTTTGAGCACCTGGCATTGCTCTTTCTTACTCTTATACAAGTTGGTAAAATCCATGAAGACTTACTTTTACATGTAGGGACACTGAACCCGTTGCCATGGCAACACATAGATTTAGTGTACAGTGAACCAGTAACTACTAGCTTCAGGGCACAGTGGATAACAACTAGCTACAGTGTACAGTGAACCAGTAACACCTAGCTTCAGTGCACAGCGGATGAGTAACACATTGCGTTTAGTGTATAGTGGATGAGTAACACATTACGTTTAGTGCACAACGGATGAGTAACACATTACGTTTAGTGCACAACGGATGAGTAACACATTGCGTTTAGTGTATAGTGGATGAGTAACACAATACGTTTAGTGCACAACGGGTGAGTAACACATTGCGTTTAATGTATAGTGGATGAGTAACACATTACGTTTAGTGCACAACGGATGAGTAACACATTGCGTTTAGTGTATAGTGGATGAGTAACACATTACGTTTGGTGCACAGTGGATGAGTAACACATTACGTTTAGTGCATAGTGGATGAGTAACACATTACGTTTAGTGCACAATGGATGAGTAACACATTACGTTTAGTGCACAATGGATGAGTAACACATTACGTTTAGTGTACAGTGGGTGAGTAACACATTACGTTTGCCTTGATGCACTGTGAACCGCAGTCAGATAGTTCATTGACTGCACGGCCAGATACTTCCTTTCTTTCTAAATTACGAACCTCTGCATTTTGGAGATCTTGCACTCCAAGTTCCATCAGACTGGCAGGTGAGTGAAGAAGCGCCGACCAGCTTGTATCCTGGGTCACACCTGAAGCGAACCACGTCTCTGTATACGTAGGAGTTGGAGCCAGTCATGGATCCTCTTGCTGGTTTTGTCAGCTTTGAACACTGCAGTGTAGTCGTCATCTTTGGTGGTTTGGTCGTCACCTGTGGCAGTGAGGTTGTCATCATTGGTGGTTTGGTCTTCACCAAAAAGACCCATTGCATTGTGTTTGTCACTGTTGGCAGTGTGGTCTGTTGAGGTAAACCAAATGTGGTCAATCTAATGGCATCTATATCAAGTACTCAGGTAACAACCAACCACTTCTACTTCTAGTTGCACACAGAACTGTGGTGATGTAAAACCAAAATTATCTTACTTACTTGAGCTGTAGTATTCGGCATGGAGTCCGGTGTTATTGTTGTCCCGTTTGATGGTGGAAGCATGCTGGTTCCCTCATACAGTCTGGCTGCAGACACAAAGGTTGACTCTGTCATATTGACTGGTAGGTAGGTTGCAGTCACGGTGCTATTCATGGGTTTAGCAGTTGTCCAATTGCCCTCCACAGCCATCCCAAAAGGCTATTAAAAAAGGTACAATGTACAATACATCACAATCCATTCGTTCTTTTCTTTTGTTCGTTCAAAAATGAGATTCACAAATGTAGTGACATAACAGCTACACCCTACAAAATAGGTGCCTACCTCTAATGCAATATTTGTCATAGTAGGTGCTACAGACAACATTTTTCAGACTTTGTCATCTATCTATATCTATCTATCTATCTATCTATCTATCTCTCTCTCTCTCTATTTACATATGTATATATATAGAGAGAGAGAGAGAGAAAAAGAGAGAGAGAGAGAGTATAGGTGCAGGTTCATAGTGATACATAGGAATTAGTGAATGATATAAGCTAAAATCACAACAGATTCACAGCCTAAAGTACAAAACTAACCATATTGGTTTCAGCTTGCTTTCCAGGTGTGGCAGTGAGAAAAATGGCGATACCAGCTCCTATGCCTAACAAAGCCAACACTGCAATGATGATTAGACGGAAACGGCGACAAGCCATCTTGCAACTTGTAAAAATTCCACAGGTGTTGGTATCTGTGGGAAATCAAATCATTTTGTAAGTTATCTTGCGCATCGTGTGTCATCATTATCATATCAACTGTGTGCCATGCCAAGCATTTGCAGTTGGATACTCTAAACACACTTATTTTGCTATGAATAGTAATAGAAATGAAAATATAAATTTTCGAGCTTTGTTTACCTTGTCGTAAGGCACCAGGTACATACATCCCATTGTCAACAGGGTCAGGAATGTTGTCTGTAGTTTTGGGGGCAGAATCAGGTGACTGCTGCCGTAGGTTGTTGATGTCATCTCCTTTGACATATATGTTGCTGTCAGTCGCCGCATCAGTTCTGGCAGCAGTTGTTTTACCTTTGGCAGGAAGAGAATTAGGCACATTTGACTGATGTGACTGAATAAAACAAAACAAAAAAAGCAAAGAATGTTTTTGGCACAGTGACACAACTTGTGATTTCCCTTGGAATTCCAGCAGAACTTCCAGGTTTTGGATCTCATTCGTGGCAAATATATATATTTTTTTAATTTCAAACTAAGTTACAGCGTTGTACATCATGTAGTTGTAAACTAACTACAGGGGGTGAGGTGAACAACCCTAGCCTGAGACCCTGCAATTGAATCATGTTAAAGTTCGCTTGTCAAGATCACGTCCATCGAGCCTCAGAACTCACAGTTCAAAAATGTGGTTGAGCTCTTATCCAAGAACGGGGTTTCGACCCTCATGAGATAGAACGGATTGACAGAAAGTCAAAAGGTTCGTATGAAATCACGCTTAAAACCAAGGCGATCATAAAAAGGTTGTCGCCACTCGGAGGTTTATTGGTCTGTAAATGTAGAAACGTTCTGGAATCTAAGACAGATTGAAGTTTTGTTCTGACTTATAATCTTAACTAAGATCAAGGTTTCCATTACACAGATACTTATATACTTACAAGGGATGAGCGTCTCAGACCTCATACAGGTTTACTTAGCCCTGGTTAGGCCGGTACTTGAGTATGGCCATGTGCTACTTGTTGGTTGTAGTAAACAACAGGACCAGGCGATCGAGAAAGTACAGAGGAGGGCCCTAAGGATAATCTCTCTTGGTGGGAGGAGGAGTGTCCCTGTCCTTCCCACTCTTAGGGAACGTCGTGAACTGGCGGCAGTTAAACTGCTCAAAAACATGCTAAACCCGGAGCATCCACTGCATGACTTGGTACCGGACGTGAGGCCAGCAGGAACGGGAATGTCTCTCAGGAACTCGGGGGGGATCAGGGTACCCAGGGCTAGAACAAACAGACTGTATAATTCATTCTTACATTACTCAATCCGTCTATACAACAGCCAAATGAAGGCTTAGTGCCTCTGTGTATAATGTAAGTGTTGTGATGTCTCTAATGTACTTTTGCTAAGTGACTCGTGTTTACTTTTGTTAGGTCAACACAATTCAGTTGTACCATGTACTACTGCTATGTTGATTTTTATGAATAAAGTAAGTATAAGTATACTTCTTGAGAATTCAAAGTAGGAAATGTACCTCCACCACCTTCCTGTGGTAAGGCATCGACAGATCCATACATTTGGTTGTGAACCAAGCCAACGACTTTCCGGCCCACAGTTACTCGAAGACTGCCCGTCCCTTCACCTGATGGTTGTCCATCATTACTGTTGGTCTGTCGTAGGGACAACTGTCGGTTGATCTCAGCTTTGTCTAAGTAATTGTACATGTGGGTGTCAGGATCGTCCTCATTGCTATCAGGAAGCGTGAAATCTGCACCTGCTGAAAGTTCCAAAAGATCTGGCTTACCGAGAGAAAAACAGTGCGTATGTCTTATTGTTACTCCATTGTTACTTGTTGAAAAGTTACTCCATTTTATTTATCTATTGAGGTTTATTGAGGAAAAGCTCTCCTTTAGCTGCCCACCCGAGGGTGGCAGCTATTCTTCCAGGAGAGGGAACATAAGACATAACAATACATCACATACAATTACATATACATTTACATTACATAGTATTTTTAAAGAAAACAAGTGTGTAACATCGTATGTGCTCTACTTATTCATGTCCCTCTTGTGTTTTAGTGGGCCTTGTTTGAACTTCTTATGTGATGCCACTGTTTGCAGCCCTTGTGGTAGAGAGTTCCATGATGCGGTAGTTCTGTATGTGAAGGCTTTTTTAGTGCTGTTTGTTTTTGGTTTGTCTAGTTTGAAGGTGTTCCGAGTAGCATATCTGGTTCTGTAAGTGTGTTGATGTGATACCGGCGCGGGCACAGTTGATTGTAGAGTATGGCTGGTTGTTTGGAAGACAGTCTATTTATTCATATTAATTGAATGGCAATTAAGCAAGAAGCAAGCATGCTTATAGATCTTCTCTACTCAAGACTACACATAAACAAAACGTCATTGCCACGACGACGATAGTCTCTGTTAGTGTTTTAGCTTTTCAGTACTCATTGTCATGACCTAAGAAAGCTATTCTAGTATTTCCTCATGAATTATGCAAATGAGGACCTGAAGTCATATACAACATCAGCATAATATTATTCAAAGAATGAGCGAGCTATGGTAAAAATACATGATTTCCGATTTTCCCCGAGGAACAAAATATGTCATTTTATAAAGGTATTATACATTCTTATGTGAACGCCTATATTCTCCTTTTATATATATTCCCTTTCAGACCTAATCTCCATGCAGATCAAATGGGAGTTTTGCCGAACGTTTAAGGTTAGAAATAGAGAATCATCAAGTTTATCAGTACAGTAGACACCTCTTTTGCATAAACAATAAAAATTTATCCCTACAACAGGTTAAGCCCAATAACCTTTGGAGACTGTCCACATGATCGGCAACGGAAATAAAAAGAAACCTGGTTGGGTCGCTGGAAGACAAACCAAAATGTCCAGACTATGCATGATATACAAGATCACTAATAAACTGGTGAACATACCAACCACTAAGTATCTGATACCAGCCCAGAAAAGAGCAAGAAACAGTCATGCCTTCATATATCAGAGTTATCAACCAAGAATTAAAGTGTTCAAAAACTCGTATTTCCCACTCGGGGTGGAACTCGTTGCCACCAAGCACAGTTGGGGCATCATCACTAGAAAGCTTTAAACAACTCCTGCAATTAAATACGCAAAGATTGAGTGTAACAAGTCGTTCGGTGTGATATAGCTAGCTGTCGCCGCGCCGCGCGCCTGCGAAGCTGGTTGTTACGCCGAAGGGCAGTTATAACGGCTATACCGATACAGATACTGTCTACTTTGATTTTGGGAAAAAGAAACTTGCAAAAGCTAAAGCAACAGCTCCAATGAAGGCTGCCATAAATGAAGAAATATTCAGCTATTCGGCTTTGCTAACGCGCAACAATTGAACAGTAACGACTAAATGTATTTCTTTCATGTATTTCTGGGTCAGTATGCTATTGATTTAAAAAAATATTTTACTCCAATATCAGGTTAATGTCATAATAGCTCATGCGATAATGCCATGCAATTTATAATGGAGTGAATGGCAAATAGTTTGGCTTTTCGGAATTTTATGCAACTCCCAGGTTTATGTCAATATATCCCAGTGATGCAAATAGCTGGTGACTACTGTATTAGCGTGTTTCCTACCTGTATTCAAGCCCTGGTGAGGAAGTGATGGCAACGGGCGACGAGCTTTGTTGTCTCCACGGTGCGCCATCTGACGCGACTCTTTTTTCGTTGTGCTCATCCTCGGCCAAGCAACTGAAGGGCAACGGACATAACCTGATCCACAAGTTGCACAGTCCTTACAGCAAAAAAAATATATGACTGCTCGATATACTAGTGACTGATTTCGGTGGGAAAAAGACTAGCAGCCCACAAGAGAGGGGCCAACATGCACTGGCGAAACAGTAGTTGAAACAAGTTGGTTTTCAAGCGTTTGTGTATCGGATAGCTCTTACCCAGACTAATCAGGCAAAACATGATGACTAAATTCATAATACAGTCTGTGGCTCAAGTACGAGCGCTTATGCCAAGAAAGGTTCAAAGGAACATTACGTAAGTCTACCGTAGACAAAACAAGAGATACGGAGATAGCAATTGAGTGAGATAGTAACGCGTACATGACAGAAAGAACAGCAAACATTACTGATTTCTTTGTGTGCAGTTCACGGTTAAGTGTTGTCATTTTCGACAAATTTAAGACCACAAAATGCAGCTCAAGGAAAATCTTTAAACGCAAAAAAGTTGTTTTCTGCTTTCAGAACCCCGCGATGGAACAACTTTGACCTTTGATCAAAGGACATACCTCCTTGTACCTTTAGTACTGTTGCTTGATCATTCACTATCAGTTTGATACGATCTGCCTTTTAACGAACAAGAAAACGTATGACAGTCCGTATGTAGTGATTGGTCTGCGCTTTTGTGAGCCTGGTCACCAAATCTAGCCTGGGTACCATCCGGATTTTCGCTCCGCAACGCCATCAGCTGTTTTGAACAGGCACTCAAGATGTGGCGGAGTATCCATGGTGATAATGATGAACATCCGGATGTTGCAATGACGCTGAAGGTTCTGAATTGCTATAAAATAGTTCCCCTGGAAATTATTCCTTAATCTATTCATAGAAAGCAAATCACGTGACATCGTTACCATGGAGACAATTTGGTTGTAAATCCCGATCCCGATTGATGACACAGCTTAATTTTGTGTAAACAAGAATCCAAGATGCATATAAAGTACACTAAACTCACTGAGCTCAAACAGATATCTTCCTGGTATGTTTGACTAACACTCAATATCTCAAAGACAAAGTGGATGTTAATGGGATCCACTATGAAGATAAAATCCTGTGGCAGGGCTGTAGAAGAACGGTATGGAAGGTATATCCCTTGGTAGCGCGTGTGGCAGGGCCACGGAAGAGGTGTATGGAAGGTATATCCCTTGGTAGCGCGTGTGGCAGGGCCACGGAAGAGGTGTATGGAAGGTATATCCCTTGGTAGCGCGTGTGGCAGGGCCACGGAAGAGGTGTATGGAAGGTATATCCCTTGGAAGCGCGGTGTGGCAGGGCCGCGGAAGAGTGGTATGGAAGGTATATCCCTTGGAAGCGCGTGTGGCAGGGCCGCGAAAGAGGTGTATTGAAGTGTCGTTGTGGGCCTTCGTAATTAGCACCTGTCGCGCTTAGCACCCCATATCTTTCTTCAGGTCGATTTCCCAATCTCGGCTAGTGCAGAT
>NW_017803997.1:0-1529 GCF_001625305.1 Branchiostoma belcheri
ATACGAAATAAGACGCAACAGTGCAGGATAAAAGTCATCTGCACCAACAGTTGCAAACAATGCTCTTAGAGATAACGTCAGACAGATTAAGAATGCATATGGGTTGCTTCATAATTTCGACCAACTGAATATCAGGTGATGTGCTACGTGTTTTAGGGAGGGAGTGGTGGGGAAAATTTTGATAAGAGATATCCAGAGTGTAGAGTTGACCGTGCTCTCGTGTGGTCTGGGTGGAATGAAGGATTCCTGCTGCCCGTATTTGTTTGTTTGTAAGGCCATGTCAACTCGGCCAATCAGAGAGCGTTACGTTATCGAGGATGGGTCCCCATATGTGTTAGATTTGGGGCCGGGGCCGGCCAGGGACCGGTCACGATTTTGCTGCGTGTACAAGTAATGCCCATCTGGATTAAATTTTGATCTGGGCCTCACACCGCTCAAAACGATATTTTTGTCCTAGCACAAAAATCAGTTTTACGCTAAGCGAGTCCCAATCAACTAAGTCGAGGAAAAAGCACAAGGTAGAATGCGGATACGGATTTCAGGTTTGGCGGAAACACAACCATTTAATTGCGTAGTGAACTTGAACTTGAACATAAACTTGATTATGAACTTGAACTTGAATTCAAAGTGAATTATTATACATAAATAGAATTGACATTGTGGTTGATAGACATACGTAAGAAAAATTCCCATGGGACCTATCCGGTCAACAGTATACAGCAGTTATATATATATATACACGTGGTCGTGACGTTGAGAAATATGTAATCACATAATAGCGACATTACAAGCTGAGAACTAAAAACCACCAAAAGCTCACTAAGATTGTGAGCAAAAGGCGCCAAACAAGGAGCAAAAATGCGACAGAAAATATAGAAATACAAATACATGTACATATATACACATCGAATTACTAGTACAATCCTGTCAACAGGCAAGAGTAAGATTGATATTCGGTTACAGTAGGTACAGGGCTGGTGAAAGTGGGGTCAGTGAAAATTCGGAACAAGGATCTAGCGGGCAGGCAGATGAGGCAGAATAGCGTAGCGGATACTTTTGTAATATCTGAGGTTTCCAAAATCGGAGAGATGCAGCCCGTCTGCCACGAAATAGTCAGGATTTTTTTGCCATAGCTTACAGTGGCGCCACGTGGTGGTGTTCGGAATGGAATCAATGAGAGGGCGCAAAGTTTTGCTAAACTCCCTAACGCGAGCATGGAAATCTCGCATGTAGGGGGACAATCGTAGCCGCCAGATCGGTTCCCCCACTATCACCGTGTGAACGGAAGGTATTTCTAGGATGTCTCTCACTAACGACGCAAGTTCATGAGCAACTGTGCGAGGGGATAGGTACTGTCTACATAGGTCGTTGTGTGCGAGTTCGACATAGACTATGTGAGGAGAGGAGGCCCTGAGATTTGGAAGTATTTTAGTACGGTATCGCGGTATAGCACAGCCGGGTAGACCCAGAAAATCAATAGCTACATTTGAGAGCCAGAAATCGGAAGACACAGCCCTTCCGCTAGCCGT
>NW_017803997.1:5514-23209 GCF_001625305.1 Branchiostoma belcheri
CAAACCGCAGGGACCTATGTCAAGTAACATTGAAGCAACATCAGAATATCTGAAACCTTTAAGTAGCCATAGGCTAGTAAGTTTACTTTAATTTTTAGATGCATCTTGCTGAGACACACACTGACATCAAATCTTATTTCTGATATGCATTTTCCTCGTAATAGTGAGTAAGTGGTAATCAAATTATAGATTGAATCTTTTTTATACAAATGGTTTCCTATAGCTAATCAACAAAAATGATGGTTGTGCAAAATAGGGATTAGATGTCAATTAATATAAACGCTATTTCACCAAACGTTTTACAACTTAAAGTAAAAGAGGCAAATGTTCCTGAGTAAGCCTACCGTCAGTTGGTTCCTCCTGTATCCATGGTTGAAAAGTGTGCCTCTGCCCAGAACCCTCTATCGCTTTTGTCTCTGATTCTTGAGGATATGTCAGATGTAGAGTTGAATCCCCACCAGTTAAGGGTAGCATTTACGGGATAATACCTGGTTCTGTCCGACGTTGCCAGCTCAGCGTCGTTCGCCGGGTTGGTGAGGACGTTCCCGTGCAGTTGGACATCTCGGCCCGAGACAACCAATGTGTACTTCTTCCCTGGAGTCAGTGCGATGTTGTCGTAGAACAGATTGTTCTCACATCTCTGCAGACTATTTGTTCTACTTCGTCCTTCCCACGGTTACAACGTGTTGCCCCAAGTTGTTAGAGAAAATGTTGTTGCTCAGTTGTCCATCGACATTCTCGAACTTTATCACATTTTCATTGGAACCGACATCATTGCTTGAGAAGACGTTGTTGTCTATCAATACGGGTTGTTGTGTCGAACTTGAGCTGGCTCCTGTCACAATTATGGTAGTCTTGGCGGTGTTTCTGAAGAAAAGGTTGTCCAGAACCGTTATGTTTCCACGTTTCTGGTTTGTCAAGTCGATAGATAGGCTTGTTATCAAGTTGTTAGCCATGTAGTTGTTCCTGACGCTAATATTGGAGTCGACTAGAACACTTCTGATCACAGCTTGGTCGTTGTCATCAGTATGGGGTTGATTATGCAAGAACACGTTACGTTGGATATCAAAGATTGCGCCATTTGCCGCAGTGACGTTGATAACTGTGCCTTTGGTGTTATCCACCATGCTGTTCTCGATGATGTACTTAGATGGACCTGCAACATCTGTCTCATTATAGAAACTGACCTCTCCGAATATCTCGTTGCTATCCCAGTAGTAACTTATGTACTGAAGACTCATCATTGTCTGTGAGACAAACCGGATGTACGTTTTGCCGTTATCCGATCGAGTAACCTGTCCAATCTGTTGACTTAGGCTTCTGTCGGCAAAGACCCGTAATCTCGAAGAGTAGGAATGAAACTGAACGAATGAGACCGTGAGTTCAACCGTGAAACCCACACCTCCGTACAGATGTTTATAACATGTTGAGCCCGTCCGTCCTGTCTGAACAAAACACATGTCATTGTTAAGCTGCTGATCAGGCTCCTCGGCACAGAGCCTCATGATCGATTCAGGATTAGCCAAACAGTTTGTAATACTCCGAGTGTGCGGTGTGAGTTCAAATGACCCTGCTGTAAAGATACTGTCGGTGATACGTATATTTGTTGACAACAAAACTCTAGACTTTCTGCCAGTGAGAGAAACACCTGCATATCCATTACAACCTGAGATATTCACATTTTTAACACTTTGTGTCGTTTTGCCTCCTATAGCTAGTAGTTGTATTCCAGTACCCACGCACTCAGAGATTTCAATGTGAGAAATGTTTGTAGTGCCCTGCTTGTCCTCAATGGATATGGCTGCGTGTGAACGCCCGTGCAGATTGCCTGTGTTGGTGAACTTCAAGTTTGTAAGGACCTCCGTGGTTGCATATTTAGATGTGATCCCTCCCCATTTTTTCATTCGACATGTTGGCCTAGGTGATACATGAGTGTTCATCTTGCATCTTATTCCAACATCGTAACGGTGCGTGCAACCCGAGTACACATTACCGGGTGGGCCACGAAGACAGTTGAATATACTCATCTCATTCCCCGTGCAGTCTGGCCGACTGTTGTAACGACCGATCCATACAGGTCCCGATCCTTGTCCAAAAGAGTACGTGCTATACACTGTAGATGGGCCGTATCCTAGCTCACGACAGACAACATTTGCATCTTGTGAGTCCCGAGGGGTACCTCCCCACATACACGTCCCCCATTCTCCATTATAGAACACCTCCACACGACCTTCCCAAGGGAACCACCCTCCCACCAGCCGGACCTGGGGTTGGTGAACGGGTACATCCGTAAGCTCAAAATTGATAGGCTCTGTGCGTGTTCCATGGGCAACAAGGGAACCTAGATTCAACAGACCAAGACATGGGTGTATCTTGATAGTAGACCCCGGGTCTATGGTAAGCGATGCGTTTTTTAACACAGTTAAATCTGCTTTAAAGGTGTAAGGACCTCCATCCTTTTGAAGATGGAGTGAATGATACAGCCTCCCCCCGATGTTGTCAGTTGCCATGGTAACATCTCGGCTGGAAGAGTCAGCAGGTGGAGAGGATAAGTCAGGTCCTGTCGAGGTAGTGGGGAAGTATTCCACAGCCGCGCGGTCGTTCCAGTCGTCAAAGTCATGAATTTTTTCTTGAATCTCTGTTTCAGCCGCAGTACCCCACCAGTTATACCTGGCGTCAATCGGCTCATCAGGTGAAGTTGTGGAGACCCTACTGCACATGGTGTAGTTCATGTCTGGGTTGTCCAGCATGTTGTGCCTTAGATAATAGTAGGACTTGTAGCCTCCGATCTCAACGGTACATGACGTAAGATCTGGGTGCTGGCCGTACTGAACATTGCCGTCAGTTTGGGAAGTGTCGTAAATATTGTCACGGAACACGTTACCAACCATATTGAAGATAATGTTCTCCTGTAAGTTATCTTCGAACAGAATTGACAATGTTTCTCGCGCATTGTTACCGACAAAGAGATTGTTTGTAACATTGACATCATTCGTTTCTCCTTCAAATCCAACAGCTGGTTGATAGGGGCAGCTGTTATAGGAGATTGTGCTATTAGCAATGTCAAGTGATGTCTCTTTACCCGTCACGTACAGAGCGAACCTTTTATTACTGATAATCTCACTGTTGTGTAGGATAAGTGCAGAAAACAGGCTGGACTGAGTATTTTTGAAGTGTGCAACGATCCCTCCTTGGTCATTTCCTTGCACATGACTGTTATGTATCTCCACTCTTGCTTCAGAGTATACATTTATGCTCAGACCCTTTCCTTGGCTGTCCTGACATGTGACATTCACCATGATGTACTTGGCGTGTTGTCCATAGTGGTTAATGTTTATTCCTGCACCATAGGCCCCATAGCCTAAAGCGACTACATCAGTAAGTAAGGCTCTTTCTTCTATGCTCTGTAGATAGATTCCACGGCCATCGTCGGAATGGGATATGATATTTTTCATATCAACCGTGCCGTTAAGAATATAAGAAATACCAATCCCAACGCCATTGTTGGAATGAGATACAATACCATTCATGTTTACTGTACCAGAAATGCTCTCCATGTATATCCCACTGTAAGCGTTATTAACAACTGATACATTTGACAATGTGACACTACCGAGTAGAGACCAGATGTGGATACCTTCAGAGCTATGAATAACCACCGTTGACTCCACAGATATGTTTCCTTCAGCTTCTCCTACTACGTACAGCCCATAAACACAAGAAGACAGCGTACTTCTGTCAATATGTATGTTTGTCACACCTTGTGATACTTGTATACCATATCGAAAGTTCCTAGTCGTTAAGTCGATGATATCAAGCGATGCTGGGGTTTCTAATCCGGAAACATCATCACCCTTCCTGACAACATCAAACTTTGCAAGAAACGATGCATCCTGTGAGCTTGAAGCCTGCAGTAATAACGTGATCGTAGATCCAGCGGATGTGAATACAAGCGGGTTTCTGAATTGGTAAACCTCTTTGCCCCAATGCAGTGTAGCTATCTCATTAGTCTCGTTTAATGCAAGAGACTCATAGATGGCGAGGCTGTTCCTTGACGGTGGATGGCTGAAGTAAGCCTGTGTTACCGTGACTCGTATATGGTATCCTTCTGGTGCCTTTACGTTTCTCACACATCGAAGCCTTACTCTCTTCCTGACCCTATTTACGATCCACTGTGGCTGCCCTTCCTTTAGCAAAAGAAGGGTCGGTCTTCTGCACATTGGTTCCACTGAAAATAAACGGATAGCTTGTACATTTCTTTCAAGTTTCCACCATGGCGCGGACTGTACATTGTTAACATGGATTCCATTACCGTCTTTTGAGCCAGAATTGACCAACGTTATATTTTGCAAGGTGACGTGTTGGGAAGGCTGCAGATCTACATACTCTATTCCCGACGAAGTCCCGACAAGCTGGTCCATGACAACGTTGTTGATGTCGAATTTTGATGTCGAAGAGCCGTGTATGAGCAGACCAGAAGCCTTGTGTGCATGTAAATGTCCGACATGGAAAAGATTGATATTATGTTGCTCAAACTTTTGGTTTGAGAGAGAGACTATGCCTCCCCAACCGACAGTGGAGTCACACATTAACCTCAGGTACCTGTACGAGTTACCCCCGCATCTACTTGTATGATATAAGCTGCACTCTCCAATGTTGTCTTCGGATCCATCACATCGGATAGTGAGCCAATTTCTGATTGATGAATCGTAACTGTAAGTTTCAGACTTGTACGAACCCAGCCCCAACTGCTTACAGGCGATCGTGGCGAACTCGCTGTACCAATCATGGCACACAGAAAGCCATTGCCCGGAGTACTGCACTTCTAGTCGCCCCTCCCCACTATTGGTGCCCCCCGTTAACCGAACTGGAATTGTTCGGTTCGACACGGTTTTACGGACGACATCAAATGTTATAGGACTTGATGGTAGTCCTTCTAACTGCAGTTTCCCAAGATTGAGGATGCCTACACGTTCATGGACACGGACCTCAACTCCTGCGTCAACAATGAGAACAGAGTCTGGTAAGATCGTGAGGTCCCGTGTCAGGGTGACGGGGCTATCAGAGGAGGTTAGTCGCAATGTTCCATTCAAACGACCGCCTAAAGATGAGGCTGTCATGTTTTCTGTGTCTACAATGTCTATAGGATTGCCGAATGGGGAGCTTAGATACGGGGAAAACCTAACTAGGCCTCCACTGTTCCAATCATTGTTGTCAAATATCTTCTCCCTTATTGAATCAATATCTGTAGTTCCCCACCAATTTTTTTCTGCTCTGATCTGAGTTACAGCCAATTGATGATAATCGTCACTGCTGCAAAGCTCTAAACCATCTGGACTATTTAGGAACGAATTCTGGGTGATTGTGTGCTCATCTCCCGATCCCACAATCTCGATGGTGCAGTACTCATTCAGGGGGTCAGAAATGTGTGCCAATGATTCAGGTTCATACT
Source organism: Branchiostoma belcheri (assembly GCF_001625305.1). Classification (NCBI taxonomy): domain Eukaryota; kingdom Metazoa; phylum Chordata; class Leptocardii; order Amphioxiformes; family Branchiostomatidae; genus Branchiostoma; species Branchiostoma belcheri. Next base: position 10,967 of record NW_017803997.1, read on the forward strand.
CATTGTTTTCGAAAATGCTGCTCTCCGCAAAAAGGGGATTCGCGGCAGCAGAGACATCAGTTGTGTTGAATAGCACCACCCGTCGACAAACATTACGGACAAACTTGTCTCCTGTTATGTTTACGGTTTTGTCGTACCCATGTACATGGATGACCGGCTTACTGCCGCACTGGCTTGAGTCAAACTCAACGTCTTGTACTGTAACCACCGCACGCGTCCCACCGACTTCGATAATTGTCGCCATGTTGTCTCGATGGACTCCGCCACTCAGTTGGACGACCGGAAAGCGATCTTCGTAAGAGTTGTCAACGGTTATTTTGACCGAGCCGTTCTTATTAGAGGTGAAGTTGGATTGGTCTATGGTGATCTGGTCGGAGATTGGTGGTGATGTGATATTCTGGTACTCCTGGTATTCTATGTCTAGGTTGAATCCATCTCCATCGTTACCTTCTGCCACGCCATTGTGCAAGACTGTGTGACTTCTGTTACCAGACACTCCGAGATATCGAGCATGGAAACCGTCCAGACCGTTGTTGTCAAAGTGACATCCGTCAGTCACAAGGCTGACTTGGGTTGTGGTGAACACACTGAGTCCGTGATGGGAGTTTGTACTGAAGTTAGACTGACGTATGTCCACGTTCATCGGGACGTCAGACAGCATCAGACCGGCACCGCTGTTCTGTTCAAACGTGCCGTCAGTGATCTGGAGGTTCGAGTTGTTATGTCCTCCTGTCACCTGCATCCCGGCTGGAAAATTCTTACTGAAGCTGCTGGAGACAATGGTCACGTCTGCTGAAGGGTTCTTGACTATCAGCCCGATTCCGTCATTCTCTGAGATGTCACAATTCTTAATTTGAAAAGGGGTCTTTGAGTTCTCGATTCTAATCGCTGCGTCTCCAGAGTACTTGATGTTTACGTTGCGCAGTAGAGGGGCAACTGATGAGCTGATAATGGCGGCTCTTTCTGCATCTGGATTCGCTCCTCCCGCGTAGAAGAGATCCACGTTTTTCAGTGTGGACTTCATGGCTGCATCAGCAGTACGGATGTCTAGTGCCTTCCAATAGACGTTCTCTCTATGGTTCAGTCCCTCACAGACCACACCGAGGTCTCCGCGGTTTTGGCCTTGGCCTTTTAATGGGAAAAATGAAGGTAAGTAGAAGCAAACTAGAGTTTAAACCTCCATGGAATGTTTAATGCTTTTGTAAATACTACGCATTTCATGCAAATACTAAGTAATGCATCGATGAAGGTTTGACATCCAGGTAATACGATACGCCAAAAAAGCAGTTACTCAAGCAACTGGATATGATTTTGAAAACGTCAGACGTTTCAGCTAGTATCCACTAGCTTTCGTCAGTGACTGAGAGACCAGAGGGGAAATGGAGGTTTATAAGCACAAACTATTGATTGATATGCAAATAAAGTTAAGACAAAATTTTGGAAGTCGAAAATGAACAAAAGTCAAGACAAGATAATGCAAATTAGTCAGAAAGCTCCTATTAAGCAGAACAGGAGCTTAAGTGTTGTCTGCCCTCGGGGCTGGGAGTGCCAAAAATCAAGTGCCGGAAAGATCCACCAGTAGCCCCCCTTCCCTGTTGAGGGTGGGGTTATACATTCTTTCATATATTGCCTCTTTAACACCCCGATCCCACCGACGTGTTTCGCGGTATAAGATATCCGTTGACTCGAGTTTGAAAGAGTGACCCTGGTTGTGTTGGTGGTGGTGGAAAATAGCTGAGGAGTAGCCGTTGGGTCTGCAATGTTCTTCGTATCTTACTGTGAGCGGTCGACTTGTCTCTCCGATGTAGGTGTTGTTACAGTTGGGCTCCTCACATTTGAGTCTGTAAATAACATTCGCCTTGGTATCTTTGTGAGGTCGGTCCTTAGGGTGTGCTAGTCTTTGTCTGAGGGTTGAGTGAGGTTTGAAGTTAGTGGCTATGTTAAAGTTTTGGAAGATCCGTCGGAGTTTCTCAGATACTTCTTGGACATACTGAATAGTTATGTTGACCTTGTTTTTATTGGTCAGTTGTTTGCACTTCCGGGTTTTCTTAGAATAATCTGAATGTTTGAGCGCTTTGTTGAAAGTCTAGTTTCGGTAGCCACACTTAGCCAGGGCACCTCGGAGGTGTCTATGTTCGTCCGTTTTGGCTGCTTTGGCTGAAGTGATGATGTTGTCTGCAAGATGGAAGAGAGTTTTGATCACTGCTAGTTTTTGTATTGATCACCAGGTATTGATCAGTGTGGGTTGGTTTCCTGTACACTTCGAAACTAAGGTTACCATCTTCCTCTACGATAGTTTTGGTGTCTAGTCCCGAGTGTGTTGTCATGACATGGCTCCTGTGTGAACTTGATGTTGTCATCTATCTGGTTGATGTGGTCAAAGAAATCAGCTGCTACCCTCTTTTTCAATCTGCAAGTGTTATCTACATATCGAAACCAGTTGGCGGGGGAGTGTCATTGAACGTGCTGAGGGCTTTGTTTTCAAACTTCTCCATGTACAGGTTTACTACAATTGGTGAAACTGGTTATCCCATAGCACAGCCGTGCATGTGTTGGTAGAAGTCTCCTTTGAACTCTCCTGTGCATCCTAAGCAGAGTTCTAGTAGCTCACAAACTTGGTCAACGGATAGGTTGGTGCTATCTGCAAGTGTATCGTCGGCTTCCCTGACTACTGACACTGCTTCCTTAGGTGGTATGGAGGTGAAAAGTGAGCACACGTCATACGAAGTGATGGTTTCATCATCCTCTACCTGAATGTCTTTGATTTTGTTGACAAAGTCGGCACTATTCTGTACATGGTGCTGAGATTTCCCAACTAGTGGTCCCAAAATCTTGGCTAGAAAACCTGCTAACTCATAGGTGACAGAGCCTATATTGGAGAGTATGGGTCGTAGAGGGACACTTTGTGGATTTTGGGAAGGCCGTAGAAGGCAGGTGGTTGCTCCGTTGTTGGATTGAGTTTTAGGTAGGTGGCGCGATCCAGAACTCCTTCAATTTGCAATTTCTTGAGAGCTGTACTGATTTTCCCTTTAAACTTGTTAGTGGGGTCCTTTTTCAAGAGCATGTAGGTGTCTTTGTCTCCCAATAGGTCCTGTACCTTCCTGTCGTACCTTCGTATCTAAGACTACTGTGCATCTGCCCTTGTCTGCAGGGAGAATCAATATGTCTTCATTGGTGGCCAAATCTTTGAGAGTGGTTTGGTCATCCCGTGTGATGTTACTAGCAGGAGGTTTGGAGACTTTGGTGCTCAAGGCTTCAGTTTGTCTCTGTGGTAAACGTGCCCGATGAATTGCTGACTCGGTTTTTGTGACAATGTCAATGTTGGGAATCTTGTTGGGTGTAACTGCGAAATTTAGACCTTTAGAAAGCAGTGGTTTCTCTGGTTCTGTGAGAGTATGGCTACTTAGGGCGAACTTCAACATAGCCACTAACTTCAAACCTCACTCAACCCTCAGACAAATACTGGTACACCCTAAGGACCGACCTCACAAAGATACCAAGGCGAATGTTATTTACAGACTCAAATGTGAGGAGCCCAATTGTAACAACACCTACATCGGAGAGACAAGTCGACCGCTCAAAGTAAGATACAAAGAACATTGCAGACCCAACGGCTACTCCTCAGCTATTTTCCACCACCTACAACACAACCAGGGTCACTCTTTCAAACTCGAGTCCACGGATATCTTAGACCGCGAAACACGCTGGTGGGAACGGGGTGTTAAAGCAGAGGCAATATATGTATAACCCCACTCTCAACAGGGAAGGGGGGCTACGGGTGGATCTTTCCGGCACTTGATTTTTGGCACTCCCAGCCCCGAGGGCAGACAACACTTAAGCTCCTGTTCTGCTTAGCAGGAGCTTTCTGACTAATTTGCATTATCTTGTCTTCACTTTATTTGCATATCAATCAATAGTTTGTGCTTATAAACCTCCATTTCCCTTCTGGTCTCTCAGTCACTGACGAAAGCTAGTGGATACTATCTGAATCGTCTGACGTTATCAAAATCATGTCCAGTTGCTTTTTGGCACTAAGTAATGCATATTATCGTACTTTTATTCAAAATATTCACATGGCGTCTACCCAGTAACATGGAAAACACTATTGAAATTTGTAGTATTTGGCATTGACAAGGTACGATATTGTTGATTATATGTCAGCTAGAGACTAATTTTCAGGATTCATACACAGCAAGAGTTCCATGACCTCATACTTTCGCTAAATCATGTTAACCGTTCAAACTAATTGGGCATTTTTTGCTAAGTGATTATACAAATCATAAGAGCCTCCTTTGCATGGGTTATATCAGTTGAGCTTATTCTCCTGTCAATGGCAATCTTACCTGATGAAAAAAGGCCATTCTAAGATTTTCTCATTTTTAAATTTTGAAAATGAGGTCCTGGCTTGTATAAATTCCTTCACTGACATCAAAATATGTATTCTATTCCTAGCAGTTACCACCATAAAATGGCTCAACCGTTAAGGCGCTATATCCGAGATGCAAGTTGGCACGGGCCTCAACCCCCCCCCCCCTTCCGCCTTGATGGGTTAATATATGTCTTTAATTTTTTTATGAAAGCTTTAAAATCCTGACAACTCTTTTAGTTATTTCACATGCTCAAAATCACAAACACCCCAAAACTGTGACGATTGCGAATTGATATAATCAATTCGCCTTTACATGACGGGTGTTTATGCGCAATATCATCATTGGACAGTCATTCAGCATTTGCCTTGTTGCTTCTGTTTACATCATAAGAATTTTGAAAAAAAACTTACGACACCGATGAGGTGGCAAGTCAAAATTGTGGTGGGTGCACTCATAGATGTTGTTCTCATTGCCGAGACACTGTAGGTCGGACACAGCCACGCGCCCTTTGCCAAGCCGGTACTTGTTCTCCACTCGTCCTGTTGCGAACCCCAGTTGTCGACACACCACCTTAAAAATTACAATGCATTTTCTTTTGACTAGTCGACCATAAAGAAATTATCTTAACTATAGGGTTATGTGATGTTCATTTTTTATGCAAATTGTATACAGGGCTGTGCAAAAGGAAATTTACAATGTCTTCACATTTAGACCCACAGGTACAGGCAGAACTAAGAACTAAATTACGTTGATATAAACTATGATTTAAGCTGCAGGTCCCAATACGGAGTCGAGTAAGGAGGGCGCAGGGATATCGGGGGCCTAGCTAAAATGCGGATAAAGGGGACGACGTACTAACTTAACTAAATGTTTTTTTAAAGAGTGAAAGATTAAGAGAACGAACATCTACATCTAGACTATTCCAGTGTTGCGTTGCATATGGAATAAAAGACCTACGGTATCTAGCTGTGGTACAAGTTGGATTTATTGCGAAGATTATAATAAGTAGAAGCAGAGATTTCAGGAGGGATCAGGTCCCTAAGATACTGGCGAGTGTGGCCGCGTACAATTTTATAAAACATAACCAGTGAATGAACATGGCGGCGATCCGAAAGTCTCTCCCAGCCAAGTTCGTTAAGTAGCGAAGAGTAAGAAGAACCTCTTACTACTCCTGAAACTGTAAGCGCACATTCATATTGGTGTGTTACGCCGAAAGGCGGTTATACCGGCTATACAGATACAGATACAGATATTGGATACGTTCAAGCCTTTGGGAATCATGTAGAGTGCAACCGTGCCATATAATGTCAGCATACTCGAGAAGAGGACGAATAAAAGATTTATAAATGATGTCGAGTACTGCTCGTGGTAATCTGAATTTCAGTTTGTTAAATGAGGACACACGATGGGATACCTTAGCAATCATGTGTGATATTTGAGTTTCCCATGACATGGTGGAGGTAAGAAAAGTGCCAATATGCTTATGGGATTTTACAGATTTAATAACACAGTTATGAAGTTAAAGAGAAGGGTGGTCATGTGGGTTTAATTTCTTAGAAAAACACATTTCTTCAGTCTTTAAAGGATTAAGTTCCATAAGCCAAGTTGAAGACCAAAGTGATATCTTTCTCAAATCAGAATTAAGTCGAGAAGCAGTAGAATCAGGATTACCCACAATATCTAGCAGGGAACTATCGTCTGCGAAAAGAAACGGGCAAGTAGCTAGACTGTCCACCATGTCATTAATATAAACAAGAAACAAACGGGGCCCCAACACTGAACCCTGGGGTACGCCTGCGCCGACCTGTTTCCAATCCGAACATTGACCATCGATTACAACTCGTTGTTCTCTACAGGAAAGGTAACTGTGGAACCAATTGAGAACTGGGCGGTCAACCCCGTTTCTTTGCAGCTTGAAAATAAGTCCTTTGTGCCAGACTTTGTCAAAAGCTTTAGAAAAGTCTAATTAAACGGCTCTGACTTCTCTATTGGAGTCAAGAGCATCAAAAATTTTGTCATTAATACAAATCAGTTGATTGACTGTGGAATATCCACAGATAAAACCCGACTGGAGATTATACAGTAAATTGTCGGACATTAGATGATTATAAATGTGTTTAAATACGAGAATTAGATACATTGTCAGGATCTCTTTTTATGTAAATTGGAACCACGTTTGCCCTTTTCCATACACTAGGAAAAACCCCATGACAAAGTGATAGATTGAAAACATATGCAATCTTGTCAGATATATAGGGACATATAAGTTTTAAGAAGCGATTAGCAATACTATCATATCCACATGCTTTAGATACATCTAAAGAAGATGCATAAAGCTCAATCTCATCAGGTGTAGTGAAACATTCCAAAAGACGCAGATCAGTGAGGTAATCAGGTTGAGGGAGGCTAGTCGAACTGTCATCTACAGAAGACTGGTCCGATAAGTACTTGTTAAACAGAGTTGCCTTTTCCCTAAAATCTGTCACGTAAGAGTGACCAGACTTTAAAGGTGGGATGGTAGAACTCGCTTTGTTACAATACAAAGATATAACAATTTGCCACTATTTCTTGTTGCAACAAGGAGAAGACGTTAGTGAATCAACGAGCCGGTTATGGTAATTAGACTTAGCAAGGGATATTTCACGTACTACTTTATTTCTAACCTTGCGATATAACGACCACAGTACAGCTCTGTTTGACACTTTAGCCTTCCTGTGTATCTTGTCTCTTCTACGCATTAACAATCTAATCTTGGGAGACATCCAAGGTTTGTCTCTAGGTCTTACAAGAATGTCCTTGTGAGGAACACATTTGATTTTAGCTTCAAAGATGAGTTCAACCAGTTTTAAAGCTGCATCATCAACAGTATTACAGTAAAAAAAATGCATATCACTTAGTGTCAGACGAAAATCAGCTAGTAAGGTATGGTCGATTTTAGGGTAGTCCCAGATGGTGCGGACATAAGGGCGAGGAGACTTTAAAGACAGATTGACGGGAAGTTATTATAGGACAGTGATGGCATCCAGAAAGGGAAGACAAAACAGAGGTAGATTTGACAAGTGATTTTACATCTGTAAACATTAAATCAATCAAGCGAAGGGGAACGTGACAAGTCACAAGTCGGCTCACTATTCACCTGAGTGAGATTTACCATAACTGATGCTTGAAATAGTTTAGGATGATGTTCATTATTTATTAAGAAATGTCATTTCATGCAATGAAGGTAAAGTTTCTTTTTAATGTTACAAATTGTTTACTTACATTAGCTTCCGAACCCTCCCAGCGCCAAGTGTAATATTGACAGAGAGAACCCCACTCTCCGTCCCGCTGGACCTGGACACGTCCTTCAAACACGGTTGGACCCAGCAGCCGGATGTTGTGGTCACGTGTCACGTTATTCGCCTGGTCGTCGGGTGGGTTCCTCTTCCGGTCGAAGACGATTCTGTGTTCTTGAGTGCCGATCTGTACAGGAAAGACAGGAAATATGTTCTTGTCTTATATTAACGATGAGATACTACCCATGCATACGACGGAAATTTAATAGCATATTATCAATTGACAAAATCGTAATTTCATTGAACAAACGTTACTAAATTACGCATGTCAGTAAATGGCGTACGCGTGTTTAACCTGTTGGGACGGGAGTTTGACTTGTATCTTACAGATAAATGTGTTGATTCCGACGCATCGTATAGACTTTTTTCGATGGAATACTCAATTGTTAACGTTAGCAATACCAATGTCAAAGCAGAACACTTTTAAACACTTGGTGATGTATGTATAATAGACAAACTATGTATTCATGCCTCGCTATATTTTAGAAAGAGAGAAGAAACGGCGATTAACAGTAGATAACAAGTAGAATCTGAGATTTTATACCTCCGGGCTTTTTATTGTATATTCTTATATGTTGTTTGTGATGAAGAGTTGATTGTGTTAAATTTTATATGTTAGATTTTCAGGTTGTGTTAACACAGGTCAACATTTTCATCTGCAGCATCGGAACCCGTTATCGAACGCTTCCATGGCTTCCATAAAACGAGTCGAACGCGTTTCGCCCTACCCGCTTGTGCCCCTTTCGAAATTTCGAAAACAGAATCCGGACGTTGGAACTGATGTTGTTGCATTTGAGGGTTTAGGGGCACCAACGTTTGGCTCATATTGCATTGAAAGGCGCGTTTTCTTGGGTGGGTATGATATAAATAAAATACAACACGGTGTATTCCGCATCGCCCTCGGTCCCGGCCCTCCCGCGAGTCGGATCGCCCGACGGCCTGCGATCCGACCCGCGGTCGGGCCGATACCTCGGGCGATACGGAATACCCCGTGTTGTATTCTATATGTATTATGTAGACGTTTAGAACTTAGTATTAGAATATAGCGGTTCAGTATTCAATGCTCCATGTTTTACATGTATATCCTTTAGACTACTGTTGGTCACATATGCATTTAGTCAACCTGGACAAGAATATCCAATGAAGATTTATGCAATAAAATAAAAAAGCGATACTGCATGGAGATTACAAACTTAGCAACCAATCCACCAGCAAACCAACCAAACGACCAATCAACAATTAGATTAACAACATGTTTATTGTATTAGGAAACATTAAGCTTTGATATCAATTTGTGAACAATAGCGAGTAATTTGGTTTCAGACCTTCACGGCTTTTGCCAACTAACATCATTTTATCATAACTATGGAAATAATGACGTATTATGCATTTTGGGAGACACGATGTTTTCCTCTACATAACTTGCATTTGCTACAAATATGAAACCCACCAAGTTACTGTACACAACAATTCATTACTCCGTAAAGGAGGTATACCTCCTGGAGGAGTATTGTGGCTATATGGTTTTTCGGAGGTAGTCGTTATGCCCTCAACAACTACAGGCCAATATCACTTCTGAACATTATCCCTAAAGTCTTGGAAAACCTTGCAAATAAACGTATAAAAGACCACATCCGTCCAATGCTGACAAAACACCAGAGTGGATTTCGAGCGCACGACAACACTACTCTCCAATTAGTCCCACATTTGGACGAATGGACAAAAGCATTGGACAAAGGAGAGGTGGCTGGTTGCGCCTTTCTGGACCTGCGAAAGGCTTTTGATAATGTCTGGCACAACGGTCTTCTGGCCAAACTAGAAGAATACAGAATCCGTGGGTCCCCCCTAGAGTGGTTTTGCAGCTACCTCACAGATATACGTCAGCGGGTGCATCATATTTTGATTATGAAGCCAATGGTGTAAGGCCCACATTTTATTAGGAAGCTCTCTCTGCGCTCTCTCTCTCTCTCTCTCTCTCTCTGCGACCTCAAATTGGTCGGAGAGCGGAGAGAGCACCATGAGAGCGCCGAGGTCGCCATGTTTTGTATCTAAATTAATGTTGGGGCCGTTGCGCGCTCTCACTGGGGTTACCGCACTTTCTTTTTGCTCTTACGGTGCTCTCACGGCGCTCTCACGGTTCTCGTCGTTGCATCGCCGTCCTCGGTGCTATCACGGCGATAGTTTGTTCCGGGTCCATACCATCGCCGAGATGACGGCGCTCATGGCGCTCCCATCGCGTTCTCGTCGAAAGGGCGCCTTGAGAGCTCTAAGTGGTATGGGGGTATAAGAAAGCGGATGATGTACCAATTAAAATATGTATTAACATTTAAAAAAAGATCTTTCTAATCCTCTCATCCTTGAAGGCTAAGTCCTAAAGTGTGAAAAATCCATCAAAGTCGTCGGCGTGACCGTTCGGAATGACTTAAAATGGGACTCCCATGTCAGGAATATGATCTCAGGTGCCAACAAGAAACTCTACCTACTGCGCAGGCTCAAACGTTTTGGATTATCAGCAACTGACCTGACAACTGTCACGTTCGACCAGTCATTGAGTATGTGGCCCCAATTAAGCACTCGACTCTGACTGTACAACAAATCACAAGCCTGGAATGTGTACAAAAAAGAGCCTGCAAGATCATTCCTTGCCCTCTCTACTACAGCTATGAATTAGTAATCAGCAAACGGCAGCCATTGAACGTGTGCAGAAGCGGGCATGTCGTATCATTCTTGGGAGGGCTTACACAGACTATAACACAGCACTTACTGTCTGCGGACTAAGGAGACTTGCTACCAGACGAGACCACTTGTGCGCCAAATTTGCAAGCAGCATTGCAACATCTGAAAGAACTGCTGAGTTAGTACCCGTTTCCAGGGGACAAACACATGGACGGTCCCTTAGGAATTCTAATGAACTGACCCTACCGACCTGCCGAACTCTAAGGTTTAAGAACAGTCCTGTACCGTCGATGTTGCGGATCCTGAACGCTAACTGATATTAGAAGCAATTGCCACTAATGTATTATTTTAAAATGTGTTATTTTAAAGCATTGTATTATTTTAAAACTTTGTTGTAAATATTTTTAATGTGTCCTGCACAATATATATGTACAGAAGGCGCAATTCAGCCTGTCTGGTTGCAATGTCTTTTATCAATAAACCATTTTTGATTTGATTGATTTGATTGAGTAACGGAGTCCTTGAATCCAACATCATTATCAGATCAACGGGTCCACATATCTAGATTTGCAGAGCGTTGTCAAGATCCCCGATGAATCCAGACTTCCCAGACTGGCCACTTCCAACTAGGCTGTGTGTGACGGGAAGACAAACTCGCACAAAATAGACACCCCGTACTGTCGTACCACTCGTTATAGAAACTCACCAATCCCCACTTAAAGCCACCGTAGCATACTGTCTGCAACTGTAAAGACGGGCACGCTCTTGGTTGACATGATCAAAGCAGTTGGTTCAACCGTGGCCGTTTAAGTTGAGCGGGAATGGCCGTGTAACGTTACCTTTCAAACTTATCTTCCATGACCGTTACAGGCACATGATACATGATGGCAGCCCCGTCTCATGTTTGCACACAATCCATACAACAATGTATTCTCCACTGTTTGTTGACTTTGGGGCATTTCCAATGAGGAAGAAAATTCCAGATGAGATTCTTGGCAAACTTGAGCTTTGAACTTACGGTGTCTAACTGTGGACAGGCTTGTGTACGGTCATGAAAACGGTCTGGCGTAAATGTTACGGAACATCTTGACAACTAAAACTAACGGCGATCTTTCAATCGGTTCAATCAAATTATCCTCCCTCGAAGATCCATAGCAAGTTATAAATAAATTGTTTCTATTAATCATGATGTTTCACTTCACCTAATTTTCAAATTCGGCAAGTATGAACTGACTGGGAGTTACCGCTATGCGATTAGAGAAATTTTCCATTACGTAGGAAATAAGGTTTTCATCTGAATCTGATACATGCTCAGTAAAGACATTACAAGAAATAGTTACGCCTAAAATTGCCATGATTTTCAAACACGATTAAGATGTCTAAAATATATTCTATCATTTAACAAACACGTGAACATTCCATTTCAGTGCAACATTGCAAGCTATAAAATGCCAAAAGCATTGGAATGTCAACTACTTTAGCATTAATCCTTGGTTATTGTCAGTCGTCTATGAACGTCAGATCAAACAGCAACATTTTCTCCTTTTGGAGTACGAAGGACATAAAAAGTACGTTTAGACATCTGGGTAATAAAATACGTCAAAAACAATTACTTATGACACGCAACTCGATATGGAAACTGTCAAACGTTTCAGGACAATTTTGAGGTAGCGACGGAATGTTCGTCAGTGTCACTATAGAACTTGTGCAGAAATGCAGTTTTAAAACCAGGAACTATTAAATGATATGCGAATAGGTGAAGACAACTATTTGGAGGTCCAAAAAGAAACAACAAAAGTTAGATAAGACAAAGATTGTGCAAATTAGTCAACTGCTCCTGTTGTTACAGACCAGCAGCTTAA
>NW_017803997.1:24343-25734 GCF_001625305.1 Branchiostoma belcheri
CCCCCCCGGTCCCCCCCATGTCAAAAAAAGCCCGGTCTAGGTAGGGTTAAGTGTTGTCTGTCAAGATGTAGACGACACTTGGTACAGATTAAAAAAGAATGCTTCGATCACGTTGACGACATAGATGAAAACATCAAGTTCACACAGGAGCTGAGTTATGACAACACGCTTCTCTTCATAGACACGAAAACTATCGTGGGGAAAGATGGTAACCTTCGCTTTGAAGTATACCGGGAACCGACCCACACTGATCAATACCAGGCCTTAAATTCCCTACCCCCTTTGAAACACACACTAACAGTGATTAAATCTCTCTTCCATCGGGCAGACAACATCATCACAAAGCTAAAACAAACATAGAAACCTCCGAGATGGACTTTCAACAAAGCTCTCGAACGTTTTGCTCAGTTCAAGAAAACACAGAAGTGCAAACCATTGCCCAACAGAAACAAGGTCAACATCACTATTCCGTATATCCAAAGAATATCCAATAAACTCCGATGGATCTTCCAAACCTTTAACATTGCCACAAGCTTTAAAGGAGTACTAACCTCCAGAAGAGGGTGCTATATTTTGACAGGCATTTATTTTTGGAAGTGAAAAATGCATATTATTTTACAGTATACCATTAAATGCCCATTTTGCGCGCAAGTCTTAAAACGCATCGAATCCAGGACAAACTCTCCAAATACCCTCAAAACTATCCCAGAATACACCACGCTACTCCATTGGTATCTATGTTTTAAACAAAAAGTTACGTTACAGACCTCATCTCGGGGGCGATAAGAAAAATTCGTACCGTTTTGTGTTCTTTGGTATCTTACCGACCATTGCCCTTCTTGGTGTCCTTATCGCCCCTCATTTATGCCGCAAATATTGACGATGAAAAAACGGCGTAATCTAGTTATCCTTTCCATAAGTGGCGTAATCTAATTATCTGTCCATAATCGCTTCTGTAAAAACATTCTTGGGGTACACAGAAACGCTAGCAACGGAGCATGCAAAGCAGGGCTCGGTAGACTATCACTAGACACAGACGTATCTGTACGCCTAGTCAAGTATTGGCTAAGACTGAGGCAACTAGACGCTAATACACATCCCCTACAAGTCGACGCTTTACTATCTCAAAAACATATGTTAATGCTTGGTCACAAGAAAACTGTGCTACACCATGTGAAAGAAATACTTGACCGCAGTGGTTTCTCATATATCTGGCATAACGACAACATCGATCTCGATAAGCAACACATATGTACATTACTTAGAAGTGGACTCTCTGACATGTATATCCAAACCTTTCTTTACAATCTCTCTGTTGATGTCGGTAAGCTAAGATTTTATAGACATCTGAAACCTGTATACACAAATGGAACGTTATCTTCACATCAAAG
>NW_017803997.1:25754-26353 GCF_001625305.1 Branchiostoma belcheri
AGAATATGTAAATATTGTACAGGAAACGCAGTGGAGGATGAAATGCACTTTATTTGTCATTGCTCTCATTATAGCACCGAAAGAGATCAGTTATTTGAAATGGTCACCAAAATGTTCCCCAGCTTTATTCACCTTCCCAGCCTACAAAAAACTGCATTTCTATTAACACCTCCCAATTTATATATCTCGCAAAACGTCGGCTATTTCATACTCCACTGCACACGGAAAAGAAATTAAACCCAACAATAACTACAAATGTATATATAAAGTAGCATTAGCATCACTTATTATCATTCTACTGTTTACTGTTGTTATCATGTTCTTGCAATTAGCCCTCGGGCATGAATTTGCAATAAACTTTCATTAATACTTACATGCAAATACGTTGAGAAAATCAAAACACGCAGGATGAAACTGGCGCCCACTGTATTCGACATCCTGATATAATAGTATCAAAGCCACAGGTCAAGCAAAGTAAAACAAGTAATTTCTCAATAATCAGCTTGTTAGTGTGTTTGTCTCCTACCATTTTCGCCGAAAAAATGTTTATGTTGACTTGAAGTGTATGAGTATTGCGTAAGCCAGAGTTTCCGGATGTA
>NW_017803997.1:27232-30078 GCF_001625305.1 Branchiostoma belcheri
ACCAATATTTCAAACTCCTAAAAAAAATGAATTAGAAAGTTCTCTTGGACGTGCACAAGCTTATCAATAATAATAAATAACTATGCCAAAAGTAAGTTATTTAGAATAGCTTGTGAATTTCTTCCGTTACTCCTTGTAAAGTTTCCTGTTAACGTTTACTTCTGTGGGTTTTGTTTATTTTACGGTTTCTCATCTATGGAAACAGTGCGCCCTGACAGAAAAATTTGGCTACACTCACAGCTATCAGCCGTCCCCACACGGACATGCCGACTCCCTCCGGGAACAACAGCCGAACCCCCGGCTCGATCGTCAGGGTCGCCGCCTCACCGAGGATGATTTCATCGGTGACGTTGTACGGACTTCCCGACATTCTGATCGTGTGGTCCCAGTAGTATGATCCACCTATGTCGTCAGAAACTCCACCGGACAAAAATCCAAGTAACAGCAGAGAGACCAGAAAAACGCGCCGCCACAGAGGCCCCATGGTGGCGACTGACTGAGTCAACCTGCGCAGGACTTAGCTTGTACGTGTGTTTGCATACTGAACTTATTTACACTCATCTGGCGTATCTTCTTGCATACACAACAAAAAAGGCTCTCCGGTATGTTGCAAAGCTCCGATAGTGATCGGTCCGTGAAGTGTAGCGGTCGATGACACTGTTGTTGACACCAGCCCACTCTGAAGCCCCGTCACACATGGCCGTGTCCTCTCGGACACTGCCCGGTCACTCCAAAACATGCCACGGCTTACACTAACTCTAAATTATTCAAAAGGTTAGGGTGTGCACTAATGATCGCTGTTGACAAGAGAATGATGACCATAATAGTAGATTTGACCGGGCCATTAATCATATAAATGGCCCCTCAACTTTGGCAGTATCTCCGCAAACGTTTGGATTGGTCAAATAAAGAAGTTGGCCAAGTTTCACCTCTTGAATGACGCAGGTAAAGAAAATTGTACCGAAAAAAAATCTTGAAGCCCGGGTAAAGAGTCTTATGTCTATGTGCAAGGTTGGCAGATGTAACTTGTGTCATGTAGTAAAGAAATATGTTGGTTTTTTATGCTTGGATTGTGACGGTATTTCAGCTGGTGTATAAATGCGCAGTATTACGCAACCTACTGCAGTTCAATCGACCTTCGCAGAGGGCAATTTTAAAGTATACATTACAGGCCTATACGCCAACAAAATTCATTTTGTAGGTTATACCTTACACTCAAACATATTAGCTTTTCGTAGTCGTGAAAAGATTCCTTGCCATATTTTTTGCAAGGGACACATGCCATCGGGAGCAAATGTGACGCCATAAATGCACCATGGTGGCCACTGACTTGGTGGTCATACTGCACTGGACATGCATGTGTGTTTGCATATCTTATATACACTCACCGTGCGTACAACAAAACAGCTTTTTGTTATTGCATACCTTGTTCCATGAGGCGTAGCTAGCTGTTAACCCTTGTTAGAGCCGGTCCACAGTGAAGAATAACACAACGTTATGCGTCTTTCGTAAATTCAAAAGCAGGAAAATGACGGTGTACACAATCCTATCAGTTTTAAAGCCCAGTTCACGGGAAATTGTTTAGACAAACAATAATTCAGTATTTAATATTGCAAGTTATTGTCTGTTTCCTCTGTTTATAGAACTATATGACAGTTTACTAGAAAAAGTGGTACGCTAGGGGCTTCTGCATTGTCAACCTGTTTTTTTGTCTATCTTCTAGCCCTATACTTAGCCGCTCTGTTACTTGTTAATACAGGCAGGCATTTGATCGACCACGCTGCTATTATATTATTACATTCCTCACCTGCTGTGTCATTATTTGCACTTGTAAAGGCGGACACGCTTACTGATAAACGTCTAAGTCAGTGGGTTCACCCGTGTGGGTTGAGGTTGGCTGAGAAGAAATAGTACCTCGTCATGTTGGCCTCTGAAATTCTTCTACCATTACCGTTGCAGGTATTTGCGGCTTTTGAAAGATAGACAAGTGGAATGCCTGACACGCCGGTGCTTGATGGCAGTCCTGGCTCATGTTTTCATAACATCCCTACAGTAATGTATCCTCTACGGTTTGCTGACATTGGAGATTTTCCAACCAGGAAGAAAATTCCACATAAAAAAGTCTCAGCACTTTGTTTTCCTTTGCAAACGACAATATCTGTTAGGGGTGGTGGTGACGACAAAAATGAAATCTAGTCAATGTGATACACTTTTACTGACTTTGGAACATTTCCAATAAGGCAAAAAAACACAGATAATAATATAGGAACATTGTACGTATGTTTATCTGTCTAGCTTGCTCGTTTTCACTAAAAGTGTCAAGTCTTTGACAACGACAATTTTGTTTTTATGAAAATAGAGATAGAATAATGATTGCAATTTTGTTGACTACATTGATTTAGCTGTCCCCAAAGATAATCTAAAACCACTGTTCAGTGCTACCACAGTATCTTTGTGATGTGTAATTATAATTTAAAAACTTACAAACTCACGCACGCACACACATACAACCAAATTCGATCTTCTTTAATTTATGGCCTGTTTCTTTACTTCCTCTCTTGTGTATATGTCCTTATTCAATTATTAATGTATGTTTTCTGATTGTTAATTGTCTTTATTGATTGTATTCATCACAATTCTAGGAAAACCCTTCAATAAATATTGTAGGTTTCTGTTTTCCTCTGCACATTCCTTTCCTTAGTTTCTACAAAATGATTTGTCTTGCTTTATGTACAGAAATTATAAACTAGAAAACCAGAAAGTTTTAACTTAACACACTAATAATATAAAAAAATGTTGCCAACATTATTTTAGGAAAAGTCACTAAGTTTGGTGGTTCTAGTGGG
>NW_017803997.1:30098-30573 GCF_001625305.1 Branchiostoma belcheri
CCCCCCCGTCTAGATATTGTTGACTTATCATCTGCTCTATTTTTCTCTATAAAGGTCTCCTGTTAAAACTTTTGAAATCAAATTTACTGTGTTCCGTGGTATAATCGATGGAGCTCAGCTCAATCAACTACATCACATCAATCAATTAATCAATCAATGGACTAAAATGTTACCTCCAAATATATTTCATTACACATTATCCTCCTCGTGAATATGCCATTAGTAACATAATGCTTATAAAAATACACTGTATGGTACGATCGGTCTTCAAGATGACTGTTAACTGCAGTCTTACAAGTGTGCACATTTGCAATATTTGAAAAAACCAAAGGAATTCCAGTTAGCAAGCCATTGGTACAGAATTATTGAGATAATAAAAATAAATCTTGGCATGTCATCGAAGCAACGAATTATTTAAGCTTGTTTCGTTGATGAAGGTTAGACATCCAGGTAAACGATACTCGTAAGAAAAATT
>NW_017803997.1:31356-43720 GCF_001625305.1 Branchiostoma belcheri
TTTTTCTAGTTACTTGTATATAAGAGTGAATCGGTTCTCTGTTCATTTGTGACGCTGAAGAAGAGTGATGGATGTCACTCGAAACGTCCGGAAATAAATCCGATAACCGATCCAGTAGTAGAGTTTGAATTTTCTTAAGCTTGTGTTTAAACATTGTCAAATACATAGTCCACACAATATATATAAAAATCTGTAGCATGCAACCGTTTGACTTAAAAGCATGTGGTTTGCATTTACCACCAGAAGGTCTTGACGAAAAAGACTTATATTACACTTTTTTACATATATGTTCATTTTTTCTTATAAATTTCTGTATATAATGTCTCAGGCGAATTATTTACACTAAGTACTTTTTTTATATTTAACAAATGTAAAACACGACTCTACAAGTTATTCTAGTACATTGTATATAAATGTGAAATAGTTTACGTATTGGTTTGTTTGCCTGCCTGCATACATGTGGTATTGGGGTATAGGACACACACTACTCGTACATTAAACAATAAGGGAAGAAAAAAATCGAGGTAGATTTCCCTCTGACTGAGCAACACGAGATAACAAAATGCATATATTGTTAAATATACATGCCTTAGATAATTAAGTTTTACATAGAGATAAATTGGGCTTTTTACATATAGGGGAGACATTCTATCTTTCCAGGCTGTCTTGGATTTTTTTTATTAATGAGTCCCTTCCGTCTCATGGCTCAAGCTTTAATGCCAAAGAAAAATATTATTATTATTATTTTTTATTTAGGACCATGTACATATCTATTTACTTTTTAACTTTGTTAAGATACAGTATAGTTGTAAATTAGCATCTGCACATAATAAGTGAGGCACATTATTTACACATAATGGAAAACTCTCTAAATGACTCAAAATATTTTGATACATGGTACTCTACATTCTCTAACATTCTTATAAATGAAACAATAAGGAATGTCAAGGCAAAAAAATCACATGTAGAAGCTTTCATTTCAAACGATCCATGAGCTATACAACATAACTAAGTAGTTAAAAAATAAACATACATTCATTTGATACTTCAGATCATGGTTGTTATATTTTGTCTGACGTATTTTGGCGTAGAGGGAAAATATTCTATATTTTCAGGTTCTCTTCAATCTGTTTCATTAATGAGTTCCTTATGTCTGATGGCTCAAGCTTCACTGTCATAATTGATGCTTCTTCGTACAATCTCAAAGCTTCTGTTTCACAACCAAGAAAGGCCATGTTTGCCCCCATGTTAGTAAGTAAATTGGCAATGTGAAGATGTGCTTTTCCCTGACCATGTATACGCCTGAACATCTGCAGTGCCTCTTCGTAGTAGCTATTTGCTGTCTTGTGATCACCAAGACCACACCAGGCTACCCCTAGGTCGGTTAGGATGTTGGCGATGTCAGGGTGTGGCGTTCTTTGACCATGGATACTCCTGTACATCTGTAATGCCTGTTCGTGGTGCCTGATAGCTTTCCTACGATCAGCTAAGTTGAGCCAGACGCGTGCCATGGTCGCCAATAAGAGGGCAACGTCTGGATGTGGTGTGGCCTGACCGTAAATGCCCCTGTACAACAACAGTGCCTGTTCGAGGTAGTCGACTGATTTCCTGTTTTCACCAAGGTCCATCCAGGCCTTCCCCAAATTAAAGAGCACTGTGGCTACGTTTTGATTTGCCTTAGTCTGACCACTCCTATACATCTTCAGAGCCTGTTCAAAGTAGCTTATACCTTTCCTGGTTTCACCTAAGTGAATCCAGGCATCCCCTAGGTTGTTGAGCGAAGTGGCAATCTTAGCATGTGTTGCAGTCTGACCATGGATACTCCTGTACATATGCAGTGCCTGCTCATGGTAGCTAATAGCTTGTCTGTAATCACCATAACAGTTACCCCAGACTGTCCCCAGATTGCCCAGAGACATAGCGATATCAGGATGTGCTTTGCTTGGGCCATGGATACTTCTGTAAATTTTTAAAGCGCTTTCATAGTGAGCGATCGCGTTTGTGTAACCATTCAAATTGTTCCAGGCTGCCCCCAGGTTGTTATGTATATCTGCAATAAGAGGATGCTCTGAACCCTTACCAACGATAGTACGACACATTTCCAATGCCTGTTCAAAGTACTCGATACCTTTTCTGTGATTCCCCATCGCATCCCAGACTTGCCCCAGGTTATTAAGAGATGTGGCAATATTAAAATGTGCTTTGCCCTCACCATAGACACACCTGTACATGTGTAATGCCTTGTCATAGTAGCTGATTGCTTTTTTGTAATCACCCAGATTGTACCAGATTAACCCCAAGTTGTTTAATGCAGTGGCAGTTTCAGGGTGTGGTTTTGTCTGACCGTAAACATTTTTGAACATCTGCAGTGCCTGATCATGGTTGCTTCTTGCCCGTCTATATTCACCAAGGTCATGCAATGCCATGCCCATTGTTGTAAATATATTGGCAATGTCAGGATGTGCTGTATCCTCACCATAGATATTCCTACACATCTGAAGTGCCTGTTCAAGGTATACGATAGCCCTCTCGCTGTCTCGAAGTTCACGCCAGTTCTTCCCTAAAATGCTAAGTGACAGAGCAATGTTAGGATGAACTGCATATTGGCCATAAAGACTCCTTGTCATCTGCAGTGCCTGTTCTAGATAGGCGAGTGACTTTATGTAATTACCAAGACTGTGGAAGGCACATCCAAGGGTGTTCAATGGTATTGCAATGTCAAGATGTGTGGTATTCGGACTGCAGATAGTCTTCTCCATCTGCAGTGCTTGTGTTGCATAATGGATTGCCTTCTTGGGATCTCCCATTCTTTCCCAAAGTGTCCCCAGTCTGTTGAGAGTGGTTGCAATATTACTATGCGCGGTACTTCTACCGTATACTTGCCAAAACATCTGCAGTGCCTGGTCATAGTAAGAGACCGCTTCCTCGTAGTCACTCGCCCTTTCACAAACTGACCCAATGCAGTACAGTAGCTTGGCGATATCAGTTTGTGCTGCGCCATCCCCATAGATTTTCTTTGTCCTATCTAGGGCTTCTTTTTGGTAACGAATCGCTTTCTGATGGTCGCCAAGCTTTTGCCAAGCATTTCCCAACAAGTGCAAGAGAATCGTTCTATCAGTGGCCACATCCTCACTTAAGGCCTTGTCTAGAAGCTCGATGGCCTGCTTGTATTCACATAGCTCAAAGTACATCCTTGCTTGGATGTCAGAGGAGGAATCATACAACTCAGGTATAGAGTTGACTGTCTTCATTTCTTTCAATTTGGACAGAAATGCTTTAAGGGGCAATGCAGTGTAGTAGTATCGGAATAACTGTTTTTCATTCGATAGATAGAAAACCTGCGTCACTGCATTTTGTTGCGATTCATCCTTGCTCTGTACCGGCAACTCCTTTTCACCAAACACTGATTTCATAGAGGCCAAAGCTGACAAGTTTTCCTTCTGCCCACCGTTTGCAATGTACGTTCTGAGTCTGAGTTCTGCTGAGATGCTAACCAGCACAGCTAGATGATGTGCATTTTCAGCACTGACAACTTTGTTCATCTTCATTTCGTCTATAGTCTCCCAAACCGTTGTAGGCATGACACCTGAAGTTAGTGCCAAGCAGTCTACTGCCAAAGCTGGGAAGCGATACAGTCCCTTTTTTACATCCATGATCTGTGCTTTGACTGTTCCCGTGTCGTTGAATCGTTTAATGTTTTCCATCAGTGTGTCCTGTGCCAGTTCAATAGCCATTTTGCCCCCATTAGCTTGAAGTATCTTAACAGTGATGCCCATGTATATGTCAAACAAATTCTGGTCCCCTGATATCAGACATGGGTTTCTCAAGACAGTAGAAAGGTGGTAACCTTTTTCCAGATACATTGTGACATCATTTTGTAACATTGAGGCCATGTTTCCTGGCGTACGGATGAGTTCACTGGGTGGTTCAGTGTTTGTTCCCTGCCTGCCCAGTGGAGTCTTGCTTGCTTTCGGCATGGAGCCGTCAAATGCAAACCCACGTGGTGTAACTGAGTCGTGGTACCAACTGTCACGGGTTTTTTTGGAGTTGAAGTCATTGAGAGATTTTATTCCCAAAGCTGGGAGAATGGTTTCACCCAGGTTGACCACCTTGAGATGTAAAAAATGGGTGAGTTTGCGGAAATACGCAAGGGACTCTTCACTTTCGTCTTCTACCAAAATGGCAAATTCCAGGTCTGAGTATGGAGTTACCAGCCCTGTGGCCTGAGAACCCAAACCCATCAGGGAATGCTTACAAGGAGGGGGGCCTATTACTGTCATACACTCTTCTACAAGTAGACTGATGAACTCCTTCCTATCTGCTGCAATTCTTTCAAACAACTGCCTGACAGCCTGAGCTCGCTTTGCCTCTGTCTCTTTGACACACGAGTCATCTGCATTATGTACATAGGGATCCAGCTGCTGGTCAATGGTTTCCATCTCCAGCTTGATCTGGTCCCGTATTTCCTTCAGCATTTGTTTGTGTTTAGCACTGTTGTCTGGAGTGACAGATTCATGGATACCCAAGGCATGTCTAACAAACGCCTTTTCTGTATTGGTGATTGCTATTCTTATCTTACCATTAACAGCTTCGTCTATTGACCTGACTATAGCTGCATTGTAGAGTGCTGCTGCTTTGACGAAGTCTCCCCCGTCCCCTGTCTGCTGACCTCGCTTACAGTAGACATCACCCAGCTTGCACAGGGGCTCCACCTCCGTCTGGTACTGCTTGGCTGTGGGGTCTAAACATACAGAAAAAAATTTGGCCAGTCTCTAAGTAGTTGGAGAGCCATGTTTTGGTAATGGTGGGTTTCTAGGACTGACAAATTTGCAAAACGTCGACAAACCTATATCAAATTTCATCACCTTTCAGGTAATAAAAGCTCATTGATGAAATTGAATGGAAAAATAGTTAAAAATAATAACTTAAAAAGAAAGGCTAAAAAACCAAAGGTAGACAATATGTGAACTGAAAGAAATAGGGCACAATTTTACTGAGTTTTCCTCTTACCTCTTACATGTGCAACCCTAAGTGCACCTGCAAAGTGCTTCTCTGCCGAGTCCAGGTCTTTTGTTACAAGGGATGCGTCCCCCTTGTTCAGGTAGTCTTGATGCTGACTAGAAAACAGAAGTCAGGCCAGGTCTTTGCTTTGCTTAAATTACAGGACTTTCGTGATCTTTTGACATATTGACTATGTATCTCAAGGCGTACTTTTGAAGTTACAACATAGATTATTGTTAGACTAGGCATCTTAGAAAATGCATTGTCAAAATGCAAAGTCCGCTGAAATCGTATACAATGAAATATAGTTAAATAAAGAATGACTGAAATATCGTTTCAAACTAGAAAGGCAGCTTTTTGCTTCACCACATCCCCCGTGGCTTGAGCACACACCCTGTACCAAAATGGACCTATCCCCCATCCTCACTCAGCCTTGTCCTATACTTAATTTACAAAACAAATGCTTCCCCTCTTTAAGAATGACTTCTAGTGATCCCAAATTATGTTACGGTCCAGTTAATTCAGCATCAATCCATTTAGTGATTACACATTATATTATAATGCATGGTCCAGTTAAAAAAATGGCAACACACATGTGCACTGTAACACACATTGCTATAGTAGATTTCCTATAGCACAGCCCAAAAGCCCATATAAAACCATTCCAAAGCCTGTATGAAAAACAATATGTCTTCACCACACCACTACGTGGTGTTGATGAAGCCATAACAATAATTCTCACCAGTTCGGGTCTGTATTGTCCTCAACAGCAGCAGCGGCTACATCTGTTCTGCTTTCCTGGATGCTGCTACAAACAAGATTCTTGATAAATATTGGATGTGGCTTATGTGATAACATTCAATGGAAGCCGGTGGGTTGCGCTGGAGGTTATTGCAATGGTATTTATTTCTAAATTTCAAGATATCCTCCAGTCAAATATGTGTGTGTGCATGTGCATGTGCGTATGCATGCGAAAGAGAGTATGTGTGTGTGTGAGAGATTATGTGGTAACTATTTTTCCCAACATTTATGTGCGTGTATCATATGTTTCTGTGTATTTGTATATGTATATATATTACGTAATACATGGATGTGTGTCCTGGTTTGTGTATAATTGTGTGCGTGTGTAGTGTGGTGTATGTTTGTGTGTGTGTGTGTGTGTGTGTGTGTGTGTGTACTGTATGTGTGTGTGTAGTGTGGTGTGCATGTGTGTGTGCGTGTATGTGTGTGTACATGTGTGTGTAGTGTGGTGTGTATATGTGTACGTGTGTGCAGTGTGGTGTATGTGTGTCGTGGTGTGTGTGTGTCGTGTGGTGTGTGTGTATGTGTATGCGCGCGCGTGTGTGTGTGTGTGTGTGTGTGTGTGTGTGTGAGGGCTGCCAGTACCGTCACAATGTGCCAGATTCTTACCTCCCTGAGGTTTGTCGATCGCTGGCAGGTTTTGAATGTTTCTTCAGTATTTGCTCTATGGTTTGGCTGCTTTCTTCTCTGTTCGGTGTATCTCGCAACGGCCGCTGCAAAATCCAACCAGATGTATTAATGAGTGTTCCTATCTTTGTAAATAGTTTTCGTGTTATGTGTCTCTACATTGTTTTTGTAGCAAAAAAAAAATCTAAGGCTTATCCTTCGGAATTACTCGGAATGCATGCTTACATTTAGGTTGGTGATTGACCAAAGATAATTGTATACATAGTCATTAATCACTTTCAGGTTCGACATTACATATATTACAAATAAGTCATCGGAATAATAAGGAAGCTTGATCATGGTAATTTTATCAAGTTGCTTGATTAATTTAAGATTACACGAGCACTGCCTCTTTGGTTTGAAAATATATTAATACATTCTACTCACACTTTTTGCTTCCCAGACTTTATTCGTGTACCTAATGCGATGGTGTAAAGTCTCTTCTACCTCAGGTCGGGCTGCGTGACCCATACCTTTGAGCAGAATCTCTATGAACAGGGCCTTGTTGTACATTGTGCCAGCCTTGATGAGTTGTGCTTTTTGACAAGTTTCCTTTCCCTCTGCGAGGTACAAATCCCCAAGTGATTTTAGGATCTCTTGTTCCACGAAGACGTCTCCTTTTGTGATGGCAGCTACTAGTTCTTGTGTGTATGTGTCCTCAGCAGACAGAAAGTCTTGTTTTGCTACCTTTTGGTCGATTCTGACACAGATTTCTGCTACTCTTACACAATTTTGGTCAGGAGTGCCCCAATAATCCGGTTCGAAATACAGAAACTGGGGAATGTACAATTGGAACAGTTTCATGGAGAGATTGGTCATGTAATCTAAACGATGTTTAAGTGTTTCTAGTATATTTTTATCTTTAAGACGCATCAATGCAGCACTATAGAGCGCAGAAGCCTTGTCAAATTCTGCTGAATGTCGAGCAAGTTTGCCTTTCCGTAGATGTAGGTCTCCAAGACTTTTCAGGACTTCTATCTCAGTAAAGTGATCATTGGCAATAATAGCTTCTCGAAGTGCCCGCCCATAGTTCACTTCTTGTCCGTGGTGACTCCTGAGGCACAACTCCAAGTTCTGCACCTTGTCTGCTAAGCTAGTCCTGTCGGTCTCAGACATGTCTTCCTTTGCTCCGATGATTGACTTTTGTGCACCTGGGGACAGATTTACTAATGAGAAGTTTAGTTTATTGCAAACTCTTGCCCGGGGGCTAATTGCAAGTCATAAACATACAACAATATCGAAACAGACTATAACTATGTCTAAAACTATGTCTGAAGGGTTTGACTTCTCTTTTGTAAACCGTGGAAGACGTCATGTCCCACCAAAATTTCCTTAATGTGGCATTATTTTACACTGCAGTGTTTTTTTTTTACTCATCGGTGGGAATTTAGAAAACAAGTGTTGCAGTTGAAAAAGAAATACTGGGTGGATCTAAATTTTAAATTGGTCATTACACTTCTGCACAACCAACATGTTCCCAATGTTGTTCTACAATAATTCATCAGTTATTCAATTATGGTATCAAAAGAATGTATTAAGTGGTTTCAAATTGGGTAATAACCGTCTGATACAGTTTTTTCATGTACCATTAGAACGTCTTAGAGGACATAATAGAACAATAAAAAAAGGAACACACAAATCCCAGGCCCTTACACACACAGCAGGAGGCATGATATAAAATTGCAGTCTGTATACTGTATGAAAATGGCCTTGTAATGGTTGGTACATGTTATTACAGATAGATTTGACTAGACTATGAGGTACGAAATTATAGTCAGTAAATTTCAAAGTAAAAGAAAAATGGATCAAAGATATTTACGCCAGATATGATCCCGTGTCCTTACGAATAAACAACAGCACCAGGAAGTCCCCACCCGGATACAACTTCCAAGAAATTACTGTTTACAGCGACAGTGGCTCAGGTATTAGGACTCTGACGTTATGTCAACATGCTTCAGTGAGAGCTGAAAGTGAAAGAGGTACCGACCCAGTTTCTGGCCGTAAAATAAACATTGGACTACAGCAGGACCAAAGAGGGAGTCCAGTCTGCAAGTTAAAATTAACGGCGGAGCACAACAATTGTTGTTCTGCACATACAGTACCATCTATATAACATCCTGTATACTATTTAGGTACAATTTGGGGGTATTTCTCGCATCACACCGCAGCGAAATGCAACAAATGCGGAAGTAACTATGCCACTGCAGGGCAAACGATTTTGGGATCTATGATCTATTTAAAACATGAAATTATTGAAAACTATTGTGCCAGGAATGCCAGCCGGACAAGGGCTAATAATAGTACTACCGATCTATTACTGAATTTTAGGGACCATCGGCTGGCGAAGTTTACTAGACCGCGAACATTGGGTCACTGTTGTACCTAGAACCCTGCTTTATGCAGAACTTTGCTCTGGATAGTCTACGCGTATTCAGAACCCTGTCTGGGGCAAATCTGCTATCCTTGTTACTTAGAGATTATCCAGAACCGTGAATGACACTACTGTTTATTAAACTCTAATCTATTGCAACCCGTTCAGACATTCAGCTAGATTTGCGGGGTTTTGGTACGATTATAAGTCAGGTTTCATGACACAGATTACCTAGTTACCTATCAGTGCCGTCAGACTTGTCTAATGCTTACCTGGATGTCTGAGACTCCGCTGGAACCTGCATAGAGACCTGTTCCTGCTACAGGCCTAGGTGGTGACTGGGGTTTTCTTCTGCTTTTGGTGGGACTTTCCGCTACGTCATTGCCGGAACTTTCCGTTGCGTCATGCTAATGTCAACAGTCTTTGTTACCTGGTACTCGTCTGGAACGCAACAAAGGTCACCAACGGCTTAAAGGTCACCCGTTACCTGATATGTTTACACCCAAAGCCTATCAAGATCACAGACAAGCTTCCTGTGTAAAGTGTGTGGACACATAGTTTGAGTCAATTGGAATGGTAGTTATGTCTTCCCTATATTCCTTGCAGTTTGTGATGGGTTCTGTGGTTAGATATTTATAATATCAACATGAATGATTCTATGGAAATATAGCTACCTTCAAGTCTACGTCTAAGCTACATGTACCCTTTGAGACAGGAGCATGTCATGTATGTATACACTGTTGGCTGGGTATACAACGAGATAATTCTTACAAGTAGTCAGAATATAAGTCCATGTCGCTACATGGTGTCGCCAAGTAATACTAAATGGATCATTAAGGTCTCATTCGTGAGTTTTTGTTAACTATAGCCGCCTATGGCAAAATACGTAACTTTACATAGGCCAAAACCAAATAATTTGAATGACAGCCATCTAGTCTATCCAATCAATTTTGAGCACAATGGCCCTACATTACGTCAAAAAATTCCCAACCAGATCTAACCCAACAATCTCTTTTTATTTATTTATAAACTGCACCTGGCCACTCTCCGCCAGAGGTCCTCCAGCGCTGCTACCTCCTGACCGCATTACCCATCACAACAGCGTGTAAACATCCGACCTGTCGCGCGGATGTCAACACTTACCCACTAATTTTAGCACATACAAACAACCTCTCATATCACAAGCGGTTTACGCCAACTGACTTAGCTAAAATGCAATTTCTGGCGGATATAAACACACATCCATACACGCATTTAATTTTTAGTACGATCTACTTTAGAGTACCCACGCGGAAGAATACCGGAATGAGACCTTAAGGTTACGATTCAAACATGCAAAATGACTAGGTACGCCCTTGCTACTTCTTTCAGCACTCCCTGTGGCTAGTGCCGTCGTTTGGTCCTTTGGGTCCGTGGGGCTAATATTGAGTCGAGCTTAAATGATTCAGGTATTCCGGTGCTTAGATACGCTAACCTTAGGTAATAAATGCCACATTACAGGCCTTAATATTTTAAATCATCTTGATGCCTATAATGTAGGTGCAAATGTTTCACTGGATAGACGCAGACACAATTTGTTACGTTCTGTGCATTTTATTGTTTTTGAAATCATTCTTGTACATCCGGCATTATATTTAAACTGTAAAATCAAGGGTGTTAGACCTCCATTCCACTAAGACTGTACTCTCATGGTGCTATATCTGCGATCTGAAATTGGTTGGAGCGCTGAGAGAGCCGACGTCGCCATTGTTTTCAATGTAAATTGATGTTTGGCTTTTGTGCGCTCTCATTGCTGTCATAGCTCGATTGCCGTTCTCGGCGCCCTCACGGCGATGTTATGAACCTTTAGCAAACAGTCGTCTGGGTGACGGCAATCGTATGGTGACATTAAGGTGATCTCTCCGCGCTCTGGCCGATTTCAGGTCACAGAGAGAGAGAAAGAGAGAGAGAGAGACGTGGGAGCGCCATTGTAGTGGAATGGGGTCTTACTTTAAAGCCTTTTTTTTAAAGAACCCTGTTTTGGGATCGGGCGGATCCAAAGGTCAATGTTTTTATGACTTTGTTTCAGGTAAGTATTGTAAAAATGTCTCGGTATGCTGACTCATTATTCTTTTTAGTGCTGTATACATAATGAAGATCAGGATGTGGCTAGAACGAGTTTTATCAACCCTCTACCATCTTTGATTGTTAATCCACACGTGGATGACAATATTGCTGGAGATTGTCCTTGTCTAGTACGTTGGGATAATTTTTGACCTATACTTCCATGCATTCTATAAGTGTTAATTTGTTTCAGAAAGAATGAAGGAATGCTAAGATTCACGCACCCCCCCCCCCACACACACGACGACACTGTACACACACACACACACAGACACACACACACACACACACACACACACACACGCACACACACACACGGACACACACACACACGGACACACACACAGACACACACACACACACGCAAGCGCGCGCGCACACACACGCACGCGGACACACACATATCGGCATGCATCTATACAAATGAATCAGACTTGTCCACATGAATGTCTCTAAAGTACTTTACTGTGACAAAAATGCATAGTCACAGAAACCTTTACATTGTATAGTAAGAGAAGCTATCACTCCATAATTAATCGTAAATGCGAAATAGAAACAACTTTGCATCATGATGGTCGGAGGCAACCAATACTTAATAATACATTATTTTAATGTTCTCTGTTTGCTTTCTACCATTCTGAAGCAATTTTCAAAATGCCAGTATGAATAAGAGAGGGATAATCTGAATAACACATACAGCTGTACCTTAAAACAATATATCAATGTATGTCCTGCTGCAGTACCTTAGAAAGCCACTAGAAAACCTATAATCCAACAACACCAACCAGCAATTATACCATACACTATAAAGTTAGTAATGCCCAGACACAGACACGGTAAAACGAAAACATAGTATTTACATTAGAAACCAGTTTTGCCACGATGATGAGCGTAAGAAATCTGGATGCTGTCTATGCTGGAAACATAAGACACATATCTTACGCATTAACACAGTTTGAAAGTCGTTTCGTTTCATCAACATAATTGATAGTGGCTTTGAGACCGGGTACTTCTACTTGTACACTATAAGTACAAATTCTAGCATACAGATATTGCGACCATCATACCTTTCGTTGCATTCTAAAATTCATGTGTAAAAAATAACGCAGGTGAAAAATTATTTTTTGCACAACTTGCTGTATTTTATAACCATGATACATCAATATTATAAATAAATTATATAAATTCTTTAAAATCATATAAAATAAATTATAAATAATATTGCTGTATCATGATGGGTATGTACCACCTCCAATGATTAAGTAAGAATCGTGTATTACAGTATGAGTATATGCGACTTATACAGATATTCAATGTGCTTAGAACTAGTCTGTACCTTTGAAATATCAAATCATTTGTTCAATTTAAAAAAAAGCACATGAACATGACAAGCATCCGAAACGAAGCCAAGCCGAGAAACAT
>NW_017803997.1:43763-70216 GCF_001625305.1 Branchiostoma belcheri
AAAGAAATTACCTGCCCCGGCAATTACTTTCTGTGTGACCTTTGTCATAGCACTTGGTGCAAACAGCATCTCCCTCTCCGTGTGCATTTTTGCAAACTGTCTTTAAGCAGGTTCTTTTGTTTTGTGTGTAGTAACACAATTGTGTTTTGTATCGCCGGCCATGGTTTCCACGCTTCTCAAAGTGCCTCTTCTCACTTTCACTGTGAGCATAGTGGCAACGTAATCCATAGTTACAATAGAATTTGTATATGCACTGTTCAGACAACGTCGTCTTTTGTACACGTTTATTAGTCCTTTTCTTTTCTTCCGGGGAAAGCTTTTGCTCATACGCATGAAAAGTGATAACATTCCCCTCTGAGACATTACAATTGAGCTGTCTTGATCCCTCAATTTTGCTGAAGCACTTGCTGATGAAAAGGCGGTCTGAGAACCTTTCCTCAACTCTAGGTGAAAATGTTATAACCAAATCCCCCTTCTCTTTCAACCAATTATCGTCATACTGGAAAGGCCAGCGAAACTTTTCCTCCATTTCATTGATCCAAGTTGAGTTTACATTGCTCATCACAGCCCCCTTTATTACACAGGCTTGGCTGTGTAGGGTAGACGCATCGCATTGTTTCCAATTGAACGTATACTCTATGAAAGTCATCTCTTGAATGTGGGCATCAAGATTCTCAACCACAATCCTATCACGAGTCTTTGCCAGGTTTTTGATACTACTGGAAATTGCATGTTTCCACATCCATACCTCTATGTTCCAAGCGGGATACTCTAAAACTTTGTTAATGAATGGAATGAAGTCTTTGTCCCCAGAAGTTAGAACAATTGTTCCCCCTGTTTCTTTGTTTTGCTCGACAAAACAGATGGCATCAATCATTAGTTGAGCATCGACAGCTTTCTCTTTTCCTTTTATATTTCTCTCCTTTAAGTCAACTTTCCAACCCTTTTCTCTCATCTTACCCCACAGAGAATCATTGGGAGGTGGTATAGACCCATACATGTTTGCTGTCTCTATGACACTAGAGGTTGGACGTTCCTTGCTTGACAATAAATCAAGGAAGTTACCGTACTCAATTCTAAGACGTGGGTCTTCATCACACAAAAGCCCCCATTGCTGAGCTGCGGCCTTTTTCCCCTCGATCCATATGTTGGAGTCATCTACAAAGACGTGAAGGCCCCCATTCTTGGTTGTGCTTTGTAACTTTTGGTAAGACGCATCAAGTTCCCTTTTGCTCTATAGAATCAAGACGTGTCAAATTAATACACACGGAGGAAGTTAAATATCTACAAATTTGTTCAAAAAATCGAAATGTACCTGATCTTATCATATGGTCCGCCATTTTAGAATTTGAAGGATGACGTAATCAAATTAACATAAATTATGCATATGCATGATAGAAGAATATAAAATTACATGTTACATACATATTAGAGAGCATGTGCAAACTAACATAAAAAACCTAAATTTTTTTATTGTTAAGCGAAAATTACTGATTTTTGCCAAAAATGCGCCAAAAACCTATTGCTATGGCAACAGGAGAATTTATAATCTTATTTCACTACTATAGAATTGTTGCCAAGAACATTCTAGAAAAAGTTACTACGTTTTGGTGGCCCTAGCGCATTAGCACTTTGGACGCTATGCGACATCAAAGTTGGCGCGGGAACTTTTACCTCCCCCCCCCCGTCTAGATAGGGTTGACCCTATATAGACCCTATACCCTTATCATCATCATCATCATCATCATCCTCATCATTGATTACTCAAATAAGAACATCATCTGCAAGAATCGCATCAGTTGATCATGTTCTCCACCCAATGACATTACCTTATCTTAAAAGAAAGAGCGCAATTATAAAATCTAATACATTATGCAAATAGGGCCATGACTAGTTGTTTTAACAACCTTTAACTAGTCATTAACGAGGAGATTAAAATCTTCACGTTAATCTTCATGTAACTTTCAAATGTGGCAAGTATAGAATTTCCAGCTGTTACTATTATGAAATCTTAACACTTTTCCACTAAAATGTTTTCCACAATGATACAACCTTCGCATAAACGTGGCACTGCAACAAGAAAGGCAAGAAGAGTTAACTCACCAACTCATTGAGAGATTTTGCAAGGGCGTCTTTTAACTTGAGCCTTGGCCCAGTCTTAGGGATCATTCCCTGGAGGTCAGTTTCATCAAGAAGTAACAATGCTTCTCCGTCTATTTCTTGATCTAAAATTATAAAACAGACCTTTATCAATATGATTTTCCATCATATTGTACAGTCCAACGTGTCATCCAAAGTATTATTAAAACAGATAATGTTGATATTGTTATTAAAACAAGCAGACCAAATAAATATTATTATACCTTTGAATGTTTCTGTGATTTCTTCAGTACTGATTTTCCTTATCAGTGCACAGACTTCATCGACTGACCACTTAGAAACTGGGTGGACGTTCTCCCCTTCAGAGTCCTGCTGTGGGGAAGCCTCCTTAAGACAGATTTTGAGATTACAGAGGTGATAAGAAGTAAATGACCATCATTAGATCACACTGGTACTGACTTTGCAAGGATTCAGTGTAATGTACATTTCTAATTCTCAACACATTTTAATTGACGCGATATGTGCCAAGCCACATGTCAAGTCACAAGTATATTCCACAGGGGAGATTGGAATCCAGTGGAATCTGGAATTCTCCTAGGGGAGATTGGAATTCCTATCTCCCCTAGGGGAGATTGAAATTCTTATCTCTCCTGTGAGATACACATGGCAGATTAAGTATAAGTATACATTAAAATGATATTTTATTTAACTTGTGTATGTATTGTTCTTCTTTATGTTGTATAACGTTTGTTTTGCATTACATCTGACATTTTAACAATCAGCTTTGACACAATTGATAAAAATTAGTGCCCTTCATTTTCCTTCATATAAAAATGTGCCCGTTTGAACATTAAATTTATGAGCAGATCTTTTTATGGAACTATTACATAATTGTTTGTAATAGTTAACTATGTTTGAAAGATAGAGAGCAAAAAATAGTGACTAAAAACTTTTCAAATGATAGGTAAGACTATAGAGAGAGAATATGAAATATTTTGGAATGACAGGCTGAACTTAGTAAAGCTAGAAATATCTTTGGATTTCAGTTTACACTGCTTTTAAGTAGATTTAAAAATCTTAATATATATACGAGAAAATTGACAAGTAACACTAAAAAGAGATTTAAAATTTAACTAGAAAGGCCGACGTTTTGCTCGGAAGCAGATGCAGCAAATGGCTTCACCACATCCCCCGTACCAAATGGACCTATAACCTTCCCACATCAATGGCCTGTGCCTAAATCACCCCTGCCCAAAATGTGAAGTGTTCAAATAGTCCATACCCCCATTATCCCTATTTGAAGGAATGTCTGCACAGGCCATGCACTTCGTCGATGTTAGGGACGTGCGGTTTTCTTAAGCATATGTTACGATCATGGTAGTCGCGGCATAGCGAACCGCTAGAAAATTACGGAAGTGTTCGCAGCTATAACTCACGATCCGCTGGCTACATTGGTGTGTAGTTTGACATGCCGTCTGCTAGTAGGCCCCGAATGCTGCACATTTTTTTCGTTTGTTTTTACACCTTAGCATTTTGTTTTAGGTAAATTACAATATTTCATCAGGATAAACCCCTACTGAGGTGTGGAACAGCCCACACAGTGGTCAAACATTCCTCCTAACGGATCGTAAGGCGCGCTTGAGTTTGAGAGTCTTTGTAAAGCAGCAGCCGATTTTGTTTCAGAGCTTGGAAGTGAGTAGCTCCAAAACCATAAATTTGGTGTGTACATATATTTTTTTTTTTTTGTAATCGAGAACGGAAGTTTATGCATTCGCAGCATTTCATGATAGGCTACAATGATAACAATTTAATCATTTTCCCCTATAGCTCGCAACATTGTCCAAAGAACCTTCCTTCAGACAGTATAAAAGTTTTGAAGTCAACGAAAGGAAAGTTAACGTTTACTTTTCTCTCCCGGGTGTTTCCAAGGATTTGTCTCACTACAAATATGGCATCAACTGTACCCCTCCCACGTCTAAAGCCAAACTGAGATTTCTTGAAGTGAGCTTCTGTTCTTTCCTTTATTTATTCTATCCAATTAGTCCTAAAGAAAACTTTCCCGGGAATTGAAAGTAGAGCAATGGTCCGGTAATTACTGGGATCGAACTTGCTTCATTTGTTATTGACGGGGACAACCAACATTCTCCAATAAATCATGTATCACGAAAATTTAAAAAAAAATGAAAAACTTGGAGGTATTCGGCCACAATTCATGACAAGCTTCATGCTTTTGACCCAAAAATGAAAGAAACAAAAAGAAATTGAATCTATTTGACAAAATCAGCAGGAAGAGGAGATGGAGGAGGAGGAAGAGGAAAAGAAACATTGGAGAACAGGTCCGTGAATAGTTTCAACAGGTTGGTAAAACATTGAGTAAAGACACATTTTTACACAACCGAGTCTTTTATTTAGCCGACGTTTCAATGACCGTCTGTCACCTTCCTCAGGGCAATTCTGACTGGTTCACAATAGGTCTGTATACCCCCTTATAGGAAGGAGGCAGAGAACATAAAGGTGGTAAGGTACATAAGGGTACAGAAGAAGGAAGCAGAGAAGGACATGAACTTAAACAAACCAGCACTGACAAACCACATCATTAGAAATAACTGTGTAATAGACTGGGCGCGGCCAGAGTAATAGATTTAGAAGACAAAAGATGCACACGTTCGATTAAGGAGGCTATATGGATCAGAAAATCTACTCCTGTCATGAACTAAGCTGAGGGGGGATTCAGACTTACTTACGTTTGGGACCGCATCCTGAAGAAGTAAGAGTTATTGTATTAAATGACTATAGCCTTGGTCACAACCCGTCGTACGCGCAATAGCGTGCAAAATGTGGGCATATTTTGGTGATCCTTAAGTGCTGAGAACCGCCATCGTACGGAATTCAATGCATTTGGGAGCAGGCAGACACGCCTTAGCTCGTTCAGTATCTGTAGCAGCGACACCTGTAATGTAATGTAATGTAATGTAATGTGAACCAGTCAGAATTGCCCTGAAGGAATTTGGCAGACGGTCTTTGAATTGTCGGCTGAATAAAATAAAAGACTTGGTTGACGTGTAAACAGTCTCTTTACTCATGAGAGAACACAATATGTTT
Organism: Branchiostoma belcheri; assembly: GCF_001625305.1. NCBI lineage: Eukaryota > Metazoa > Chordata > Leptocardii > Amphioxiformes > Branchiostomatidae > Branchiostoma > Branchiostoma belcheri. Next base: position 48,966 of record NW_017803997.1, read on the forward strand.
CACCACACCACTTCGTGTGGTGAAGCCATAATAAACTAGAAGGCCAACATATGCTCAAGAGCAAATACAACACATTTCACCAATTCTTCTTCCTTATTCCAAAATTTCTTATTCACCATGCCATCCATGTGTTTGCTTTGAGGTGATCTTTCTATAGAATCATATATTCGTTTGATTATCATAAGTTTGATCAAATTATTCCAGCAGCCAATCAGCAAGAAGAAACTACTCCTACCCGATGAGAAAGTAGGTCAAATATGGCCATGCATGCCACTATAAACTTTAGCGCACACTTTAGCGTTGTTTAAAAACAAATCCCTTCAATACCTTCTGTGTTTGTCCTCCAACTGATCCCTTTTCGTCTTGCTGTGGATCATCCAGTTCCGCCATAGACATGGGCTGTTTGAATGGCAAACTTTGCTATTAAAATAGAGGTTGAATATTGTTTTTTTAAATGTTTGATTGGTTGGTTGGGATTGATGGACCTTATAATATATGGATGCAAAAAAATAACCTAAAATACTTTAAAATTTGCGACTCCACGTGGTTAAAGCATATTAGAAGTTATAACTTAAAAAAGCGAATATTTGTAGCCTGAACGTTAATAATCCATTGTATACTGCAAATTAAGAGGTCGGTTGAGGCCGGTTGACTCAAAATACTCAAAATATGCACTATAAAATGGCATGTCATGGAGGCTATATTTTCAGTTGCGTTTGTCATTCTGTTTGTTCGTCAACAAGATCAATAACGACTCAAGAACGGTTGGATGGATTGGTTTCATACTTAGGGTGTCACGATAACTGGGATTTTGGGCTAGCCTGGGTACCATCCCCAGTAGTATATTCGCAAACTCTATAACTGGGTCTGGACTTGCACACATATGTAGCGTCTGGAGTCTAAATATTCGTTCAGATTTTGAACGAGCGCGCTGATTGGTCCTACTCGTCTAAGCCCTTTTTTGGGTGTGTACATATTAGGTAAGGGCTGTTCGGATGTCCGAACGGCGACGTTAGCGTCCGTTCGAACGTCCGAACGCCTTATCATCAACATGTCCGACGGCGAACCGAACGCTAAAGCGCACATGATATAGCCGTAGTCAGTCTTTCCGCGATAAATCATCAACATGGCTGACGCACAAGCCGCTCAGCTCACGGAGGTTGATGTTGACCTCGCAATCACGTCCGTTTTGGACGATTTAGACGGAATATCGTCGCTCAAAAATGAGCAAAAAGATGCATTGAATAATTTCGTTCGTGATGTTTTGGGCGTCCTACCGGTAAAAAAAAAAGAACGCACCGAGAAAAGGAACACTCGCGCGAAGATCTGTGTTTACAAAACAACAAACATCACTTGAATAATGCAGGTGCGCCATTGGCCGTCGCCTCTGAGGCTCAGCCAATCAAATGAAGCCCCGCTGCTCGGGCTAGCTCATTACGTGACGTCATGACCAATCGTTTTATATGTGTGCAAGTCCAGACCCAGTTATAGAGTTTGCGAATATACTACTGGGGATGGTACCCAGGCTAATTTTGGGCCCCCTAATGGCTTCCATTGGTACTGCAGTACAACTTCTGGTTTTGATATCTCGCGTTCTGGACATGCTAGGGTCATAAATTTTGGATGGTTTGGATAATGTTGATAGCTGCTTCTCATCACAAAATAACAATTATGAAAATCAGGATCTAATTTGCATTATTAAAGAGGAAATGCTATAAATCCGTTGTGTTAGATATTAGGGCTATAAAACACTTGTGATGTAGGTAATTAAGAACGATAGGAAGGTATTGGCAGATATTAATTATGTAAATGAAAACCTAATTTGCCTAATTATTGTGGCATTGGTACAATTCTATGGTGGTAACTGTGGGTAATTTAATACCTGCCTAATTGCAAGTTCAGTGAACGTGATCTTTATTAAGAATAATTTATTCAAATCACGACCTCATTTGCATAATTTATGAGGATAAGATAGAACAGCCTTATTTCTTAAGATAATGCTGTTATTGGGTGGAGAATATGATTAAGAAATTGCATAAAATTTGGCTAATGAGCAGAATTGTAAATGTAAGCCATTTACAGGTGAACATCACTATGCATTTAAGATATAAAATTAATAAACTTGTCATGGGGGTATGAGGTCACCGAGCTCTAGTTGGTTGATGTAACAGACAAATATGAAATTATTAAAAAAATTGAATCGCGTATCTACCTTCTGGGTGTGTCCACCCACTGCTCCCATCTCTCCCTGCTGATGATCATTCTGTTGCACTGGAAGGGTGTCCTTCTCAGAAGACTTGGTCACCCTTTCCACATTGCCGTTATTTTTTTTAGATCTTTTCTTCTTTTTCCTATCTTTCTTTTTGGAGAAAGGCGCCGATCTCTCTGATTCGTCTGACATCTTTATTGCTGGAAAATGTAACGGATGATTGTTATTCAAATAATCCCTTTGATTTAGCATGGAATTTCATTTGTGTTGGTACAAGTCAATATGAAATAAAGACTAAGCTTTAACACTAACTACAAACAATTTTCAGTTGACCCCATATATCAATATACATATATACTTATAACCGATCTGGATATTGTTGGAATGTTTTGTTACATCCAGTCTGCGACTTTAAGTTTTAGGTGAAGTCATCGGTCTAAAGTGAAATAAATCGTAGTTAACATTTATTTTTTGCTTTTGCATGATTTTTTGTTCAATGACCGCTAACATTAATACCCGCAAAATTTTGGCCCACGTGCAGCGCAAATGAGATAAAAGCCTCGTGGATTTCTGAAGTCTTACTTGTAAGTCGTACATACAAGCTTTTCAATTACCTTTTTTCTGACAAAATTCAAACCGCAAGGCCGTATTAATGATGCGGGTATAGAAAGTACATGTAGTGCAGACAAAACTCTTCTATACTGGTTAGAGCCACTCATGTGAGAGGTAGCAATGAGAAAACCGCGCTGTGTGGTATACAAAAGGTATCGGCTTGTACACCGTATTATTTGGATTGTGAAGATTTCCCTGTTCGTGTATATATGCGCGACATTACGCAGCTGCTTTCCAGGGTAAGCCGGCTGCAGTAATTCCGTTGACCTCGCTAGAGGGCCAAATAAAAGTGGTCGTTGTGATGTTGAAAAAAAAAATATATATATATTTCCATAGGACGAAATCTGTGTTCTGTCTCCGCAAGCTCACAGTATTTATGGGTGAACCCCTTAGTCAAAAGTAGTACGGGCACAAAGTAGGTTGGCATATACTTGAGACAGGCGGAGGGATTCTTGTGTGTATGACAGCGAGGTGTTTGCCGTGGCACAAGGTAAAGGAATACGCCAGGTTTGAGACTGTAAAAGTTGAAATTTGATCTTTGTTCGGTTAGCTACTCTCCAAACAGAGATTTGGATTAATTTTTGGTATGTTTTATTTACTTTTTTAGTCTGGTTTATTTTTTTCACTGGAATTTTTCTTTCACCCAAGTTGGGTTGGGCGAAAGAAAAATTCCAGTGCTAAAAAGAAACCCCAAAAGAGAAGTAAAAAAAAAGCACAATAAAAATTACTCCACCCCACTGTCCACTCCACTGTCACAGCCTAGTGCTGTGCGCTTGCTGCAGTTCCATGACCTTCCGCATAGCGCTTTTAAAAGATTGCGTCACGAGTGAACTAGCCGACAAAGTTTAGCCCATTTTGACATATTTTGTACATTATACCTTGAACTCAAGCATATTCAAGTTCTGTACCTTACTTTTGCACTCTACTATTACTTTTTCCATAGGCCGGAAACTGAGTCCTGGTATCTCAATTCATGGTAATAATAGAGAGGTACGGAAACGGCGGCACTCACGAGATCGAGGCTCGTTTCACGCTCAAGGGACGATGGGTAGACTTGCTGGCGGCGAAGTCAATTTTTTTCCTGTTCTACATCACATATCTAAGCGAGTTTTTGAGTTGTGATTGTTGATTTTTTAGACATTTTGTACACATCATTATCAAGATATGTAAATATTTATCCTAAACTTATACTTAGGCCATTTCAATGAATTTTCTTGGTACTGGGATAATTTTCAGGAAATTATTGGATACTTGTCTTCTGTGAAAACATGATACTTCTAGCTTGCCATCCCCCCAAATGCCTCCACTGTGCTGAAGTGTAATCTTGTTGTGAAATCATACTTTGATTATTTATAAAAGAATAAAAATTGGTACAATACAGGCAATACCTTGGGTTTCTGAAAACAATATCTTAAAAATTGTACACAGTGACATTCGTTGACACAAGTTATTCCTATCATAATTATAATGATTCTAGTCAAAATCCATGTATCTACAACCTTCCAATAAATTAAGGTATGTCATACCAGAATGGATCCTACCATATACACATGCACTTTAGATATCATAAAATAAAACATTATAATGCCAACAATGCAATCGCTTGACTAGCATCAATTACTTGTAAAGCTTGCTTACAGGTCCAGGTAAAGATGGGATGAGGAATCCCAAGTCATCCAGAAATAGATATGAAATTATCAGCATCATTATAATGAAGAAATAAATAATAAACAATATATCTTTAGAATACATTGTCATGTTTTTATCCAAGGTATGAATATTCTGGTTTTAACATGAAATGATAAATGGGACTTGAAGATAGCAATAAAAGGTGATCTGGTGTCTTAGGCAGGGTTGAACTCCACATTCCTGGTGCAGAACATAACAGTACCTCACTTGGTCCTGTACTTCAACTAGAAAATAAAGAGAATAATAATCAGATGAAATGAAAGTACCATTTGCTTTTCTTTCTGCAGACAATCAGTAACTGAAATACTGTCAACATTCAGACTGCATCACATAGCATTGCATGGATAATCCTCTGGTACATGCATTACATTTCTATTCATACACCATGAATGACTTTGTATGGCTTTTTCTAAGTTGATACTCCATCATGAGTTCCTATTCCACAATAATATTACTGGCTGTGCAGCTCATAGATGGTCATAAGTGTTTAAAATAAGATCCAAACATTCATGAATACACACATTTACTGCAGGTGGGGGAGGGGGGACCGGGCCAATGTATAAATAATACACTAGGTGTATCATTCTTGTGTGCAAATGTTTCTGATTGATAGGCATGTATCTCTTTGAAATGACAACATATGTTAGAGGTGTATATGTTCTACTATTCTACTTTATTTGGGAAAAGATCCTTTATTTCTTTGAGAATTTCTCCCTAGGCTTATAGTTGACACCCAAAGCAGTTTTGAGTGTAAACAATATGGATGACAAAATTTTGAACATGTTTGAAAGTCTATAATTCTTTATCAAAAATATGTACATTCTCAATATCCTGCAATATGTTGGACTTACATATGTACTTTTGTTTCATTTGACTTTTAAAGAAATCTGTTGTGGTATTGAAATGTATGCCAGTACTTGAAATCCCCACACTGTAAACAATATGGCTGACAAAATGTTGGGAAGTTTGAGAGTCTATATTTCTGGATCAAATGAAAGGATTTTTTCTATATCCTGCAATGGTGTGACAGGAGACATGTAGCTTTGTTTTATTTGACTTTGAAGAAGATCACTCTGTATGTTTAAATTCCTGCCAGCACATGATGTTCACACACTGTAAACAATATGGCTGACAAAATATTAAGCAACTTTGACAGTCTATATATCTGGATCAAAAGTCATGATCACTTTGATATTCCAGAATATGTGGGGGTGATATAAGTAGTCAAGTTTCATTTTACTTTCAACAAGATAAGTTCATGTATTTGAATTTATGCCAGCACTTGTAAACAAGATGGCTGCCCAATTTAAGCAAATGTTAGGTCAGTTTGAAAATCTGTATTTCTGGATCAAATGCATAGATCTCTTCAATATCCCCAAATAATTTAAGGGGGTATATGTAGTTATGTTTTACTTGACTTTGAAGAGGATCAGTTGATTTTTTAATTTATGCCAGCACTTGAAGTTGAGGAATGTAAACAAGATGGCCACCAAAATGTTGGGTAACTTTGAAAATTAATATTTCTAGATCATATAAACAGATCTGTTCAACATCCTGATATAATTTAAGGGGGTATATGTACTTCAGTTTTATTTGACTTTGAAGATGATCAGTTGATTTTTTTAAATTTATGCCAGCACTTGAAGTTGAGGAATGTAAACAAGATGGCTGCCAAAATGTTAGGTAACTTTTGACAGTCTATATTTCTTCATCAAATACCTGGATCTCTTCCATATCCTGGAATAGTTTGGGGGGATATATTTTGCTGTGTTCCATTTCATTTTAAACAAGATTAGTTAATTTTTTTTTGAATTTATGCCAGCACTTGAAGTTCACACACTGTAAACAACATGGCTGACTAAATTTTAGGTAAGTTTGACAGTCTATATTTCTAAATAAGAAGTTGGCATCTCCTTAATATTCCAGAATGTGTTGGAGTGATGTATGTAGTCATGTTTGATTTCACTTTGCAGAACATCAGTTGAATTTTTATAATTTATGCCAGTGCTTGAAGTTCACATGGTGTAAACAAAATGGCTGCCCAAATTTGAAGCAACTTTGACAGTCTCTATTTCTGGATCAAAAGTCCTGATTTCTTTCATACTCCGGAATATGTTGGTTTGATATATGTATTGAAGTTTTATCCTACTTTCAAAAAGATCGTGTCAAATTTTTGAATTTATGCCAGCGCTTAAACCAAACACACTTTGTTCAGTGGGTGGGAGGGGGGCAAATACATTGTGGATTCAATTTCTCGACATCGGTTCCACCGATTATTTTCAGGCTTTCAGTGTTAAAAGGGCCCATATATTAGTAATTAAATCAGTACTTCAAATGCGATTTCTAACTACCATACTATCACAGATCAAATTTTAATGTCGTCAGAGGGCACAAACTGCAGTTTCCCAGGACGAAAGGTTCAGAAACAGGGCAATCGGCTCTTCTATAAGTACAAGTCACATGAAAGATGAAGCACCAATGTATCCTACGTCTGTACGTACCTGGTATGTAGTCTTGCGTGGTCATCCTGGTGAACTGTGATCTGTTTTCCAACATGTAACGTTACTTCATGAGCCGCCATCTCCATCTTACTTGGCGGCCATTTTGTAACAAGCCTAAATTCCCATAAAGCATTGTGTTTCCCCACCATTGTACTTAGCACCATGGTCAAAAGCTAAGGGGATAAACATGTATTGACAATTGTATCTCACGCAGATGGCTGCCAATTATATTTGTCTTACGTAAAACATAAAACGCTAAGAAGTGTAGTCGAAAACTGAAGTACACCGTTATAAATACTTACTAGTGGAGTTCCCGACTCTACTTCAAGACGCTTTTCTTCAGGATTTTATCTTAAAACGTTGCGGCGAAATAAGAAACAGAAACTTCGCAGTATGTGTACAACTTCAGAGGCGGGCTTGTTATATGGTGCGCTATAATCTCCTAATACCTTGATAACCGATGTAATTTTCCCCATGTAACAAGTTTAGTCGGTTATTAATATAATACTAAGTGAGTGGTGGGAAAGGGGCCACCAGGGTGGCCACCGACGAAACTATATAAATATGCAAGATTCGTTACGCTACGCAAGAAGAGCAAGTCCATAGTGACTATTCAGGTGAATATGCAGTGAATTTGATAATAACAGTAGACAGGCGGCCACTATAGACAGTATTCTTAGGAGATAAAAGAACTGAGCAATCTAAGGGATCACCAAAAGTGGCCACAATGGCCAGACGGACCTTAATATCTGCAGTGGTGGTCACTAGGACATGTTTTAAGAGACAGTGAACGAGCAAAAAATAGAAGCTTCTCGCAAAGCTATTAACATGTCATGACATTTTGTAAGAATGCTACATTCTCTACACAAATATGTTCTTGCACAGTTTTCTACTGTAACAATAGTTATACACTGACTCCAGAGCTAATAAGGACTGACAGTAAGGACATACCGATCCAGTGGGTAGATGCATTGATTCTGCTGTTTTACACTGGGCTAAGATCAATGCGAAGAAAAATGGTTCTGTTGATAAAACTAGTAGCTGGAGCAATGGTTGGCTAGCATCTACGTGGAAGTTTCACACAACGAAGTTTCACAAAATTGTTCTCATCTAGAGCTTTCAACTAGTCACTCCGGACGTCCTTGATTTGGGTAAGTCTACTGAGGAAGACCATAGAGATCAAAATCTCCAGGTGGGAACATCTCTTCTGTTTCATTAACTTTAAACTTCAACACGCCTTACCGCTTGTCAAAGCCTAAGAGGGTGAACGTGTATCAACAATTCTATCTCGCTCAGATAACTGCCACTTATATTTGTCTTACATATTAAAACGCTAAATAGAGTTGTCGTAAACTGAGGTACACCGTAAAGCACTTACTAATGGAGTTCCCGACTCTACTTCAAGACGCTATTCTTCAGAACGTTGTCTCAAAACGTTGTGGCGAAAGAAGAAACAGCAACTTCGTCGTATGTGTGCAACTTCAGAGGCGGTTTTTTTTATAGGGTGTGCTTTAATCTCCTACTACCATGACAACCAATGTGATTTTTCACCATGTAACAAGTTCAAGCGGTGATTAATACAAGACTTTCGTGAATGGTGGGAAAGGGACCACCAGAGTGGCCACCGACGAAACAAAACGTAAATATGCAAGATTCGTTATGTATGAAATGCAGTGAAACCTGTCCATAGTGCCTATATAGGGGACGTGCAGTGAATTAAATGGGTACAGTAGACACGTGGCCACTATAGACAGGATTCTTGTTACTTGGGAGAGACAAATACTAAGTGATATCATCATCATTTTGAATGTTTTACGGATGTTCATGACTCTTTTCCGCCAGCCCTCCCTATCCTCTAAAGCACTGGGCAGGCCTTCCGGTAATAAGTAAGGCCACACCAAGTAAATTTTATGGGTAACGTCCGCGCGCGCATAGATTTTGGCCTGTTCCTAGGAAAAAAACAAGCCTGAGGCTATTGACAGGATCGTCCTGTCAATAGCAGAAAATTTTGCACTGCTGACAGGACGATCCTGTCAATAGCAGAAAATACTGCACTGCTGACAGGATCGTCCTGTCAATAGCAGAAAATACTGCACTGCTGACAGGACGATCCTGTCAATAGCAGAAAATACTGCACTGCTGACAGGATCATCCTGTCAGCAGTGCCATTTTTGACACTATTGACAGGATCGTCCTGTCAGCAGTGCCATTTTTGGCACTATTGACAGGATTTTTTTAATCTTCCATTTTGGGCTGTATTGACATGATTTCTTCATGTTTTCATTTTTTTTAACCATGTTTTCATTTTTTTTCAGTCAGAAGGCATATGCTACTGTACTGTAGATTAGGCGTTTCACGATGGCGGCTATCATCGCGTTAACAGCCAGTTATTATCATTACAGAGTACTCCAGCAGATATATGTCAAAACTAGACATGCTCATAATATAAATACAGGCGAATTTAACGCATAAGCTGTCTGAAATACGAAGGCAGTTGTGTTTACATAAGATAACAATAAAAAAGACAAAAACAAAAAGAAGTTTGATCTCTATCCTTTATTCTTTCAACCAAGGAGGTTAAAATCAGACCTCCTTGTTTCAACAACTTCAACAAATCAAATGGAAAAAGGTAAGCAACATATAACTATAAAACGTGTAATAGTAATAGCTCACAAATGCTACATATTTACTCTACTCACTCTACTCTACCCATTATAACGACAAGCTCATGAGGTCTCCAATCGGTTTCATGGAAGGGAGGGCGATACCAAAAGTGTCAAAAAGGGTGGCAGAAAATAATCCAGAAACAGTTGTAACAAATATACAATGATCCATCAGACTATTCAACAACACCATGTTTATATGATCTTAGCTACATGTATAGTTTAAGGTAGCAGTTTCCATACCTCTTACGATGAAACGTTCTCTTTTTGGCAACTAGCGACCACATAGTGGCAAACTTAGTAGTAATATAGTACAATGCCACCCCTCCACCGTAGTGGCGATAGCCTGTAACTGACCTTTGACCCAAAGATATAGATACTAGTATACAGTTGCCGTGGCAGCGTGGGGAGGGATGTTTTAGGCCGAAGTATGGATCATATGCGGGAGGAAACGATTATCAGCATTGCCTTGTATTAGCCGGAGAAGAAGAAACTTTAAGAATAGGTATGTGCAATCGTAAAAAAAAAACGATCGGATATGACGCTCAACGAACAATGTTTTTCAGAATTATGACTAGCAGAAGTCATAGATTAAGGTATTACTAAGATAAAAAAAACTCATAAGGTAACATTTAGTAAGTGTGGGTCATCAAAAACATTCGGTTTTAGATTTTGATAAAGTGACTGAAATGGAATATGTCTGTGGGCTTTCACACTCACAGTAAAGGTCAACAGTATATTATCACCTGACATAACGTTAATCTCCCCCCTCCTCTTTCTCACCCATCTTTTCAAAGAAGCTTTGATCATGATATAGAGGAAGTTTAACTTTAAGAACCGCACTGTTTATTTGTATTCAAACACAATGCATTTACAAGCGATCCATTTGCAATGACTTGAAACCCAACACCATGGTGACAACTTTGCTACAGTGCTGGTTACCATTGTGACAGCTGTCAGTGTGGTATGTGACCTTTGGCTTACTAAGGACCTCTGATTAAACTTCCCAAATGTGAGAATCTCCCTGTTCATCATGACTCTGATTTTAGGGATTTGTAAAAACAAAACTGGGGTCGAAGTAGATTTTGGGTCACCTTGCACTGGTGCAGGTGACAAAAGATCACTTGCCCAACAAAAAGACATATAATTCTAAATTCTAAAGAAATATTACTCAATATTCTCATGTTCAATAATGTACCATTTTTTCAATAAAAGCAACTACATAAAATTACTTGCACCCACCAAAAATAAGGTACACAATTCAAAAGGAATATTTAATACACTGTAACATGTATTACCATAATTCCGCCAGGGTACATAATTCCGCCACCCTGAAAAAAATAATAGTCCAAACAGATCTCAAATCCAACGTCCCCCAGTGTAATGCACTCATGTATAGCTAAACTGTGCATTGGGTTTGACATCTGATTGGATGTATATTTTCAGGGTGGCGGAATTATGTACCCTGGTGGAATTATGGTAATACATGTTATATATATATACTCAATATTCTCAGGTTCAATACTGTTAACGTTAGCATTTTTTCAATCAAAGTAAGCTCTATACTGTTATAATAGTTTACTTTCTATCAAAGTAAACTATATGGTGTACTTTTTTTTTAATTGAAAGTAAACCATATAGTTCACTTAAATTGCTACAGTGAGAACATTGCTGTGGGGATAAATTAATGTTGATATGTCTGAAGGTTATAGCCTGGTTGCCATCCGATTTGTATAACAGCTACCCCGATTTTTTCGGGGTAGCCGTTATACAAATCGGATGGCACCCAGGCTATGAAGGTTATACATCTAGGTAATAAGATTGTGTACGCCCAAAGCAGTTACTCAAGCAACAGCGATTTTGGAAACGGTCAGACATCAGGTAGCATCTTTTGTCAGTGACACTGGCAAACCAGTTGGAAAAGTATGATAAAAAGTAAACTCATCGCAGCATGACGTGTGGTAGAGAGGAAGGAAGTTATATTCGAACATGTACAAGAATGTATATGGTTTGAGAACAACTATGTGCAACTCTTGACTTGGGGGGCCATTAAATTGTCTGCCACCAAGGTGTCGGTGTGCACAGCTAGTTCTTGTACCACACCTCATCCGGAGCCCGCTCTGGTCCTTTGTCCATCTGTTTCTCAGCTTCCTCAAGGCTGATGGCTTCCACCTTGTGGAGGCCATACACAATTGCCTGCAACAGAAATAAATATAAAAGGCCATGTTTTGACTTTCAGCAATGTACATGTAATATGTAAATATTGCATTCAGGGAAATTTCTTCACAGACATTCTCAAGCACTCCAATGAAACAATCACAGTCAAATGTTCAACTTATTTGGACATGCAACCTGTTTGAGTACAAGTCCTTATCTGGAAATGGATCCACTTCGAACCCCCGTACTAAGGGAGGTGGCTAAGATCTTTAGAAGGTTAATCTAAAACCAATCTTGCTGGTATAGCAGCTTGAGTTTTTGCATACAGTAATGTCAATTTTCAATACAATAATCTGTGTTTACATGTATGTACATTGTAGAAGCAGACAGCCATGTCATTCGTTTGTCAACATGTGATGTTCGTCCATCGTATTCGATGACGACCCTTGACTTCTGTTATCCTTGTGTGTCCGGTGGAAACACCTGCCGCAGACACCGCACGTGTCCTGGAGGTGACTGTGAGGCAGGTTATGTCAATATGTACTGAATACAATATTTGAGGCGCTCACCTCTGGCATCAGGACAAGTGCCACATATTTTGTGTCAATAAAGTTCCTTGTTTCCCAACGCAGATGCATTTGCGTTAAAACTTGAAACAGCTCTTCATGCTGGAAACATAAAGGAGAAAGATTATGCAGGGACATTGGGTACAATCAACTTAAGCCATTCATCCTAAGAGTGCTCACAAATAGATGTACAATGATTCTAATAAGTGCTGATTACTACAATGTACTTTGTTACATGACATGATCATGATTAGATTTAGAGAAGACCAACTTCTGATGTGCTTTTCTGGAACCTGGTGAGCCAATTACTCTTTTTTCTATTTCAAAGCAAAAGTAGATTTGGGATCAAAAGTAGCTACCTTTCCAACTGCACAATAGCAACAACAATATTAACATTGTACAACTGTCCATTCTCCTACAAATTACTCAATACCAAAGGATGCATTTGTACGGATAGGAAATATTGGTGGATCCTTACCAGATCATCACTGGTGATGTACCCTGTGCCCTGCCATTCTAACTTGTTCCGAACTGCCTTCCTTCTATGGTTGAAGGTCTCGTGCCTTGTGGATGCGATACTTCCACTGTAGATGCCAGCTAGATGTTGCTATTAAAACGGAAAACATCACCAATAAGAAGACAACCCAAAAACCTTCCTAAGAGGAGATAAGTATAAAGCCATGGCAACAGTAAGATTCAAAATAAGCCACACTGATGGAGCAAAACACACAAATCATGCTATGATTGACAGGGCTACTTTCTATTAGAAATACAGGCTCACTAGGGGTGCAAAAGTATTCAAACAAACAAACAAACACAAAGTTTAGGAAAGTGAACATGAATTATTGTGAATTGTAATAGACTGTATCACTGTCAGAAAATTTATATCAGTTAAGAGATTATATTTGTTCAATGTTTGGTTTACAAAAATAGTTAAATGAACTAATGGTGAATGGGGGGGGGGAACAAGTCTGGCTGGTCTTACCTCGGCATCCTGTTTGGTTTTGATATATCCAACAATGCGCTCCTCCAGGTTGCGCCTTGTAGTCTTTAGGTCCATCCTGAAAAAGAGAAATGCCTTAGTCGTAAAAACAAATCTAAACTGCTACAGACTACAGTGGAGGCTACATACAAAGGTGCGACTCATGGTAAAGGTTTGAAATGTTGCAGTGATTATTACCATGTGATGGACGAACTCCCTTAGCTTACAGGCACAATCAGCTTTTAATCATTCTTTATCAGCTTTTAATCATTCTTTATCAGCTTTTAATCATTCTTTATCAGCTTTTAATCATTCTCTATCAGTGATAGTCTGCACTGTGTATCTACATGTAAGTGTAGGCACAGCTTTTGCCCAATTTTTTTTACATACATGACGTGGCCTATTTCCTAAGCACAGGAGTTGCATATATAACACTTACTTATTGTCAAGTAAGTCCTTCATGAGGATTTCCAGCACCATCCTCATCCTCCAGACCCTCATGTCCTCCTGTGTATAAAAAAACAGCAAGAATTTAAAATATTTTCACACATTTGAAACATAGGGTTCATCAGCTAAAATCAATGCTTAAGTATGGTGGAGTGCATGTGTATGAATACAAATGGACTAGAAATTTGGACTTAAAAACAGCAAATTTCAAGGCAAGAAATGTCTACTTGCCTTCATGTCTCATGAATTATGTCTCTATTTCTACTCTCAACACAGCACATTGGTCCCTACCTGGCTGAAATCAATTGTCGCACCTCTGCTGACATATTCAGCATATCTGCAAACAAACACTCCGCAGTCACTCCCATTTTGCTGCCGTGGAGGGTCCTACAGGGGGGGGGGAGCAATAACAAAAAATGGAAGTTTGAATACTGGTGCCATGTCACAGCCAAGCTAGCAAGGGAACAAAAACTGGCAAAAACTGTTCAGATCTCAAAACTCAAGGAGTTTTTCATAACTTTTCACTGAGTAATGTTAAGACCCTGCTAAGAATGCAGTCAATTCGCACCTTAGGATAACATGCTGTCCATTCTGACAGGTTCATCTCACTTCCCTTCTTTCTGCTTTCTGCCACGAGGTAGTCCCTACAAAACAAAGAGAGGACCTGATGAAACTTCTATTGACTAGTATTAAACTACATATAATACCTGTGCCTTTTTACCTTGTTGAAGAACACACACACAGAGTACATGCATAAACAGTCATGATTATGATTTGCTCCAACTTAGATTTGTTATGTAACATTTCAGATATGTAATGTTATAATATACAAATTGTCACAGGCTGGGGGGTGCATTGTTGGAATTACTGTAAATACTGTACCATGCAAAATATTCATACCTTTTTCTGTATTTCAGTCACCTACCTGAGGACATTGAAGGCATGCTCGTTATCACCTCCCATTGAATCATAGTATGACATGCTCTTAGTCCGCATGTCGATGATCTGGACACAGAAAGAAAAAAGTGAACTCATTACTTTTCCTGCAGAAAATGTTTAACATATCAATATCTCATTTTCAATTGCACCATATTCATACTGTATCTATAGGAGTCTATACCTAGTGCCTCCAGAATAACTGAACAAAGATAACAATGTTCAATTTAGTAGCATCATAAACATTCAAATTTGTTGGTCTGACCTTTCAAGGGTCAGCAACCAACATGGTGTCAATTAATTACCATCAAGACCCAGTGCATCTTTGTCGGAAGATGCAATGGGATGAGAACCAGGTCCATGGAAAACAGGTCCACTTTCTCCGCCCACTTCATGGTGTGTTCATTGATCCCATCTCGTGTCAGCAGGTTGAAGAAGTGGATGCTGAAGGCAAAGACTTTAAGGTTGCCCTAGGAAATACAGATATTCTATTTGTTAGACAATTCTTCAATTGGAACAAGAAAGGTATCCTCTTGGAACATTACAAAGGTATCAAGAACAATTTACACTAGTCCATCTTCATGACTCAATAACAGTTTTTTAGATAATGGTCACCGTCACACATTTGATACCCTAACTGTATGTAAGTCAGTCTTTTTAATCAAGCACATTTTGGGCCCTCTAAACAAAGGGTTGCATACTCACCTGTCTCTTTCCTCTTTCCTCAATCAGTTTGAAGTAGAAGTCTATGACCTGTAAAAAGATTGAGATACAGTCAAGTTTCCTTACACAAACATCAATTAGAATGCCTTGTGGGGTGGAAAAGGAAGGAGAAACACTGTTTTTGGTTCATCTTGAGTTCTTGATGTTGCAATTTTTAAAGGAAAGGAAATCTATTTTTGTCAAATGATTCACCACTGCATTTCATACTCATTGTAGCTTTTCTACTTTTCTAATATGTTGCCTGTCCAGTTTTAAATGACCTACACTGATGCCATAAAGTTAGTTCTAGTACCAATCAGTAGTAACTAATGTGATAATGGTGCTTACTTTGTCAGTCAGCCAGTTGTATCCATCCAGTGTGTGCATGTCCTTCCTGGTAATCCACATGTCAAACCCCTCCACTAGTTTCTCATTTGCTGGAGTTGGCCTCAGTGCTGACTGAACTACGTCATGTACGTTGTCTGGAGATATTTGTAGTACACGTTTTGTAGGACTTTCACCTGTCAGTGAGGCAGGCCGTGCTGTTGCTGTCTCAGG
Organism: Branchiostoma belcheri; assembly: GCF_001625305.1. Lineage (NCBI taxonomy): Eukaryota > Metazoa > Chordata > Leptocardii > Amphioxiformes > Branchiostomatidae > Branchiostoma > Branchiostoma belcheri. Next base: position 64,988 of record NW_017803997.1, read on the forward strand.
TGCACTGCTCCTTACACCATTACCTGTAGGACTTTCTCCCAAGAGTGAGGCCTTTGCAACAGTAGGCTTTTTATCTCCTGTTTTCATCTTTTTGCACCTTATGTTCAGGCTGTTTCTACAACCTTTTGGCCTCCCTTTCACCTTTACCGCAACAGGAAGTTTCATGGTTTTCAATGCCTGGAGTGCACTGCTCCTTCTCTGATGATGCTCTGCATGTGTTTCTTCTGTATGTGAGGCAGGCCGTGCTGTTGTTGTCTCAGGTGCACTGCTCCTTCCACCATCAGCTGTAGGACTTCCACCTGTATGTGAGGCAGGCCGTGCTGTTGTTGTCTCAGGTGCACTGCTCCTTCCACCATCAGCTGTAGGACTTCCACCTGTATGTGAGGCTGGCCGTGCTGTTGTTGTCTCAGGTGCACTGCTCCTTACACCATCATGTTCTGGAGGTACTTCTACTGAATCTACCAATGGGACTGTTGCCACAGCTGTGTTGGCTTTATAACAATTCAGCATGTACTTTAGCTGCTCTACACGGTTGTGGTACTCTTCCTGGCCACTCGTGGAAATGACATTGGCAAGCTCTTGGGAGATAGCTAATGCTGCTTTGTACTTTGAGATCCTTGATACAGGTCGAGTAGGTTGTGCCAAAGTCCTGCATGTGATGGAAGGTGGTCTTGGGATCACGCCCATTTCAGGACGAGGCAGGGCATCCTTTAACCATCGTTTAGCCACCAGGGACAGATCAAACAGTTCCAGGGCTGCTTTCTTTCTGGCGAAAAATATGTGCCTACACGGCAGTTTCATGGACTTCCAGTAGCCACAGGAACATCCAGAGCAAGTGTTGTTCACAATGTAATAACGATCACTTCCAGGGACACTCACCACAAAACTTCCATCATCCTGCGTTTTCACTGTGTACTTGCCCAACTTTGCTCTTGCTAACTGCTTGGAAATGTATTGACTTGCATGGACTGTGCAAGCTTCCGAGTATGCAGTTTCCACAGGACAACTTCTTCCAACAGGTACTTTCATTTTCTGGTTGAACACTCGGCACATTTCGTCTGTGCAACTTTTGGCCCCTGGTGAAGATTAAGATGTTACTAATCAGCTCTGACAGAGTGACCTTTTGCTCTCAGGAGCTTCTTGAGCTTGCCATTGATTAGCTTCGACACGATTGTTCGTGCGATTCCCATAGTGGACATGCTGGTCTATCCAGAACTTCACCCAGTCCCGGCGCACACTGTGCCAGTTCTTTGAGAAATACCTCGCAAACTCACTGGCTCCTTCCAGCATCAGCAACTCAGCATATGCGTCATCATAGCTCTTTTCATCAAGTGAATAGGCTAAGGTGTTGATCAGCTTGATGACCTGTTCAAAGACATCTCTGTCCTTAACGTGTTTGCTGGCAGCCTGGTGTAGAGCTCTGATGGCGTGGAAAAGGCAGATTACTACCTTGGCTTCGGGAAGCTCCTCAGAAACGGCTGCAATTTCTGATGGATCTTTGTCCATCACCACTGTCTTCACGTGGGTGTGGTGGGCATTGCTCTCCTTGAATATGCGCAGTGCCCTAGACAGGGATGCCTGTGTTTCATCACTTAGCAGCACGTAGGCTACAGGCTGACCAATGCCATTTCCATCCATCACGCAGATGGTGAATAATGGCATGTTCAGGTTGTTTGTGTTGTAAGCACTATCTATCAGGACTACTTCTGGATACTTTGCGAAGATGTTTGCCATTTCTGCTGTCTGAAGAAACAAAGAGTCCAGTGTGTTGTCATCTTTCAATACCAGGCCTACTCTGTTTTCTTCATCAAGCTCCATGAAATCTTGGAGTGTTCTGATCACTGCATCGGCTTCTACTTCTCCTTCCCTGAGGCTTGCCCTTAGATTGTGAAGGTCTTTCAGTGTTGTCAGCTTCCCACTCCTTTCATGTATGTACTCCCTGAGAACTTTCACATCCACACCTAAAGCTGTAAGGTTACAAGCTTCTTTCCGAGTGTTCCCATATAGCCTCCTTTGAGGTGGATACATATCTTTGATTTCTCTGCTAACCGAGTGGTTGTGGTCACTTCGGAGGGTCTTCACAATGAGTTTCCCACTCTTTCTATCAGAAGATACGTATACCTTAGCAGGGCATCCAAACTTGAAACTCCTGAAAAACAAAATGGTACAATCAATATAGAGACCTTCTCTATATAACCTCCTTGGTACAATATACAGTGTAGCAGAAAAATAATACCTACATGCACACTTACCTTAGCCTTGATCTGTACAATGTCTGTAAAGATAGGAAGGCATAATGTGCATGCATGAAGTACTGCTAGTTTGCTAATTCTGTATGTCAGTTTTTCCAAATGTCTTCTTCAGCATTTTCGAAGAGGTTACATACAAATCTGGTAGTCCATTTTTAATATATACTCTAATATATACTTGAATTCAATTGATACTGTAATTGGATATTTTAAAAGCACTCTGCTGTTTCCTTCCACTGACCCATGTACTAGTATGGTTTTGGTCAATCCATTGATTCAGGATGCATTTTAAGTTTTACACCATAGCAGTTTGGACCATGCCATCAGACTTCTAATGGTTTGTGGTATGTCATAATGATTGGGCTATACCAAAATGAAAGGAGTATGGGGGTGGAAGAGGTTGGGCTGTTCTCTACTGGACAGGGGTGTCAAACAATCTGGACAAGGGGTCAGGTAAAAAAACAACTCTGTACTGAACAGGGGGACAGGTCTAATCTCCAAGCAGATTTATGGTGGCGGTGGAAAGACAGTACCCAATTGGCAGTGACAGTATCAAACAGGGGGTCTGGTTCTAACATTATATCTATTGGGCTGTTTTGACTGTGATAGGAGTCTGGACTGGACTCTAGGGTTTTGACTGGGCAATATTTTTTTTTATTTTAATTCAATAATTGCAACAAGGCAACTGTGCAGTATTAATAGGACTGGACTCTAGGATGTACAGTCCTTTTGGCTATGATAGGACCGGACTCTAGGACTTCACCATTGAAACTGCTAGAAAAGTCACAGTAAGAACTAGACCTTAGTACTCCCTCATAATTATTTTCTGTGCCCTGCTGGATTCAGAAGATGGATTTTCACCTGCTAGTTTACTATGCAAAGGGTGTGAGGGAAGGAGTCAGGGGAGGAAGTGATTATCGCACACTGTGATACCATTAGGACTGTCACAGATTCAACAGGGATGCAGCAGCGTGGGAATAGAGGGAACAGGATAACTTGGGCCTAGTAATAAGTAGTATACATGTATCTTGTCCTTGCTTGGGCTTATTTTCTTAAATGTTTGGAAGTAAACTTGTCACAACCTAGGTAATTAGTAGGCATCCAAGAAACTAAATACATGTGTACCAAATTTCTGAGTCATCAACATTTACTATCACTTTTCAAAATATTTTTTTTCATTATTTCACATTTCTGATGTACATTTTGTGCACAAAAAAATCTTTGTTCAGTATGAGGACAGTTTGGTCTCCAGTGCCACAAGAACAAAAACAACAACATACAGTTCACCCCCTGGTGTGGCTAATTAGTTACAAATGCCCCATATATAGGCCAGGCTAACATGTCATCATGGTCAGCTTCTGACACATCTTTTACTAGCCTGGGTTCCAGACCCATAGCACACTGGATACTTTGTGTCCAGTGTGCTATGGGTCTGGAACCCAGGCTAATCTTTTACATGATGTTGGAAATGACCATGAACTAACTTTGTTGGGCATCAACAAACTGATGTCATTATGGTAGCAGTACACAGTTTCCGGCCTATATGGGCATTTCTATGACCTACTTCGACGTGGTGAAAAATATAGTAGGGTGCAAAAGTAACTTACAGGAGTTGAATATGTTTGAGTTCAAGGTATAATGTACAAAATATGTGAAAAGGGGCTAGAGTTTGTCGGCTCGTTCACTCGTGACGCAATCTTTTAAAAGCGCTATGCGGAAGGTCACGGAATTGCAGCAAACACACTGCACTAGGCAGTGACAGTATCCGCCTCGCTGGCGTACACACAAGAATCTCTGCCCCTTTCTCTAGTATTGTGCAGCACTACTTTCTGCTGGACTACTACGGGGTTCGCCCATATATACTGTGTACTGCGACCTTATGTCTATTTCAAAATTGAAACAAAAAACACGATGAGGACAGTTACAGAAACTGGTGTGAACTGTCAACTGGCACCCCACTGGCGGTAATCCACATCTGGTCTGCCCATTAGAGGGACAAAAACCTCCTCAACCTCCTTGGTCAGCTAGTGGAGTGGGCCAGCCACTCTGGCCAGAAGTTGGATAATTTGCTGGCTTGTTTGTATGAGGCAACGGTGTTATATCTTTTTTCCATGACCATTGGTCTGCAATAATAAGGGGTTAAAACTTAGCCTCTACCAGGCTTCGGAAGGCGGCTAGAATAAGGAGAAATCAGCCAAATAGAGGAATTACATGCAAAGAGAGTTGGTAACCCCATGGAGGTAGAAAATTCTCTCTTTTACCTCCATGGTAACCCCAAGGAGCTGTTGCATGTAACATGGTACATGTCCCGTATGTACTGGGGCCATAGGGGTATAAGTATGATCAAGTATGGCTTACAGATATTGGCATCATTCATGGGACATACCTTGCACGGCATTGTCTCACGTCTTCCTGCCATAAAGTCATTTGTTTTGAACTTCTGTACATCAAAGGTAACACTTCTTTTGATCCCCAATTCACACGTCCCTGTTACAATCAGCAAGGGCTAAACACCAAATCAAATTATATGTATCTGTATATCTGTAAACGTCGTAACAGGGCCGGCATAGCTCATGCACAAAAAGAACCCATGGGAAACATAAGAAAATATTATATTTGATATGATTTATGTAATAATCATCAACAAATGCAATTTTCTTCCATTTCCCATGGGTGCTTTTTGGTGCATTTGGGGTTTTCTGATGCACAAGATGTATAATATCACCAATCAACAGAGTTTGTAGAAAAGCACTTTAGTTTGGTGAAGTTTGAGCACCATTTTTGAAGCAAATTTTGCATAAATGTTTAAGACACAATGTAAGAAGTTGTACATAAGTTACAAAAGTCAGATAGCCTCATACACTACTTGAGTCCTTTGATAATTCAAAGAACCAAAAATTACTGGTCAAATTGTTGCCATTGCTGCACTTTTAAAGGAAACATGACAAGACTATATGTCTGGTGCTGACAGTCAGCCATC
>NW_017803997.1:71658-85674 GCF_001625305.1 Branchiostoma belcheri
ACTGAAGGAAGTCAATTTGCTGGAATTCGTCTATAGCACTGCTGTAGTTAGCCTGGATGGCATCCAGGCTAGGCCATATTGTTTATACGGTGGCTGTTCTTGATTGCAGGGTAAGGTTTCGAGTAGACCTTGTCCGCCATCCTTTCACCCCGACGCGCTGTTTCGTACCCGCCGGTGGGCCGCTGTGTCATTCCCGCGGCGCCGGCCGTAATGGCTTACTGTCGCCCCGACTAGCCTCTATCAGGCACCGCGGATCGCTGGAAAAATAGTAGAAATTGGCCGAAATAAAGGGCGCTACCGAGCGGGGGAGTCAATGTACGCACGACGATCTGCAGGGGCCGCAGCGCAGGATCGTGAAAATGGCCTAATAGCATAATCATACTAGTAATAACACCTACATAAGACCTACACGAACCAGCGCCCACCCCAAAATTTCCAGTATGAAATAAAAATACCAAAATTTTATCGATCCTGTCAATAGTAGAAAAATTTGCACTGCTGACAGGAAAATCCTGTCAGCAGTGCAATATTTCTGCTACTGACAGGACGATCCTGTCAGCAGTGCAATATTTTCTGCTATTGACAGGACGATCCTGTCAGCAGTGCAATATTTTCTGCTATTGACAGGATCGTCCTGTCAGCAGTGCAATATTTTCTGCTATTGACAGGATCGTCCTGTCAGCAGTGCAAAATTTTCTGCTATTGACAGGACGATCCTGTCAATAGCCACAGGCAAAAAACAAATTCCGCTTCCTGTAACTATGACCAAAGCGTCACGACAGTGCCGCAAATAGGTTTGTACGGACCAAAGCTTATGAAGCATCCAGCAAGACTTCCATTAGGAATTCAGTGTGGTACATGCTGCAACATTTGAAGAAACTTGCTGACCGCTCCATCTATCTCCCCATAGCACAAGACGACAACTGCTGTTCCACCTGATTTATTGCTGTTTTGATGATGAATAAAAGACTTCTTGCTTGTTAAACTGTGTCACCTCATTCAATTTGTGTCCTAACTTTTGTCGTCTTTTAGTATATTTCTAATCTAGGCATCTTGTTTTTTAGGGACCTTCTTGTTTTTTTTTTCGCCCTCTCGCATTAGATTTAGGGTCTCCAAAGGACGTCATCCATAAAATTTACTTGGTGTGGCCTAATAAGGGATCACCGAAAAGTGGCCACGATAGCCAGACGGACCTTATTCTGTGGTGGTCACTAGTACAGGTTTCAAAAGGTCAGTAGGAGGGGGTTCTGTCCTACTGTTATTGGGACTGACATTTTAGAGCAGCGTCTCTTACTTTATAGGGAAACTTCCAGGATAAATCTAATAGGTCATTAACTCTGTATTTCACTTTCAGTCAGTCATTCAGCCAGTCAGTCAGTCAGTCAGTCAGTCACTCAGTCACTCGCTCGCTCACTCACTCACTCACTCACTCTCACTCACTCACTCACTCACTCACTCACTCACTCACTCACTCACTCACTCACTCACTCACTCACTCACTCACTCACTCACTAAGTCACTCAGTCCCGCAGCAGTAAGTCGGAGTGACAGTGTGTCTGTCCACAAAGCTATGTATTTGTAAGGCATAAATAAGGAACAACCCTGATTGGAATGTTGGGGTCCTGCCAACATACAAATGTGCCCTTGTAACATGACAGGGCCCACATGGGTAAGCAGCAATTACTGGTTTATTGTTCAGTACGCTACCGGCCAACATCGATCACGTGCTATTACTGTACTTTGTATCGAATTCAACTTGAAATAGTGTGTCATAATGTTAAGTTGCATTTCTATGAAAAATGCCTTACCGATAAGTCAGCAGAACGTACTGCACTTGCGCGAAACCGGTAATGTATTGTGTACAGCACTTTGGCAGAACGTCGCATAAAGGTCGTACTCGCGTATATAAGGTACATCTCGACTGTAGTATATAGTAGAGGGGATTCATGTCGGCTAGCTTGAGGAATGTATCATCTGCAACAGGAAAAATTGACAAAAAATCCAGCGACAAAGTGAAAAATAGGGGTTTCGTGGAGGTACAGTACGTCCTGCCGACTTGCTCTCGTGAGGTCAGTCTTCACCAAACGTGATGTATGACGTCATAACCAATATGAAATGAGGACTTCTGATTGGTCGACTGGCTATATGATAATGGCCCGATAGTCAAGGATCGGGGCTTCTTGTATGTGGATAGAAAGTACACAAAGTACACATAAAAAAGAAAAAAAAAACAGATGCACTAAAGAACGTACAAATCGAGAAAGTTCAAAACATAAGAGTTGAAAAAGGTTTATGCTGTGAAACACACTGTGACTAAAGCAATTTCAAATTTCAAACAACATCAAGGAGAATTATCTGCTAAGCTCCAATCGTTATGAAATCCTAGCAGAGGAGATCTCTTTGTTCCTGTTGTTATGAGTAAATTCAGCTATGACGCAAATCTAACAAAGTACGGTTATCAGGACAGCCTGTTATGACAAACAAAAAGGCTTTGTGCAGCAGATCTTTTGGTGGCTACAAATTAGAGTGTTAAATTGGCAACGCAGTATGAAAGTGGCCTGGCAGTATCCAAGACGCCATCTAATGGGGCAAATTGTAACTCGGGTGGCCAATTTAATCGTTCCCTAGTAACCCTCGGAATGAATCTGCTTGGAGAATAGTTCTGGATACGTTAAGAATTTTAACGGCACTGCCTTATGCGGTGATAAAATGTACTGCAGCCACTCAGCTCTGAAATCATAGGAAACAGCAAATGCCTGACACAAGGTTTCACTACTAAAAAATTACAATGATTGAAAATGAATTAATGGTAACAAATATCTGCGAAGCTGACCTGTGTGTTAACGAAAGGATACATTTAGTCAATTCAAGTCTTTATATCATTCAACTTTGACGGGGGGTGCTAATGTCTTCTCATCTTACAAATGGCTAGCTAACATGTCACTTTCCCACATGATAACTCGACCCTCTGTATCCAATTGGTTTTCCATCTGCAACGTGTCTTTACAGAACACGTGGACTGAACCCTCAAGTTCTGCAAGACCAACAAAAGCACTCAGATGAAAGTCGTCGTTTTTGTAGCTTCGACTTACATCTTGTAAGTGTTTCAGCAGGTGCTTGAGTAGGGTAGAGAAATTCATAGCATAGATTTGAATGGACATCATTCTCACTGCTGCTGTGGGATAAGTGTTAGAGAAACTCAAACTTGCTTCCCCTTTGTGTTTCAACATGTAGATTTTGTTTTCTGCCTGGAGAAGATGTAAGTTAGCGTGACATAGGGTGTAGGGGTCCCAGTCAACTAATATGACGGGTTTGCCGTCGTAGCCACCACAAGCCTCAGCGGGAAGCCACTTCTGTACAGCTGCACAGAAGTCGTCGTCTGTGCCCTGTAGAGGCACGACGTCCGGTAAGCAGGTTATGTCCAGTTGAGCCAGCTGTGCAGGGTCATGACGCCACCACAGGTTCGGTCCGCCCTTGTACTCCACGTACGGCTAAAAAAACATTAAACTAAAAGGTAACATTTGCAAAGCAATTACATAATGTTTACCTTATGTTGAATGTTTAGCTTACTTGACCTTTGCTCTGATTATTGTTACTCGAGCAAAGGAGGTAATTGTGCAACCTCCTTGCTATCCATATATGGTATATGATGAACAGTTGTAGTCCCTCCAACTCCGTCCTGCTACATGATGTAATCCCACACCACAAGGTGTCTGTTACATCACCAGTTACCATAGTGACAGGCGTCTGGTCCAGGTCATTCAATTAATTTTTTTTTTGAACAAGAGAAAGAAACTGAGCAAAAACAATATGTTTTCCGTCTGCAAGGGGTAAATATAATCAAAATCGTAAGGATGTTGTATTCTGGTTTTATGGAATTACAATGTAACGTCACAAAAAGTCACCCTGTAGGCCATTACATATCACTCACAATATTTGTCCCATGCTATATTTTCCAAACTGACTTACTTGTACCTCTGTAAGTACCTCTGTAAGTCTATATGTGTATATTATATATGCCGTGCCTTTTTCATATAATGGATTTGGTTTGGCCTATACTTGACAGGTTGAATATGTTCTCCAGAGTGTCCAGTCATGGGTCATGCAGCCCAAATAAAATATTATGCACTCATTGCTGTTCAGTTGAGCAAGTATCCAGACAAATTTCCACTCCCAACAGTTTCATGCTAATAGAACCCCATACAAACCGTATAAATAGAACATTTTAGTACCGACCAGTCAACCTTTGAAACCAGTTACCGCCACTTTCCAGTCCATTTACCTAAAAAAAGGCCATCCACCATATGTTGAAATTTTTTTAACTGTTAAGACAATATGATGTAGACCTACCATGCTGAAAACCTCCCGCATGCCGTATTTTGCCGCGTGCTTTAACGCGATGGGGTGGGTTGTCGTGACCCGTTTATACCTGGCTGTCGGGCGGTTCTGTCGGATCCACTCGTCTTGGTACTGGACTACCTTCCGGATGATGTCCCTGCTTCTCCAGGCCGGGGCAACTCTTCCTGACGTGCTGAAATAGGCCAGGCCTCCTTCCGTGATTGTTGCAATCACCAGTGCTATCTAAGGAAACATCAGAAATGGTAAATGCCCCGCCCCAAAGTATATATGATGAGATAATCAATGGCCAGGTGCGATAACCGCCGAATAAACCACGGCCACTGTATAATGGTAAGGTCCATAAATGGTCGGCTATATTCTAATAAACCGACCACTTCTTTCATTATTCACGACTTATGATGTTACGTCCAAATAACGGATGGGAAATGGAGGCTTCTCATTGATCGACGTCGCCCGGCTATTTGTTAATACACTTTGATATAATAATATTGTACTGTAATAAACATGCACACACACACGTACACATACACAGGGAGGGGGGTTACCTCGACAAATATTCCTCAAGGTAATTAAAACGTCTTAGTCCTTTTCCTGTACTTCGTGACGTTCTGAAGCGTGTACATTCGTTGTAACCATAAAGATCTGAACTTTCAGGGGAATGGAGGTATAAATGCAAAGGCAGAATAATACTAAATTGATGGCAGTTTTTAATAATAAAAACACTCACCACTTGTTTCCCCACCGTCGCAAGGAAAACCCAGGTGTTGGGATCATCAATGAAGGAGTGGAAGAACGCAGGCAGGTAGTCTGTGTCGCCGTAGATGTCGTAGGACATGCGTATTACAGCGTCGTAATCTTCGTGCGAAGCTAGACGAAAGGTCAGATTCTGATCCTGTTTTGCCATTTTCTAAAAGGGGGAGGGGGGCATACCGCACCGGTTGCACTACTACTTGTAGTTTTAATTTGTTTGTCCCGGTGAGACAGCCCTGCCCTGCTGGTGATTAACCTGTTAAAAAACTCTCTGATCTACGTGATCTACTCTCAGTCCAAACCCTAACAGTGGAGAGTGGCACAAGCTCTGGACAGCTCCCTTTTGACGAAATAAAATGCCGTAGAGCCTGTCACTATATGTTGCAGTCTCGTGATCAGTGAACTTTCATACAACCTTGGCGTCCTTGACCTAACGCAGAACAAAGGCTGAGTGATGTCACGTGGGTTTCAGGTCAGGGGTTAAATGTTGCTGTTTGAGTTGTAGAACACCTTTCGTCTGCACTGGAGCGCAAAGTTTACCGATGTCAGAATTGTTTTAAACATCAGCAAAGAACCGATTTAGATGTTCCTATTATATTAACATTGTTATATTTTCATTGCATGAATTCAACTCCGTTCATTACATGATAAGAATTAAACTGGTATCCAATTCAAAGAAATAAACTTGCAGGAATTTTTAACCGAACTTTATGACCAAAGCCCCTTAGACACGTATTTTTCCCTACGTGTGACGTCAGCTCTAGGTCAAAGTTCGTGAGAAGTCGGTATCACCCCCCGTCTCTGTTGAGAAAAGATTAGTATGGCTTCTTTTACTCTAAAAAGTCCCGCCCTATTATGATTATTTATAAGTATGTTTAAGTTTGAAATCGAAACATATGCACACATCCGTCTCGAAATCTAGAAAAAAATTGCCCTGAGAAAGAAATCTAGAAAAAAAATTGCCCTGAGAAAGAAATCTAGACAAAAAATTGCCCTGAGAAAGAAATCTAGACAAAAAATTTCCCTGAGAAAGCAGAAGCAATTCTGAGGTTAGCAGTTACGAATGCGCATGCTCAGTGGTAAAGGTGAATGGCTCCGAGACGTTAACAAAAGACGTTAGATCATGTTTATGCATATTTGATCATGTCCTGATTTTTTGTTTGTTTGCGTCTTAGCGGTGCACACCCCAGTTCTTGCGCGACCGGGGTCCGTGATAGTCCGTTGTAAAAAAAGTGACGGAAGGGTTTTGAGGGTCCAAGTTTGAGGTGACATTTCTCATAAACTGCCACGAAGTGTCATTAAACATTAACATGGCTGAAGAGTGTAAGAAATGGTGTTTTTGGGGTGAAAATTTCTTTTGGCTCCGAACCTTACTTCCGGGTATCCTTGCGCGCCAAGTGTAATCCGCCCGTTTGACCTAGATTTCGCTCTGCGCCTTCGTAGGGGTGCATTTGTAACCCCTCGCGCCGTGGACTGTTTAGAAAATTACAGTACTAGAATTTTCTTTATAATTTACTCGGGTGTAGTCAAGGCTTGGGTCTTTCTGCCAGCATCAGTCATTTCTGCCGGAAAATTTTTTTCTATGGGATTATCCTACGCGAAAATTCGCAATTTTGGGCATTAATTTTGGAGTGAAAAAAATGATTTTTCCGTTGATTTTACCAAACTTAAAAAGGTTGAAGAAACCAAACTCAGCTGGTCTTGTAGCTGAAGAGATATCCTTTCGTCCCATATACAGTTATTCTCATTCCGAATTATTCCACGCCAGACACGGTCGCTAGATTTGAGGGTGTGCAGCTTCCAATCGAGACGCCAAATAAACTGGGGTGTGTCCCCTTAGGGGCCGTTTTTGACCCGTTATGTATTACACGGCAATTGGCCTATATTAATTTTCAACCTCCATATACATTAATAAAATCTCTTTGTTTGCTTCAATATAACCTTCTCGGTATGCAAAATAAAATTAAAAAAAATTCAGACCGCTTTTGGGCCAAATTATTTAGATATTCCCGTAAAACGCTGAGATGTACATGTAGAACAAAATTTTTGAATTAAAGGTTGTCTAAATATATATGTCCGGCGAGGACTTCTTTTGTCAATGGAAACAGCGACGAAGAAAATTAAAAATGAAGCATAGATATTCAATCCATCGGCAATTTTTAACTTTTCGTTTAAATACAATTTTAACAAACACGAATAAATTCAATGAAAATGGACTCAATGAAACATCCATATGATATTGAAATTCACGGAAGTGACAAAATTAGAGGGATTATAACCGTGTTATATGCCAAAAAACAGTTACTCAAGCAACTGGATATGAGTTGCTTGAGTAACTGTTTTTTGGCATATCGTATTACCTGGATGTCTAACCTTCATCGACGTAACCGTGTTATACTTTTGCAATTGATTTATTCAATGATGTTGTAAATTAGCATAACTGGGAATTTTTGATTAAACAAGTTACACAAAATACTACGCTTATTTCGGGACCCTAATAATTCTCTCATTTACATAGCTTCCAAAACTAGCATGGTATTTTTTTCATTAAATATACAAGTTAGGATTCCATGTGTATAATTCATATATTTCAGCGCATGTTCCTCTTTTTATGCTACCATACGTCACATGTTGAAAATTCATATCATTGGACGTAGCTGTGGTTGGTTAAAAATGTAACTGTGAAAATTAGCTCCTGATTAGCACAACTCACATCCCATTATGCTAAGAGAGAATTCATAGGAAAGAAATAAAGATATTCCATGACAACCCCTCCTTTCGTAGTCTCAAAGTTTTTTTTAATCTGCTAGGTGTCCTAAATACCACTTCTTTACGATGTAAAGAACTTTTTCAAAACCATAGCATTAACAGAAATCGATATTTGAAGCGTGTCTACTGCAGTACCATAGCACGTTGCTAGGAGGTCGACTAGCGAATCTGTCCCTCATGTTGTGTGTTGTAGACACCTAACTTCATACAAAATGTCATACCTATTCCTCCACAACTGCTTGAGTTATGCATACACACATAGATTTACACGAACCCCTGTTCCGCGCCCACACAGAGACTCACACGCACACCAACCCCCAGACGTATTATCTTACAAGTACCCCCTCCCCAACACACACGCAAAGACCACCCAAAACATAACATCATTTGAAGGTTTTGTCTATATTGCTCATTCCTCGTCCTTTCTTTGTTCGTTTGGTTTTGTTTCGTTCTTTTTCGCTTCAAGTTCTTTTGCAACTTTGACTCTATTCAGATATATTCTTCGCTCGCGCTGATGTTTGAAAGTTGGCTGTCCATCGATCAGTTCTCTCATGTTTATTCTCTCGGTCACGAGTTTAAATTTGCCGTCCTTTGTTGTATTTTGCAACGGCTCCAAAAGCTGTATAACCTATAAAAGAAAAAAAAAATCAAAGATTTCAGACCTTTTTAAACAGCTCACTTCTGATGCGAATTACTCGCAAATTGTGTAGTATTGCATTTAACTTGTGGTCTGGGGAGTGGGGTGGAAAGTTGCCAAATAGAGAGATAACATGCCAAGGGCGTTGGTCCGCTAGCAGTACAGTTCTGGGGTGCGGCAAACTGCACTGTCTAGCGGACCAACTCCCTCGACATGTTATCTCTCTATTTGGCCAAGTTCTACTTTTTTACAGCCGCCTCTCAAAGCATGAAAGAGGACATTACTAATCTCCAAGCATATTCGGTGGGGCAAGGGGACTTAATGTTGGCCACCTGTTTCCATTTGCCCCTTGCCCCATCGATTCTGCATGGAAATTAGGACATTACTACTTCACTGCTTGGATGTCTTATCTTTCGTACAGATATGAATGGGAGGATCTGAGTAGCGTGATGTGCTAGCCAGGCCAGGTGGACAGGTCAGGTAGGTAGCCTGGGCTGGCAGGCACCCAGTTTTTTCCGTAAACCCGACATCCGAGCACAACAACTCGTCTCCGAGCATTCATGTTCACGTCACAAAAGATCGTAGGTGACTGTTCAAACCTAACATGGTATGGAAAAGTCTGTGGCATTTTGGTACAGGGCAGGGTAGTCGCTCCGTAAGTTGCTATCTTTTGGCCTCGGCTTCTGAATTAGTAACACCTAGCTTTAGTGCACAGTGACCAGTAACAACAAGCTTCAGTGCACAGTGAACCAGTACCACCTAGCTTCAGTGCACCTTGAACCAGTAACACATAGCTTCAGTGCACATTGAACCAGTAACACCTGCTTCAGTGCAAAGTAAACCAGTAACACATAGCTTCAGTGCACGGTGAACCGGTAACATATAGCTTCAGTGCAAAGTGACACCTAGCTTCAGTGCACAGTGAACCAGTAACACCTAGCCTCAGTGCACATTGAACCAGTAACACATAGCTTCAGTACACAGTGAACGGTAACATATAGCTTCAGTGCAAAGTGAACCAGTAACACCTAGCTTCAGTGCACATTGAACCGGTAACATATAGCTTCAGTGCAAAGTGAACCAGTAACACATAGCTTCAGTGCACAGTAAACCAGTAACACCAGTCCTATAGTTGCTTTAGTGCACAGTGAACCAGTAACATCCAACTTCAGTGCACAGTGAACCAGTAACATCTAGCTTCAGTGCACAGTGAACCAGTAACACCTAGCTTCAGTGCATAGTGGACCAGTGACACTTATCCTTAGTGCACAGTTAACCAGTAACACCCACAGTAGCTTCAGTGTACAGTGAACCAGTAACACCTAGCTTCAGGGCACAGTGAACCAATAGCACCTAGCTTCAGTGCACAGTGAACCAGTAACACCAAGCTTCAGTGTACAGTGAACCAGTCACAATTGCCCAGATGGTCATCAAAACGTCGACTCTTGTGTTTCTTGTGTGTGTTTTTCTGTTCTTAAGTGTGTATAAAGAACCTGAATACTTACTTTAGCGTTTAGTACTCGGCAAAACTCGGCGTCCACTTCAAACTGTGAATTCCACCTGGACGCTTCCACTGTAAGGTTGAATGAATTCCACTTCGACGTTTCCACTGTGAGTGTGAGGTTGGTTTCCCCGTCCTTCCATTCAGCACAGTACGTGTTGACGCGCTCGTTAACATCCTTAACCCTTGTCCTGCTGTGCGCAACATATGTTGCGCGGCACATACAGCACCATCTATATAGCACCCTGCATAGGTACAATTTGGGGGTATTTCTCGTGCAACGGATTACACCGCAGAGAAACGCAACGAATGCGGAAGTAACTATGCCACTGCAGGGCAAAAAATCTTGTTTTTTTTAATCTAATCAAGACATGAAAATATTGAAAAATATTGTGCCAGGAATGCCAGCAGGACAAGGGTTAAAATGCTGCACTTCCTCAAAGAAGCCTGGACCCTGTGTGTTTGATGAATAAAAGCATCATTTTTGTTCTCAAGCTAAGTTTATATGAATGCTATCTTTAGGTTTGTATTAATACATTAGGAATGTGCCATCTTGCTGTTTTATTTTTGCACAGTTAGTCATTCTGATACTGACTGACAGAGAGATAGATAAATAGAGAGAGAGAATAATTAGAAACAAATATACAAAAACATTTTAGTATTACAGGAAATGAATATCCGTTGTTTGTATCAACGCAACGCACGAAGTACTCTTACCTGTGCTGCTATCTTCCTCCACAAGGACTTGTTGAACGTGTCGTGCAGTAGATAGTCCACGGCTTTCCAGCGTCGTAGCATCGCAATCTCTTTGTCAGATGGGACGTATTCCTTGAAAGAGTAACTTCGGTTGTTCTTCGTGACGTAAAGTACGTCTTGCAGTTCCCAACACATCAGACGTTTGAGGAGAACGCAAGACTCGTCCAAGTGGTCCAGCAGCATAACGAGGGTGAAGTCGGCTTCTAGTTCATTGACGTATCTGCGAGTTCGCTCCTTGATAAGAAAATGAGTTGAAGATTAGGAAACAAACCTTGAGTTTGAAGCATTCAGTTGTTACCTCCGAATACGGAGGCTTTGTTGCCCATGAGAAAAGGAGATTTTTCTTTAGGTCGTACAAGTGTGTACAATGTACTTGTTCTTGTACTTGTACAATGTGTGCTCGTACAAGCTTGTGTGCCTGTGTTTCTGCGTGGCCCTTAGGTTAGGTTGAAATGGATATGGTTGGATTATGTAGTGTCACAGAGACTTGTTTTGAAATGTAGTTCTACTAAACACGTAACTCCCAATGTTCGATGTCTACTGTACATATTGATCACGGAGTGAGCTAGTCTCGCGAGAACACGAAACTAGGTCAAGACTTGTGTAGGTCAGCCAACATGAACTCAAAGCGGGTCATAGGCTTACTAACGGCCCCATCTTGGACATCATTAAGATCATAGACCAAGAATCATGTAAGGCTTATAGGAGGATCAAGGAAGCAGTCCACATCCGGTTGGAACGTGCCGGGATGAATGAAAAAACATGCAATTTTTATGTTTACTGAAGAAAAAAAATGTATTTTTGCTACGTTTTTTCTTCTTCTTCGTCTTTTCCATACAGTGACCTCTGACCTTGGCCAATAACCTGATTTGTTGACGTCTCTCACCACGGTAACTGGTGACGGGTTATGTGATGTTGCAATTTTATAGTAGAGGGATTTATATCCCTATATGGCCATATATGAATGTATTTGAGTAAGAATCAACAGAGCAGACCACATGCGAAGGTAAACATTATTCAGTTGGTTGCAAATGTTACCTTTCCAAATGTACCGGGATGAATCGCAACGAACTATTTACCCCTACTGGACAAGGAGGTGGGGAAGGCCAGAAGACCTACAGAAGTCTCGACCTAGTCTCGTGTTTAAGATTCAAAACAAGTCACCAGTACTAATTGATGAATTTGTACTCACTGTCAACCTTCCACTCATCATGCAACCGAAGCAATTAGGACAGATAGAGACAACTCAGCCACCCAAAAGAAAACTTAACGGATGTAAATGTACCTTATCTTCCACTCCATCGGTAGGGTAGCCCAAGTCAAAGGCCATGAAGTTCCGACTGGGGTCCCAGGTCACGTTACAGTGGGCAAAGTTAACCTCGGATCGATTCTTGTACCTCCACGGATTCTCCAAGAACGTCTTGAGCGGGTTTTCGGACTTGATCTTCAGAAGTTCTGGGAGGTAGTAATAGTTCATAGCAGACCTCAATTGCTCGCTTGGATCTCGAACGATAGCTGTGTTTGAAATATAAAATTGCACATAAATATAATGTATATAAACTAACATGACATTAGTAACAACATAATGACAACATAATGGTAAATACAATATAAAAATTATCAAATAGGAATTCTCTGTATCATTTCGTTCAATTAGGAATGTTGTGGAGGAAAAAAATATGTCTAAAGATGAATAGTTTTCCAGAGATATAGCCCTCACAGATGCAGACTGAAAGCCTGTACTTCAGAAGTGTTACTACATATCAAAACACATTCTCGCAGAGTTACAAAGAAGCAAACCATGGCAGATCCTTAGTTCAAAGTTAATAAGGTATATCCTGCTCCATTAGTGAAATAATGACAGTGATGTCTTGTTGAATACTTTTCTAATGTTTCAACTTGATATTTGCCAACAATTCTGTGCCCCGATCGGCGTTATCAAAAACATGCAATTTTATTTTTACCGAAGGAAAACATGTTGTTTTTGCTACGTTTCTTCTTTTTTTTTTCAAACAGTGACCTCTGGCCGTGGCCCAGTACCCGATTTGTTCACGTCTCTCACCACGGTAACTGGTGTCGGGTTACATAATGTTGCCATAGAGGGGCGATTTAAACTCTGACCATACATATGAATGTGTTTGAGTAAGAATCAGCAGAGCAGACCATATTCGAAGGTAACCATCTGCGTTTGGTTGCAAATGTTACCTTTCTGGTTGTTCTGGTATTTCTTGTCAGAACAATAGAAAAACCTCCTTACATATGTAGGCAGTGTCGGCTGGGAACTTGGACCGTAGCCAGGTTTTGTTGTACGTAAAGTGGTTCATCAGGGCGTGATGCTGTTCATCAGGGGTGTGGATGTATTCTTCTTCGGTAAGAGAGATGCCCCAAGAGAGGACAACACCCTGGATTGGCAGCATCATCGGTATCTTGCGGCTGATGGCGTATCTTTGAAAAATCGTACAGCTAGTTGAGGCCCCGACTTTGTGCGGTGCGATGAAGACGTATTTCTGCCGTGGCCGGCTGCAGGCTTGCAATGCCTCTTCTGTTTCCTCTCTGTGTTCTTGTTTGGTCTGAGCTGCAATACTAAAGAAGTTCGCTAGTCATTACATTGCTTTTATGTTTCCTGTGCATAAAAGCCTGTGTACTGTACAATCATGCAATAAGATGAAATGTTGTAAATATACACCAGGCATAGAATATTACGTAAGAATGATTAAGAATGTGACAAATTGTACCTAATTCAGGGGGATGCGCTTCTGCTCCCCCTGCTGTTGTACATTTGAAAATGATGAGTAATAAATAAAGTTGAGTAGTATTTTTTAATCTTACCGGTTGCTTTAAGTAACTGTTTTCTTGCATGTCTCACAGCCTTCGTTTACGAAATAATAACAATAACAATCGGATGTTGAAAAAGAAACGCAAAGAATCGTTTAGATCGGTCTCCGAGCTATACCTGTTCTTCATTTTATGAAGTTGCGACGGATGTGTACGAATTGGTGATAGAATGATTGTCACAATGAAGCCGAGCTCCATGAAGAGTAACATAATGGAAAGCGCGATGCCCCAGGATGTTGTCGCTTTTTTCAATATTGAGGGGAACATATTGGCGATCCTAGAACAAGAATGATATAATAAAATTTTATACTATAGATAAATTCAATTTCATCAGAAGGTAATAACCCTTGCTGTGTACAAATAGGTAAGTAAGAGAGAAAGAGAGAGAGGGGGTGAGAGGGAGAGGGGG
>NW_017803997.1:85742-89338 GCF_001625305.1 Branchiostoma belcheri
GGAGGGAGAGAGAGAGAGAGAAATACAAACACATGATTTTCCTGCAAAACTGCATGGCAACGTACGTTTTCTACGGGTTATGAATTTTATGTCTTTTAATGTAGCTCAAAATAACAGAATATATCTTTAGAGTTATTGATCTCTACCTGTTATCCCTTATAATCAAAATTGTCCAAAGCTACTTTGCATATTTATTTGTGGGGTCGTGTGGCGCAGTCGGTAGCGCGTTCGGCTCACACCCCAGAGGTTGTGGGTTCGAACCCTGCCCATGTCACCGATCTTGTGCCCTTGGGAAAGGCACTTTACACGACTTTCCTCACTTCACTCAGGTGAAAATGAGTACCTAGCTTCGGTTAGGGACGTCCCTCGGATAGGACGTTAAATGGAGGTCCCGTGTTTGGGAGAGCCACACCCCATGCACGTTAAAGAACCCACCGCACTTATCGAAAAGAGTAGGGGATCTTCCCGGTGTGAGTGGTTCAAAACTTACAGTCCGGTCTTACGCAGCTTGTACATGTGCGCACATGTACAAAACTGGTGTGTTACGCCTGAAGGCGGTTTACCGGTTATGCGAAACAAACAAACAAACAAACAAAACCCTAAACAGTACACCTGGGGTCCGCGCGGACCCCAGCACTATATATTCTGTAATATCTTTTTTGTTTCTAAAGATTTTTTTCTGAAATTTTAGGTAATTGTCACCCACAAAGTTGTCTCTCAATACAGTGCAGAAAACTCCGTTTCTACCATTTATAAAAAAAAGAATTATATCTGATTTTCTTTTGGGGTGCGCGCGGACCCCAGCCGGCTTTCGATCATAATGGATACACTGGCGTTCTTATACATTACCTTATTTCCGTTTTTATATGTTTTTATGCACTCATCGTATGTCTACCAAGTTTTCAGAGAATGGTGTAGTAATAGAATTAAATTTTAATAACTTTGGTGTAATTATGACGTCATATGACGTCAGAGCTAATAATTTAGTCCGCCATATTGGTTTTTGACCAATGACGTCATCAAATTAGCATATTCTATGCATATTAAATGATTTAACTTATATTTGATTATGTAAGATGTTATTAATGTTGAAAAAGAAGTGTAATTTAATATAAAACTCTAAAAAAATTTATGTTTAAACCAAAATTACTTCTTTTAAAAAAAAAACGCCTGCTAGAAACCCGTTGCCATGGCAACACAAAAAAAAACATCAACTTACTAGTATCAAACTAATATGAACTTTTTTCCAGAGACATTTTAGGAAAGGTCTCCAAATTTGATACTTCTAGCGCAGGCCGTTTAGCCGCTATCTGAGATCAAAGTTGGGCCTCAAAAGCCCCTTCAGTCTGAAATGGGTTTAAAAATCGGGTATTTCTTCTTGTCTTCTTTTCTTTACCAAAAAATAGAAAAAGTTCAAAATGTATGATTTTCCTATGTAATGTGGACACAGAGGTTCCCACATCAGTTTGCAAAACAATTGAGCTGGTAGCATGTTGATAATTTCTAAAAATTAGCAAAAAACTGTTCTGGGGTCCGCGCGGACCCCAGGTGTATAGATTAATCAGTCCTGGAAGGTGTTCTGTTGAGGGTTAATTTTGCTGGCATCTTAACAAAAATTACAAAAATGGCTGTTTCGTATGTTCTTTCTTTTCCACATTATAGCCCCCACACACACCCACACATGGGGTCTGCTCCTATTGCGTAGGATATCGCGATCATATCGCGGTGTTGTTACCGCCTGCTATCCGTGAAATAAAGTCTAATATTTCTAAAGTCAAGTAGTGGTAAAATTGAATTCAAGCTACCTTTATCCTATGTGTGTTAGGTGCTACAGTAAGTAGAAATGTGTACAGTTTTGTTGTGTAACCCGTAACCTTGGGGTGGGCTTCAGACCTTGTTACGTGGTCACCCAGCCTGACCAATGAGTAAAAAATAAAAATAAACAAAACATCTTTACCTGGGATGACTCCCAAAGCCACACTGTGTTGTCCCATTCACTTCAGCACTTATTGGAGTCAAGTCTACCGCCTTTTTGTGGACAGAAATTTGGCAAATTTTTTAATCCCACACTGCTTTCTACACAGCAAGTTTTCAGTCCAGTGCCCTGCTTTACTGAATGCACATGACCCTTTCAGGAACTGGTCTAACAACTTCTAAAGTGTTTTTGACATGCCCCCTAGCGGAATGACTAGATGTTTTCAAGGTTATCTTCTATTCATCGTAATGATCCTGTTGACGTTTAACAGCTTGCTTTTCACTTTGTTTTGAGGTGTTGGGGCATTACTATGCTCAACATTAATTAGATTACTGTGGGTCGAATCTGACAACAAATACAGAATGAAGTTTTTGTATTCTTTTTAACATGGAACATGTAGTCTGTAACGTTACAGCATCAGTATAGCGTTACCACTATAACGTTTCAAACCACATATTCCAACAAATTCATTCTCTATTTGTTGTCAGATTCAACCCATAGTAATTTAGATACTTTGAGGCTCAGCATAAAATGCCACAACACACCTCAAAACACACTGAAAAACAAGCTGTTCAACAGAATCATTCCAATGCTTTCCTGTCCTATGCAAATGAGGCTTAGACCCCTGTTTTCGCAATGCATTCTGGGGATGGGAAACTCGTGAATAAAAAGAGCCCTCCTCGTATTCTTGCAGAGGCTTCAGTTTAATGATAGGGTTTAGCTGTCAGGCCAATGACATTATACAATGTCCTTGTTGAGACAAATCACTGCTGAAATTATATTTTTGTTCTCCTTCTATCACCCCGAGGCATGTCCCGGCTGAAGTGACTGGGACAGATCTAGCTAGTTCCAGTGATCTCATACCTTCCTCCGATTATGTCTGCTGTTTCTAAAGTCCAGTAGTGATAAAATTGAAGTTACTATGTGTTTTAAGTGCAACAGTAAGTAGAAATGTGTACAGTTTTGTTGTGTAACCTTTAACCATGGGGTGGGCTTCAGACCTTGTTACGTGGTAACCCAGCCTGACCAATGACTATGAAAATAAAAAAATAAAAAATAAACAAAAATATCTTTACCTGAGATGAATCCCAAAGCCACACTGTGTTGTCCCATTCACTTCAGCACTTATTGGAGTCAAGTCTACCACCTTTTTGTGGATAGAAATTTGGCATTTTTTTAAATACCACATTGCCTTTTCTACACAGCAAGTTTTCAGTCCAGTGCCCTGCTTCGCTGAATGCACATGACCCTTTCAGGAACTGGTCTAACAACTTCTAAAATGTTTTCGACATGCCCCCTAGCGGCCTGACTAGATGTTTTCATGGAACATGTGGTTTGTAACGTTACAGCATCAGTATAGCGTTACCACTATGACGTTTCAAACCACATATTCCAAAAAATTCATTCTCTATTTGTTGTCAGATTCAACCCATAGTAATTTAGATACTTTGAGGCTCAGCATAAAATGCCACAACACACCTCAAAACACACTGAAAAACAAGCTGTTTAACGTCAACAGAATCATTCCAATGCTTTCCTGTCCTATGCAAATGATGCTTGGACCCCTGTTTTTGCAATGCATTCTGGGGATGGGAAACTCGTGAATAAAAAGAGCCTTCCT
>NW_017803997.1:89506-90650 GCF_001625305.1 Branchiostoma belcheri
GCATAAAATGCCACAACACACCTCAAAACACACTGAAAAACAAGCTGTTTAACGTCAACAGAATCATTCCAATGCTTTCCTGTCCTATGCAAATGATGCTTGGACCACTGTTTTTGCAATGCATTCTGGGGATGGGAAACTCGTGAATAAAAAGAGCCCTCCTCGTATTCTTGCAGAGGCTTCAGTTGAATGAAAGGGTTTAGCCGTCAGGCCAATGACATCATACAATGTCCTTGGTGAGACAAATCACTGCTGTCATTATATTTTTATTCTCCTTCTATCACCCCGAGGCATGTCCCGGCTAAGGTGACTGGGACAGAACTAGCCAGTTTCAGTGATCTTATACCTTCCTCAGATTATGTCTGCTGTTTTTTTCTTCGTTCAATGTAAATGGTTTTGGTGTGTGGCAAACAATGCATGGATGTCACCACACATTCTAGGCATCAGTAGCGAAATACCACTAGAAACGTACCACCTCGTGGGTCGTGTGGCGCAACAGCTGCGTGCGAGACTCTGAATCAAGAGTGCCCAATTCGTTTCACAAGACATATTGAATATGGGAGGGACGAATTACCACCGCATTCTATGTGACGTCAGTTGGGAAACACTTGCCAACAGACGCGAAAAGTTCAAACTCGTTCAGTCCTACAAAATGGCCAATGGCTTAGTTCCGAAATATCTACAAGACTTGGTTCCCCCACTTATCCATGATTCCACCCCTTATGGCCTGCGTACTGACCAGAATTATCTCCCCTTTAGGCCATGTTGATTTGATTATATGGATGACATCCGCGCGCGCATGAATTTTCGGCCGTTTCCAAAAAAAAAAGTTTTCAACCATACTGTAAATCGTACAAAACAGTTGCAAAATGAGCAAAAATATACCATAAGTTACAAAAAAAAACTAATAAAAACTATACCAAAGTCGTAGAATGCCAAAATCAAACGAAAAAAGACGAAATTGTAAAGATATGAACTTGAAGACGAGATTATTCGCCAAACCATATTCTGTGCCATTTGCTCAACCCTCATGACCACGTAGATTTCATAATGAAAAGAACTTTTTTTTTTTGCAAAACTTTTTTTTTATTCGCACGCGCGCATCAGTTTTGGGGCTCCCGGAGGATGTCATCCATATAATCAA
>NW_017803997.1:91602-94036 GCF_001625305.1 Branchiostoma belcheri
CCCCCCCCGAACCTCAATTTCCCATCCAATCCAGCCAATAGGCGGGCCAATAGGCGGGCAGCATTTCGGCCACACCCACAACCCGCGCTTTAGCAAGATATGGTTGAAAAAGATGTTTATTAAGCTTGTTCAAAAGATACATTTGTAAATTGTTTTCTGTGTCTTTGAATAATTGGAGCAAAATAACTACCGAGCCGAGTTAAACCATTTCGGCACTGGGCTTCTGGTGCTTACATGTACGTCGGCCGCGCGGCGTACAGAACAGTATCTTAGGCCAAGTCTTTGTCTGTGAAAATGTAAGAAAAGAGGCCATGCAGTCCTGTCCTGCCGATAACCTTGTTGTCCCGGTTAAACTATGTTACCCAGGCGGTATATGATCTCGAAAATATTAGTGGCAGCATCTCGATACCCTTTTTAAAGACAAGGTTTGATTTGCCGATTCCGAGTTTCCGGCCAGTGCTGAAGCCGCCGACACTGGACACCAAGTGTTGACGTACTTTCGGCACTGGAGATCTAGGACGGAAGCCGCCTCACCTCTGTATACCGAGTGCTGAGAAAGGAACCCGTTACTTCGGTACTTGCATTATTTTCACCCCAAATACACCAATTCTTACATTGTTTATCTGACATTTCCAACTCAGATTACCTGCCACGCCTTACGGAAGGATGCTGTTCAACCCCATTGTCGAATGGAATCGCCCGCAAAGTGGGCGTGGTACGCGCGCGGAATGCTGGTCACTCATTGGATATGTGGATGCGAAATTGATCAAGCCCGCCCCCCCCCCCCTCAGGTATGGGGTTAATCGTGGCGTGTTGTTACGCTAGTTGTCTATCCAGCTGCCGTCAACAATCTGTTCATGGTTACCATCTAGATTTTCCTGACAGTAAGGCCAAACCGTCTTAATTTTATGGATGACATCTTTGTAGACCCCCAAACTATAAAGCCAGTGCACGCGGGTGAATAAAAAAATGCTACTAAACAAAAAGAATACAAGGCTGGTATTGTGAATGTGCGTCAGTACATAGCGACGTATACGACAAGTTGGCACATGCTGGCTTTTTGCGGAGTTTATGATTCGGCACTGTATGTATGTATGTTTGTATGTATGTATGTACCGAGATGAGTCGTGGAGCTTCGGTAGCCTGGGTGCCGTCCTCCAGTTACCGCCGGCTCCGTATTGTCGCTAACTACCATGGACTACCCAGGCCTAGAGCCAGGCCAAAGCTTCGGAGGACTTGATCTTTTTTTTTTTTTTGAGGACAGGCGAAAATCAATGCGCGCGTGGATGTCATCAATAAAATTAAGACGGTGTGGCCTCCCTGGCGGGGGCAAATTGGGCATTATAGAATACACACACCACAAGTGATGTGCCTAACTATACATTATAGTTCGCTTCTCACAATTAGCCTGGCGGTCCGAAGTCATTTCGATGTCTTATATAGACCACCCTGTCAAATACCAATGCGTTTTATCCATATCGGCTTGACGTATCATGTATCCTGGCACCTGTGTAGGTTTTTGAGCTGCGCCACCTTTAAACCTCTGAGCGCAATAAGCACATTTATCACGATCGTGTGTGATACTTGTATAACACCACCGCTATTTAGTACATTTAAATCATAAAAGTAAATCTAGAGTCATATTTTAGCTGAAACTGTATTAATATGCTCTCATGTTTTGAAATTCAGACATTTTGAGTTCAAAGTATAAATAAAAATCAGTAAGAAACAGCAAGCATTTTTGCGTTTGATGAAATGATGTTTTTAAAGTTGGAAGACAAAGATAATTCCAAAAACAAATACAAACTTCTACATAAATGGAAACATACATTAACATCGCATCAGTTAATGAGATGATTTTTTACCGTATGAAAATTTACATTTTTATACAGAGGATAATTGATTATATGAGGTCAATGTGTGTGCAGTATATCCTGTTGCAAGTAGCCTTAGGTTTACTACATAGTTGTTAAATATATCCAGATTTTAAAGGTTTCTAAGAACAGCTGGTATCACCCGAGTTGTTGGTCATACCGGGAGGGCAACGCAGACAACCTGAAGAGGCAGGGTTAGGGATCATGCCAGCTGGACACTTCAAGCAGGAAGTCAATCCACCGTTGCTGAAATGACCAGGCGGGCACGGCGGACAGTCTGTCCTGTCCTGGTTACTGTAGGTTCCCACCGGACAGTACTCCTGCAACTCGTCCCCTCGCACACACTTGTTGCCTGGCGCGCACTGGTCACAGCGGAACGTGCCGTCATGATCATCTGGTGGGGGGAAACACAGAAGGATTTTACACAGAAGGATCCTACCACAAAACCAGAGAGAAGGGAAGATTTAAAAAAATGTGGAAATGATAGAAAATTATTTTTTAAAAATAGGCATTTTTGGTGACTTTTGATCTACCATAACATTGACTTTTCTACAATTCAT
>NW_017803998.1:0-10237 GCF_001625305.1 Branchiostoma belcheri
TGTCAAGCATCCTCTAGGCTGCCTACATACCAAAAATCACAATGATTCCTCAACTGGTTCTTGAGTTATCCTCCTTTAAACATTTGAACTTAAAGTCCCCTGCAGTTCCCAAACAAGCTGCTAGGGGGTCCAAACTTACGTCACTTATTTCCCAGGGCAAGAGCTATCTATCATGCAAAATTCATGACCCTAGCATGTTCAGATCACGAGATATCAAAACCGGAAGTTCTGCTGCAGTACCATAACAAGCCGCTAAGTGGCCCAAAATCTAATCATTTCGAGGTCTCATCAAGAACAGGCAGACAAACAGACAGACAGACAGACAAACAGACACACCGCCACGAAAACATAACCTTCTTGGCGAAGGTAATTACTGAATATTGGTATTGTCATACTAGAGGATAGTGTTTGTTAATAGGTAGCATCTGATATAGTAACCACTGTGAATTACGAAGGCCGTAACAGAACACATACGGGGTGAACAAATCGATTGAGGGGGTGCAAAATCGCTACCGATTCTGCACCCCCCGGGGGTGCAAGATCACCAAAGGGGTGCGAAATCACTAGTGATATCGTTCCGGGGGGTGCGAGATCGCTAGTGATTTCGCTCCGGGGGGTGCGAAATCACTGGGGGTGCGAGATCTCTGTCACACCGGCTGACATCCTTTTTGCATTGACAACCGTACAGACGGATGGAGTGTATCTCGTAGCCACAGCTGTCTGCTATGATATGATCGGCTTTATGTGAAAAAGCTTTAGATGGACTGAGAATGTTCGCCAAAAGCAATGGGAGAGGGCGCAATAAGTCACAACACCATTGCACTCTTTGATTTCAGGATCACACGGTCGACCTGACTTCTTACCCTGCACGGAAAATTTATCGGAGCAAAGCTTCATGTTCCTTTTATGTGAGTTAGTCACAAAGCACAGTTCAATGAGTACACGGTGCGGGGAGTTATGGAGGTTATGATACTGCACACAATCGTGCGACAAACTTTAACAAGCTTAACGGCTTTCAGTTTACCCGCCTCACACATCATTCCCTACAGGTACGTAACCTGAAAATGAATGTGTGTGTTAATAACATGTGGCCTTGGAAGTAATGACAGAAGATGAAGTCGTTCGTGCAGAAAGATCACCCTGAAGTTTTCAGACTACTTTGACATTCAGCCAATATAAACAACACATATGAGATACAGTTAGCTATGATCTGGTAGACTGTGACCTTTTTGCATGGTAATAGACACCGCATCGTTTAACTGTTACTGACATCTTCCCCTTCCGAGGCGAATGTAATTTGTAGAGAATAATTGCACAACCTTGGTCATACACAGATCACGTTTAAAGAGGGCAGCGAAGAATAATGATGTGCCAATTGTAAAGGATGATTTGACCTAAAACGGAAGTTTACCGAGCACACCCGATAGTAAAGACTAATAGCCTTCGTCTCATTGCTATGAGGGTACGGAACATCATCACTATGAGGGTACAGAAAGGTTGCAGATGCATCGGTAGAGAAAATCACATTCTTTGATTGTGTAGATGATAATCTATAGGACATTACCAGAACAGGATAGATACCCCACTGGTGCGCGACCCAGGATAGTCACCGTGGGACAGCAATTATCTGATTCGGATGGTACAATCGTCACACTGGATCGAAGGTTGCCGAAACATCTGTAGAGAAATCGCATAGATTGTGTAGATGATAATCTATAGGACATTACCAGAACAGTGATAGATACCTCAACGATGTGCGACCCAGGATGGCTCACCGTGAAACAGCAATTATATGTCTGATTCTGATTGCACAATCGTCACACACTGGTATCCAACATCTATCTAGAGGGAAAGGCGAGACAGCCTCATGAATAGAGAATGATGTTTTCCTCTCTCTCCTCCCCCCATTGTACCTATGAAAGACACTATGCAAAATTTGAACCCAAACATCCGTCAGGCCAGGTAGAGTCGAGGCCTAAATTTAAAGTCTCCCGTCGTTAACTTAACGACTACGATTAATGGCAAACTACCCGTAAACCTATATTTGACATTATATGATCCCAAATGCATGTACGTTTCGGAGCAATTGAAAGTTTTGTAACTTATGACTAGGATAAATACACGGAGAAAGTTTATGGAGCATACTTTACTGTTACTATTTGAACATATTGTTCTTGTATGACGTTTACTGTTACTATTAATATTTGAACATATTGTTCTTGTATGACTTTTACTGTTACTATAATTACTTTTTGAGCATATTGTTCTTTTATGACTTTTACTATACTGTTACTATTTGAACGTATTGTTATGATATGGCTTTTACTATCACTCCTTGAACAAATTATTTCTGGTATGACTTTTACTGTTACTATTTGAACATATTGTTATTGTATTGCTTTTACTGTTACTTTTTGAACATTTCGTCTTATACGACTTTTACTGTTAGTCTT
The DNA here is from genome assembly GCF_001625305.1 of Branchiostoma belcheri. Classification (NCBI taxonomy): domain Eukaryota; kingdom Metazoa; phylum Chordata; class Leptocardii; order Amphioxiformes; family Branchiostomatidae; genus Branchiostoma; species Branchiostoma belcheri. Next base: position 2,454 of record NW_017803998.1, read on the forward strand.
TCAACACACTTTTCTTATATTACCTTTACTGTTACTCCTTGTTCTGAGTTACTGTGTAATTAAGTCCGCAGTCCGGAAATCCAATATGTAAGGAACTCAATACCAAGACTCCTCAATCCCTGTTGTTATCTAGAAATTTCCGAGATTGCCATCAGAGTACAGCGTACAGCAGAACCAATATCTCAGGGTTTTATTGCACATCCGGGCCGTCACGGAGCCTGGACGAGAAAGAAGCCCATTTCCCTACAGGCACATCGCCCCATATACCGCTTCGTGCATCCTATTATTGCCTATTATTGACAGCATGTCGGAATAAAGTAGATAGCGGTTTTTTTTTCACCCAGCACGAGTAGCCAGCAGTCTCACACTCCGATACACTGAATACCAAACTACGGATATGAGTTTACGTGCCGATATATACAATTGCCGCCTTTGGAGACAGAGGATGGCAGACCATCTTGCACGCAAGAGATCCGGGACGTAGCAACGAAGACAGGGAGCGATTGCAAAAACTTAGCCTGAGTTAGACGTCCGTAATGATGACGATGCCAAAGCAACAGTAACAATCACGCATTGAGATTCACTGGTACTATGGGCTGAATATTTAGCCATTTCAGCAAGACAGCATTTCTGATACTTCTCATTTTTGCTTTTTTTCCTTTTTGCTTTTTTTCCTTTATGTCCACGACTAGCTTAAGAAATTGTTTTACAGGCTCGACCACAATAAAATAGATAATGATTGATTATCACTGATCATAAAAAAATGCCAAATGTGCACGGCCTACAGCGTGGCCTACTAACATGGTACAAATGACTCAACATTTGTCAACGTCTGTGGCAATATGAATTTATTCCTTTAGGGTATCAAAACGTTTCTTATATAACGGACGCAGAAAGGCTACTGCAACTTTATAGATAGTTTATAGGAGTTAGGAACATTGCGGAAAGACAGCTTTCAAAGTTGTTAGATAAAGGGCACATTGCATCCGGCAATGCAACTACACTTAAGATAATAAGTTATCTGCTTTCTGTAACCAGGAATATGATGGTATATATTATAAACCGCGTACAAACAACCTCTCAATGCCTAATGGTACCCCTGTATGTAGAGAGCGCCTTTGAACTTCTAAGTCGTTCTATTCGGGCGCGTAGCAATGGGAATAATTGTCAGCGATATTAACAAATGGAAACTTAATTCCCCGAAATTACCGTACATTCTGCAAATACGTCCGATTTAATAGTCACTCTTCCGATAGGATATGTGTGAAACATGCAATTTGGTGAAATACATGCAGGAGTCGGGAAAGGGCATGTGCACTCATTAAACAACCCAGCTGCTTGTTACAGTTGAGTAGTAATGGCGGCAGCAGGGTCTGGTAATTACAGGCCCGGCTCCGAGCGTTCTCCACAAGCCCGTTCCCCGCAGGCTGTTACTCAGAGTGCTCTTAATGCTCTGCCTGAAGGATCGGCCTTGTTGAACACAGATAGTTTAAGAGCCCTACTCGCGCACACGCGGCGTGCAACGCCCCGACAACGGTGTCCTCATTGAGCAACGGTCCTTTGGATAGCTTATAGACTTCATGCTGAGGACACTCTGAAGATCAAAAGTTCGATATCACACAGTGTAGCAAGTTCTACTGGCAATAAATTTTACCAATAAAATGTATGGGCTATTCTAGTCACACTTCCAGTAGGATATGTGTGAAATATGCAATTTCATGAAATATACCCGCTGAATTCGAGAGTTCTCCAGTTTCAATGACGAAAGGTAGTGGATGCTACCTGAAACGTCTGGCCGCTTCCAAAATCATACCCAGTTGCTTGAGTAACTGTTTTTTCTGCGTATCTTGTTAACTGGATGTCTGCACTTCACCAACGTATGGGCTATTAGTTTTTAGATTATTAGTCTTCTTCATAGGATTCGTCTCGCTGCAAGTAGGCAGTCATTATCTGGGGGTGAATGACTTTGGATATCAAAGCTGCAAACATTGTGTGAAGTGTTTTTTGAACAACCTTGCTGCCGACTCTGCATAGATGTAAAAGAACATCCGCGCAGTCAACGAGGTGTGTGATTTAATGATACGGCGCCGATGTTACTGACATCAAACCAAAAACTGTGAAACAGCAAATCCACCGTGTAATGAATTATATCAAGTGGGATGCAACGAGAATGTTGACTACGCTCATCAACTACTCACTGGTTTATGGTCGCCAGTTTATGCCTCAAGGATAATAAGATAACCATTGCACGGCTTGTTGATCAGCTTGCTTGGCAGGCTAGTTTTGCTGTTGTAACAAAATGATGTTCGATTGCGCTACGGCCTGTAAACGTTGTTAGTCTACTAGGCTGATAAGACATCAGGCGGCAATGGCATGAAAAGCCTCCTCTGATGCATCGGTTGGGAATAGACGTTTGGCCGACGGGTGTAGACAGGATGCTTTCAAGCATGCACGGTGTTGGAGACGTGAGGGTCCGCCGTGACAACAAGTCAAGGCTAACTCTCCCATCAGCGGCGACATATCTTAATGCAGTCACCTTGAGAGAGACTTACGCAGTGGAGCCGAACTTACGCAAAGACGGCCATTCAAAGATACAGACTAAGAGGTGACAACTGTAAAAGAATATATTAAAGGTAAACTACTTGCATCTCATGTGCTACATCATGCAGTTAGCAGTAGATAAACCGTCCCAATCCAATGCGGAACAATGAGATGCAGCAATGAAAACGCATCAATTCCAATTTTAACGAGTGAGTTGATCCTAGATAATCCATAGACCATATAGGCTAATTTATTATGTATTGATCAGAGACCTTTAGTAACTTTTAATTGACAGGTTGTTTTACGACTCCCTTTCTTAAAGTACTTTTACCATCGAGGATTATATAGATCGTGCGAGTGTAAGAGCAAGTGTAATCAGGCTATTTGTCAAAAGATCTGAACGTAATTAACGAGCTTCGAACTCCGCTTTTTGATCGATCAGTTATTCTGCCCTGCACAAGTTCGTGATGCGGCCGGCTGCTTGCGTCGATTCAAGGTTCTTCTTGCGTGCAAGGAGCATTTGTTTGCTGTCAGAAGCCGTCAATATGCGATCTTTTCCTCGATGCTTGCACAAGCTCGCATGTCATATGGGTTTTCATGTTCCGGTTGTGAATATGCACCAGGTTATTGACCATACCTAGAGCCGTTGTAAAATGCCCGCGAACCACCCTTGAGCAAAGTTCGTTTTTACTTGATAGATGAAAAAGTGTTAGTCTTGACATAAATAAACATTTTTTTTACGTGTAGGCGATGTTATTTTGAAAAGCCTTTCATGTACACGCTAGTTACCACTCCTTACTAGCCTCTTTCAGGCTTCAGTCGCGACTGGAAAAAGTAGAAATTTGCGGCAAACTGTACTCCTTTAGCAGACAAACTCTCTGAGCATGTTACTTGTTATCAGTTAAGTTAGTACATTCTCGTACGACGTGCCCTTCAGGACGTCACTTCAGACACTTCTGTCTACATGTAGCATGGCGGCCAGCTGGTCGCGGTCCTTCGCTCCAACCTTGACCTCCGGGATTTCTTTGAGTGTCGGGTTTGGTTGTCCCCTTCTGTTTACGTCGGGTTGCCAACTCCTTGATTATGACATACTACAAGCAAGCAAGAGCCAGTCTTCAGTTATGGATGGTCATAGTTATCGGGGGTAGACCGTTCTAGAGTTTTTTTTTATTGATGCCACTCTTTACCAGGGAACGAATCAAAGCAGGCGGGTGTAGTTGCCGTTTTTGAGAAGGATTTGGTTAGTGCCCTCTGTCTATTTGGCCACTTTCTACCCTTTCTAGCCGTCTGGTGGCATTGTGAAAGGCTAAAGCCTGGCAGATGCTAACTCATTACCCATTCTGAAAGATGGTTGGCGTGCAAGATGTAACTGTTGAACTGGAGAGGACCTTTTGAACCTGATTCCATCCTCATGTCTGAAAGTCAGGGACTGTGGGTGCATCTGGATACTGCATACTGTTGAGTATCATACAACTCAACCATGACCTTCTTTGTTTTTGTATGCAATTGTCGTTCTAACTCCGTCAAAATGATTTGTCTTCCTTTCAGACCGATGGCTAAACGTCACCGTCGCCGCGCACCTACAAGGCTTCGGATCAGTGTCTGAAGAAACAATGGTACAGTCTCATTTCTTGAATTCATTGAATAAACTATTGAATTATATGGCACTTATCTGGCCCTTCTACTAAGTGCTATCCACAGCAATTCTTCAAGTTACATCATTAGCATATCTGAAGTACGGCACCCGAGCTCCTGTCCACTGGGTGGAGGGGATCCAACATTAGATTTGTATGACTCGTGACTTTTTACATCGACTATGGACCACGATGAGTATTTCGTTTGAAAGAAACAAACGAAATTTCTTTGAACTACCAATGAGATTTGTGGTTGTTTAAAGGTCGCCACCCCACTCAGCGGAAAGCGGGTATCAAATAATAGTGTTGCTCGTTCCTCCACTGGTCAGGCCCTTAGAAGGTCGATGACCAACAGCTCCAAGTCACGAGAGTTGTGTAAAAGTTCACTTATTCATCATTCATCATCCCCTTGCACGTGTTATGTACAGAGTTTTGAAACATTCTAATCCTGCTGATTTATGCATACGAGTAAGTGCCGACATGGGCCGATTATCGTGAGACAGAGAACTCTCACTTACCATCATGGTGTTGGTGGCTGTGATTTCAAAGTGATTAAGAATCCTGAAAACGATGAAATGAAAGATAGAAAGAGATGAAGACCAGTCATTTGGGCCGAGGGAATCTCGACCTAGTGAGTAAAAAGTCCTCATCCTGAGCTCCTTATTTCTCATTAAGGAAAATCAGTCCCTTGGCTCAGAGATCGGAATAAACTCTGTGTGACACAAACGTGTGTCCGCGACTCGTCTCCACAGACTGTCCTTATCCATGTCACAATCTGCAGGTAACGATCCGACAGTCCCAGAGATGGTTTGATCCAGGTCATCTCATTTCACGACTTGTTAAACAGATACATGTTTGACGGGAAGCTAAATTGGATACCAGGGAAATTGATGTGCCCCGCTTTCATGTTTTGTCTTCAAAGGTTATGTTTGAAGGGTATGATCTATATATCGAATTCCTGTAACCACATTGCTGGTAAGGGTACGGCTGGATTCTTATGATCTTGGGTCTTGACTTTTTACTCAACCTTTCAACAGTGATCTTGGGAGTTGAGACAATATCAATTTCTACCCTGATCATTTCATCGTGAACTTTTAAGGCGTAGCATGGTTTCTTATCAAGTTCATGTCAAGTGAATTTAAGGCAATAGTTTTCTGTGAAGCCCATTTCAAACGTATTATGTATAACGTATTTGAAATAGATTACTACTAAGTACCATTTCAAAGAATCATGCTTTGCGCACTTTAAAATAGAGACTGTAATCGAGATTGATTTTTTATGGCGTCAAAATGTCAGCAGATTACCATTGTTGGGCTGTTACTGTTCCCAGGACTTCCAAGCCACCCTACGGATAGTCCGTGAATGGCGGGACCCGCGACTGCTGCCGATCCCGGAAGGCAGGCCCTACCTCCCGGTGGACCCTCAGGCCGTGCTCTGGACGCCTCATATCGACTTCTCCAACTTCAAGGAGGTCAAAGTCGCCACCGTTCCGCACAAGGAGTTCCAGAAGGAACCCAACATGTGGGTCACCGCGGACGGCAAAGTCAACGAAGTGACACTGTACGTATTGCTTTACATTATTTGTAACATGCTGCCTGTACTGGCAAGAACATGCAGATGTGTGTTTGCTGCTTACTTCACAACCTAAAAGCCATATGTATATACCGTGCTTTATCCAGAACCACGCTGAGACACGTTTCTTGATAGTCCACGCGTATCCAGAACCTCGCCTGTGGAAAATCTACGTTCTTGGGTATGCGACGACTATAAAACTAGATAGGCACGGTCGGTTCTGGATGCCATACACCACTTAAATCAAGTAACATACGCATCTATGAGCCTGGGTGTATTCATCGCTGGTGTATTTCCACCACAGGTACGAGATAAAAGTGACATGCAGCATGAGTCTACAGAACTATCCACTGGATAACCAGCTCTGCAGTATCAGGATGGACGGATGTGAGTACCCAGATTTATTTCTTTGTACAACAACTCCCTGCACAAACAATAAAAAATCATTAACCAAGTTAGCATTTTGGCATAACCACCATCAGGATGTTGCAGGATCTCTGAATAATTCACTTATACACCTTGTAAAGTGTTGGATATAGCATAAAAGGTATGTACTCTGATGTGTCATCATCTTTATCATCTTCCTAGGTCCATTTCATGACCAATACTCGCTTTAGACAGAAATTGAAGCCTTGGACATGAATGACGAGAGCCAAAGTGATGTACAGCAATAGCATGAGTGTGCACACTTCATAATAGGAGCCCCATTTTGGTAGGAAATTAAGTGATCGTTTCACCACCACGAAATCCCTAAACACTAGTTTAGTCTCAAGAAATCTTAATCTACTTGGCAGAGACGTATGACTGTCTAGTCTCCTGTCATCACCCAAATACCAAGGCCGCTCCATGCAGACGTTAATGACATGTCACCGTCTGATCCCGATTACTTCCTTATTACTCCCACGCCGCCGCATGTCTCATGGCTTCTCTGTGTTCTTAATGTTGTGTGACGACCTTCAACTGTTGAGAGGATTTTCAAACCAGCAATTTAGCAGACCCTGAATAAAATCAATATGTCTGTGACTTTTAATGCCGTCGGGTATCATAATGTATGAAAGTCGTTCTTATAATGGATCGTTTATATCTAATGAAACAATCCTCCCAAAGCACTAGTGCGACCTTTATAGCTTTAGTTGCGTTTACTGAGGCAGCAGGAGAGCTGAACAAGCTGGCTTTCAGATGAGTCGGACTTCCCAGCGGAGTAACTTCTCTTGGCCTGCTGTCACCAGTTTTATCATTGTTTCCTCGTTTATCGTACTTTCTCCAGAAGTGCTTAGGTTCTCCTGTGCCTACAGGCACGTTGAGCAGCAGGCGTCCGTCTAGGTCTGGCGCCTGCTGCTTTCTCAGCCTTTTCCCAGGTTACATCAGAAGACTAACAATGACTTTAAAGTGTACCGATGATAGTTGGGCATGTGCACATCTTAGCATGCCTTGAGCAGGCATCTATGTTGGATTGATTAACGGAAAGTTGCAATCTCAACAACAAAATGAAACTGTTCAGCTGACTACCAGAATCCCATAGAATGGGATGGCATTCACCATGGACAGATGGTCACACCGCAACTTCGATATCCCTTAACTGTAAGATCACGAGCCCAAAGTAAAGGGTGATCTGGCCTAAAGAAGGCAAAAAAAATCGTGGAGTAAAAAGTACCGATCTTGTATTCACAGTTGAAGGAGTGTTACTGGCCTGGGGTTATCCCTTTATCTGGAGCGACCACGGACCGGGGCCTCTACTGACGGACGCCACAGCAATCCACTCTCAGTTCAGACTCCGGGAGATAGAGATGAAGGCTTATGTCAACTCATTCAACCTCAGAGTGGAAGGTAAATATCGTCAAGTGTACACCAAGTCAATAACCTTACATCGACCCGCAGCGAATCATGACGAGTCAATTGAAATTCTTGAAATGTCGAGTGCCAATTCTGAGTTATGATGCCAAGACCTTTGTGCACATGGGGACGCCAAAATGCCATGTGCAGGGAGCAGACAAGGTGAATGGCCCCGGATGTCAAATGCAAGAGCCCACAAAGGTA
>NW_017803998.1:10839-21212 GCF_001625305.1 Branchiostoma belcheri
TTGGGGCATGTATTGTGCGCTGCAACGGTATAAGTTACAGCTTAGTAGACTGAACGTGGCAGGCAGAACCTTAATGGGCGTCAGTGCTTTGGCGGGTGGCCACGAGGGCTTTTTACTGTACGGTCGATATAGGCCCGGGGAGACATCTAAAAGGCCTACTGGTTTGGAGAGATTATGCTTGAAGTTTTAGACGGCCAAGATTTACAGTCAAACCTGTACGTGTGACCGCCTCTGTATAATGACCACTTGGCCACTTTTGGGTACGTTGTATGACTTTTCCTATTGACCCAAGCATTGCCCTAAAGACAGTAACAAGGGGTCCAATGATCAGTAACGAAACTGTGATAGGTAAGTTTATGTCTCTTGCTTAGTGTTAAAAGAAACACTCAGAAGTCATGACTATATGCACTCGTTACGCTCCCAAAGGGTCAAAGTCGTTGGAAGTCAATGTCGCCTCCAGTCCCGGTTGAGAGAAGGTTGGTGCACCCTCATGTAGATGGCCTGTTTTATACTTATAACAATGCCGTGTTCTTTGTGTTACTTCATGCTTGTATTCTAGTTTCCACCCTGAAGCCACAGTTGGTTCTCCCTGCAGGTAAAGGGTGTAAGTACCTGAGTTACGTGTGTGACTGCTGTCCTGCAGGTAAAGGGTGTAAGTACCTGAGTTACGTGTGTGACTGCTGTCCTGCAGGTAAAGGGTGTAAGTACCTGAGTTACGTGTGTGACTGCTGTCCTGCAGGTAAAGGGTGTAAGTACCTGAGTTACGTGTGTGACTACCGTCCTGCAGGTAAAGGGTGTAAGTACCTGAGTTACGTGTGTGACTACCGCGCGGCTGACGCCTGTCTGGTGGATAACTCCCGGTGTGCGGACACCCTCAGCTCCCCTGAGTGCGACTACTGCACGGCCTTCCCGGGAACCTGCGACAAACACACGCAGACCTGCGACCTGGTCACGGAAGGTACTGTAACGATGTCTTCGCTTTGGCATATCTTTTTTTTCAATCAATGACACAATCAAAAATCAGCACCACTGACCGCCGATGCATTAGGATCATAAGGATTATGGCTAAGAATGCCACTATTCTGTTACCATTTAGCCCGATGTTGCTTAAAGGTACTTCTGGCGATACAGAGTCTGGCTTAAAAATACAAACAAATGGCATCAGACAAATACCTGTGCAACTTCAAGAGTAATTTGAACTCATGACAGATGGCTGGAATACTAACAAACATGTACCTACGTGTCTGGTCTGATAGATACCTAGCTTGGCCTTTTAAAATACTGAGATTGTTTAGAATACCAGAAACTACGAAGATCGCTGGCGATGACAAGTGAGATACCTTGCCCCTGTCCCACATGAAGAAACTCGTGGCGGTGAGTTCGAATGTTCGCACGAGAAGCATTAAAAGACCTTCTTAAAGGCCAGCGTGACTTGAATACAAAGGTAGGAACGTTCGAAGACTCTATCAACAACTCTCTGGAGCATATTTTCTTAACTTAAGAGTTGAAAAGCTCGAAGCACAAAAACAAAACAACAGAGCGTTGTACCCTACTCTCATTTCCAAGCAAGGTCTTTAACAAAGTCCTGCTGAACAGAATGAGAGATGCTGTGAACCCACATCTCCGTGACCAACAGGCTGGGTCTAGGAAAAACAGATCCTACACAGACCAGATTAAAGCAGATCCTGCACAGACCAGATTAAAACAGATCCTGCACAGACCAGATTAAAGCAGATCCTGCACAGACCAGATTAAAACAGATCCTGCACAGACCAGATTACCACACTCAGGATCAGTTCACTCAGTCCATAGAATGGGTTCTACGGAACTCGCCTCTCTATGGCAACTTTATTGTTTATGAGAAGGCATTTAACAGCTTGGATGGAGAATACTTGTGGAAGTTAGAGACGGTAAGCTTCCATTTCAATGATTGAGGCACAGCATATGCAGGAAATCGTAGAGGCAACGATGCCGTGGATATCAAAGAAGGTGATTATGGTAGACTTAATGGCCACACATCCGGTAGGCAGGACGTCAGATTTATCAAAAGCGTCTGATGACAACTAAAGGTACAAGGTTCAGGTGTTCTGGCAAAGGCAGTGCGATTTCCAAGAAGTAATCAGCCGTGCAGTGGCACACGGGTCTACCACTAATGCATCTGCTGGTTGTCTGCCAAAATCCCATCCACCACCTGCACTGAAAATTACTGGCAGGTGTGGAAAAAGGGATTAATACTCTGCGGGGTTAATCTTGGAGAGGAAATGCTTCTCTACTTGCACTGCCGTTTTGCTAAGTGGCATTGAATCACACCCCTGTTCTGTGCACATTAACGTTATTACAGGAAAAAGCAAGAGAAAGAGCCAAAGGCAGCAGATACCAGTAGATGAATATGCCCTATTTGTAGCAAAGATAGCCCCAGGAACACTAGATGGCTGAAAGTGGATCAAAATGAAACTCGGACTCAACCTCAAACTTCTTCGTATCTACCTCATCAATCATATTCATTTCTTCTTTGACTACCTTAAATTGGCAATGACTGTCATTGGTTCATAATATAGAACAGATGTGACTTGATCTCTCTCGGGCACACTAACCCTTTGACAGATCAAGAACCATCTGCGGTGGTCTATCAGCCAATCCATAGACGCCCATTAGGTGAGCATCTCTGAGTGCTCTCTCTCTCTCTCTACGACGAATACTGGTGAAGACGTATCTTATTGAGCCAAAATTGGCCCATAGCAGTACGCTAGCGCTAGCATTGCGAGGGCATTCAACCTCCACTATCACCAGAACTCTAACTCCCATTCTTTACTTCCAACCTCCTCACAGCTACTTCTATGGAGTTCACTTCCATTGAGATCCAGCTGCACCTGTCCCGGCGCCTGGCCTACCACCTGATGCAGATGTACATCCCCTCCACCTCCATCGTCATGATGTCCTGGATCTCCTTCTGGCTCTCGATAGACACGGTGCCGGCCCGGGTGAGCCTGGGCGTCATCACGGTCCTCACCATGACGGCGCAGAGCTCGCGCACGGCGCCCATGCCGGAAGTGTCGTACGTCCGCGCCGTGGACGTCTGGGTCGTCGTCTGCCAGCTCTTCGTCATCGCTGCCCTGCTGGAGTACGCCGCAGTCGACTTCATACGGAGAAGGGAGGACCATAAACCTCAGGTAGATGCCAATATGCACTGTTCTTTCTATTCCAACATTTATTGCAAGACATGGCGATATTTCAACTTATTTTTTATGCCGCCACCAACGCAGAGAACACATGGACGGACATCAGATCAGTCGACATACTCATTTGTTACTGTTGGACATTCCCATTTCCTCACAGATAATAGTTGCTTCTTTCAACATCAATAAACCTTGACAGTGTTCTGTTTCCAACGTTCGGCAGACCGAGAGAATGTACAGGATATTGGCTATTGGTGGTCATAACGTTTTAAGGGCCTGGTCACAATCGCAAACTGAGGATTCTTGGGATATCCATGCAAGTTTTATAAAATCGCAGCTCCTTTGTTGCGGAAAAAGGTTGTCTTAGATCCGTGTCGACTGGTTCTGTCACGGCTGATTGCTCGAGAAAAAGTTGTACGACGACCTAAGACGAATATGACCAGATCGTAAGTTGTGATTCGTGTTCTTCCTCCTCCGATGATGGACCACAATAACGGGACGACATACTCATTTTCATCTGAGCAAAGCGAATTGTTACTGTTGGACATTCCATTTCCTCACAGATAATTGTTCTTTCCTCATCACTAAACCTTCCCATCGTTCTGTTTCCGCAGTCCGGCTGCTAATGCTGATTGAGAGCATGTACAAGAGATTGGCTACTGGTGGTCATTACCGGTCACAATCTTAAACTGAGGGCATTCTTGGGATATTCATGCACGTTTTACAAAATTGCAGCTGCTTTGTAACGGGAAAGGGTTGTCTTAGATCCTATCTTTGCCAACTGGTTCTGTCACGGCTGCTTGCTACAAAATTCTACGGCATCAAAGTCGTACGACGATCTAAGACGAATATGACCACATCGTAAGTTTTACGATGAACTTCTAAGCGATCCACTAGGTTCTCCACTAGCTCACACAACTTCACCGTCCAAATTCCTTGTTCGAAATCTTTTTAGTTACAGTTTCTTTCCCCGTACGGCCAACCTATTGAACCACTCCGTTAAAAAAAGTTGTAATTCTTGTTCTTCCTCCTCAAATGATGGACCACTGCAATAACGGGACGCTGCAGGTTGTGTGCACGGACCCACAGGTGCCTGATCCCGTCACCAGGACGCCACCCTGCCGCTCGCGCAGTCCCGCAGATAAAGCCAAGAGAATCGACTACATCTGCCGAGTGGCCTTCCCCACACTCTTCATCCTCTTCAATATTATCTACTGGCCCTTCTACTTGTGCTTCTGAGTAAGAAAAAAATTGTATCCAGAACCGTGCTTAGCTACTTTTATGCCTGAATCAGGTACGGTTCTGGATAGTCTCAGCGTATCCAAGAACGCAGCTTTGCCCCAGTCAAGGTTCTGGATACGCTTGGACTATCTAGAACCATTCCTGAGCATGGTTCTGTATAAAACGATCTCTCAGACTGAGGTACCTTTAGACTACAGAGTCATTAAAATGTATGATGTATAAATGTATTTTGATACTGTTGAACAATAATTTCCAATACTAAAAAGTAATATTTCTCAGTCATGACTCCTGGTGATCATGGCCTACGCCCAGAGTCATGTCAAAATGGGATAAATATGTACAGAATAGGTTTGTTATCTTGCAATAACTTTATGATTGTGACAATTACTGTTTTCAAGGTCTACGTTTTTAAGGTTCTTTCCACAAGGAATATAAAACTTGATGAGTGATTGCAAATTGTAACAATTTGAAAGAATACAATAATGAATATAGATTGGTTTATTATTGTTGCTTCACAACAAACATTTACAGTCTCGCAGTGTAGGTAGTAACTCGCACTGAATTGAACTGGTAAACATTAATATAACAGGTAGTGACATAATAACATATTTAAAATACAGGTAAAGATATCACGATTAAAATCACTCGTTACATATAGTCGTGCCAATTATTCATATAAAAGTTATGACATATCATATTTAAAATAGAGGTGGAAATATCACATATTAAAATCACTATATTACAAATAGTAGCAGCACAAAGATCTATAAACTAAATCAAAGTCAGGTAACAATTATGAGACTAGTAGTTAATCAAGCGCGTCATATATGGGACAGCACTGTTTCTATATCTCTCCGTTCTACAGCGCTGGAGTTCTAAATTATTAGAAAATCGAGTTTGACGGCTAGTGATAGTCTGTCTGTGAGGTGGCAAAAGGTGACGGTAGTGACCAGATGTTAGCAAGGATCTGGCAAACTTAAGAGTCAGTTCCTCACGCCGCTCGTGGAGAGTAGATAGACCGAGCTGTGAGCAGGCTTCAGCATACTTGGAGTAGTCCGGTCCCAGGATAATACGCACAGCTCGACGCTGGATCCTCTCAATTCTGTCAGACTGTGACGTTGTAAGGCCAGAGTGCCATACCGGAGTTGCATATTCGGTGATCGGGCGGATGTATGTAGGATAATACTCAAGGACTTATTTCATAGTGCATTATGGTCACAAGGGTACTATATGTATTCTCATATTTGTATTCTATTCTCATATCAGCTTTAAAAGCATATTTCTGAACCTTGTATAGCGACAGTCTGTCGCCTGAACAATCAACACGCCTTGCAGTTGCAATCTATCAACACACTGATAGGCATTGCCTTGAGGACACCTTAAACCTACTGTGATTTCTCAATTTAACGGCACTTTATCTAGAAGAATCGTGGTCCTGAAAACCTGTGCAGAATGCAGAAGGGCTTTCGAAAAGGTTTTTATGAATAAGGTCTCTTGAGCTTCGCACCACGAGACATCTAAAACGCGAGATAAGCTCATGGACAATGATCAAGCTGATGGCTCGACGTTAAAACAGGGCCCTTACGACTGTACATATCAGAATGATATCCCAATGGGAAGAGTGACGTTAATTGATGTGCTATTAATATATTGTGCGGTACGGTAAATTGAAGTGACACGTTGTAACAGTTATGAATAACAGTTGGCATTCTGCCTGTGGCAACATACAGTTTGCATGCACTTGCCTGGGAAGTTATATTGCCTGTGCTGCCACGACTAGAGCAATATCTGCAGCGTATCAAGCAATACATATGTTCTTATTAGTAGGTAATATATATATATTATTCTGTAAGGCGTTATGTAGCTTCAACGGCACTTAAGCCTACATGATTTTCACACAACATCTACACAAGGAAACATGATCCAAGAATGATGTTATTGTTTTTTCTGATGTCGACACGTGTGCAGTGAACAGTTGAAATGGTACGTGGTAAGTCGTATACTATGCATACGTTGTTATGCAACTGTACTCAAAGTATCTGTTGGTGTGAAATTGTATGTAAATGTTATGAAAAGCACAGCACTTGGATGTGAATACAGTGTATATAGTTCTAACGAGTTCGACTAATTTCACTGAAATATTATATTACGTGTACATTTTTATGGCAATGCTGTAGCCTACATTCCAACTGGTTTTACTTAAACGTAGGCCAGTTGTAGGTTACACAATAGGGACATATGCTTAACTGGAAAAACACGACTAACACCAAGCCTTAGCAATAGGTTTCTGCCTGGGTGCTCTCAGTTTTATGAAGTGTATACAGCCAGAACAAAGTTTTCTTTGAAACCCTCTGCTTTTATGATGTCTCACTGCACTGCTTTAGTTTCACCTTCAAATGTCGAGAACCAACCTTAAGGAAATACATTGACGTGGCCTTTGAAGTGTCCGAAATTTGCCGATGATTTGTATGGAGTTACGTGCTCCGAGGCCGTGTTGTGGTTAAATGCTGCGTTTGTTTAGGGTCTTATCCCCCCGGCCCGGCAGGTGAGTGCGTTAGGAAGCCAGCGACACGAAAAAACCGGGGCCGGCCCGTCGCATGAGGCCCGGCACGGCAAAGGTTGGTTTTGGCCTATGGTGCTTTCCACGACTCTGTCACCGGCATTATCATGCAAAAAGGTGTACCAGAGTCGTCCACGGCTAGCTGATGAGGTAACATGATACTGTAGCAGCCATCCCGCCCATACCTGATACACCCGTATCAAATACAGACGGGCACTACAGGTGGTCATTTATATGAGAAGTGGCAAGTGGTGGGATTATATAGTCCACATAAATGACCCTCTACTTTACGAAATCTCTGCATTTTCTCTGTAAACCTTGGCACAACTGTGTACATAAGAATGTATATTGTGCGAATATGGGGGAGGGCATCCTATACTTATCGCTGAAAATTATCTCTATTTGAATGAAATCTGTATATGTTTGGTGGAAATCACAATTAGATCTACATTGTACTGCTAAGTCTACTGCTATTTTGGTGAATTTAGTGTTCTTCGATGCGTATAAAACAAGCTAAAGCGTCCAGACATGTAACATACATATTCTAACAATTCGCACGTGGACTTCACACCCTGGCCATAGTCCACGCTTTCAAAACGTGATCACAAAATTATCGCTAGAACACCCATACTCGCTCAAACAAGGCCTCCTCGTGCAAGGGAACAAATCCGTAGGACTCAGACTCACCTGACATGATTTATGAGTAGTTTTTCGACGTTTTCTTGGGAGAAATCTCAGCTTGCAAGGCGCAGCGACCTAACAGGAGTATAATGCCTCCACACGTGACCACGGAACACCGGAAGTGATCCCCTTTTTTCGCGCCAAAATCTTAATCTCAGGTTACAGGGTCTACCGCCAGTTCCTCCGCAGAGCGTCAGCGACATCACTAGCGACATCTAGCGATTTTAGGATAACCTGCAACCGACATTGAGTTATCCGCGGAGTACAACCCATGCTCTGCCACCTGCGCCACCCCTATGTTGGGTTGGTTCGGTCCGCGCATGCGGACGTGCGCACATGTGTCGGTCCGCCATTGTAGTTCTCCTGGAATGTTGTAATAAATCGTCTCCTCCCATCTCGCGTCCGTTCCTGTCCTTGAGTCGTCGACTGCGCGCCATTATGGCGTGGTGGCAGCGTCGGGTCTTCAAGAACCCACACAAGCACCAAGAAGATTGGATGCCGCGCCATTTCTCAACAAACGCGCTCGAAAGACGTCCGGGAATAGGAACAAATAGCGAAACATGTGGGAGCGAGAGCGCACTGGCAACATCCGGGAACTTGCGGTCCACCCATTCTCGAAGGTTTGCAGGAAAAACCTCCCCGAGTAACCACCAACAACACCAACAGCGGGTCAAACAAGATCGTACCCGACGACGGCAGGACCAAGAAGACAAGAAGATCTGCCAAAGATGTCAACAAGCTGGGCGGCAAGTGTGCGACCATGTCCTGAGTGCATGCCCATACTTGCCCGAGACTACGTATGAGCGACGTCCTGCCCACGTGCACGCCGACAAACTCCCCCAAGCCGCGGAGGCTAAAGGAGTCAGTGTTCGAGCTTCACCACACCTTGATGTCCGCCACGAGGGACAGACAGTTAGAATCATCTTGGACTCGGGAGCCGAATCGAGCATGATTCGAGTGGAGGAGGCAGAACGACTGAGTTGTCAGTGCATGCATCGCCATACGTCTCAAGCCTCACACCAACCCAAGCAGATGGGCGGCGACTCTCCGTCATAGGTGAGTGCACTACAACGCTGTACTGGAAGAAGATACCTCTTCAGTTCGATGCAATCGTAGTAAACGACCTAGCCGACCCGATTGTCGCCGGTTTCCCCTTCCTTGAGGCCAACGGTTTGATAATTAACTTTAGTAAACGTCAGATCCACCTTCCTGACGGTTCCACCTCGACATATTCCCCATCCACCTAACAGTCGAAACCGTGCATACATAGCGTCTCCTACAACAATATTACATGTCCCAGACGCGTACCAGATCATCTCAAATCGCCTAGTCAAGTACCCAGCATTATGCACGTACTCCAAAGCTCTCCTAAAACCAGCCCTCCTGTTACTGAGAAGCAAGTGAAAACAACACTGCCTGCCTTCTCCCCAGAGCACAGATCTGCTACCCCACATGTGAAGAAACACCACGTCTATCCTATGGCCACCATTCCTGTGACTAAAAGGCCAGTAAAAACAACACTGCCCGCCTACGCTGCCAAGCTCAGATCAGCTACCAAACATGTGCAGAACACCTGTCAACCTTCCTGTACAACACAAGCAAACGTTGCCATACATGATGTGAAGGAAGAAAGTCAACCTTCCTCCATAACACAAGCAGACGTCGTCACACATGTGAAGGAAGAAGACCAACCTTCCTCCACAACACAAACAGACATCATCCCACGTGTGAAGGAAGACCAACCTTCCTCCACAACACAAGCAGACGTCGTCCCACATGTGAAGGAAGAAGACCAACCGTCCTCCACAACACAAGCAGACGTCGTCCCACATATGAAGGAAGAAGATCAACCTTCCTCCACAACACAAGTAGACGTCATCCCACATGTGAAGGAAGAAAGCCAACCTTCCTCCATAACACAAGCAGACGTCGTCCAACATGTGAAGGAAGAAGACCAACCGTCCTCCACAACACAAGTAGACGTCATCCCACATGTGAAGGAAGAAAGCCAACCTTCCTCCACCACACAAGCAGATGTCATCACACATGTGAAGGAAGAAAGCCAACCTTCCTCCACCACACAAGCAGATGTCATCACACATGCGAAGGAAGAAAGCCAACCTTCCTCCACCACACAAGCAGATGTCATCACACATGTGAAGGAATAAAGCCAACCTTCCTCCACCACACAAGTAGATGTCACCACACATGTGAAGGAAGAAAGTCAACCTTCCTCCACAACACAAGCAAACGTTGCCATACATGTGAAGGAAGAAAATCAACCTTCCTCCACAAGAGAAACAGACATCACTGCACATGTGAAGGAAGAAAGCCAACCTTCCTCCACAACACAAGTAGATGTCACCACACATGTGAAGGAAGAAAGTCAACCTTCCTCCACAACACAAGCAAACGTTGCCATACATGTGAAGGAAGAAAATCAACCTTCCTCCACAAGAGAAGCAGACATCACTGCACATGTGAAGGAAGAAAGCCAACCTTCCTCCACAAGAGAAACAGACAGCACTGCACATGTGAAGGAAGAAAGCCAACCTTCCTCCACAAGAGAAGCACACATCACTGCACATGTGACGGAAGAAAGCCATCCTTCCTCCACGAGAGAAGCAGACATCACTGCACATGTGAAGGAAGAAAGCCAACCTTCCTCCACAAGAGAAGCAGACATCACCGCACATGTGAAGGAAGAAAGCCAT
>NW_017803998.1:22804-34747 GCF_001625305.1 Branchiostoma belcheri
AACTGGAGTCCCAGAATACCACGGACCTGAACATTATGGCACCAACAGATGCCCCAGCCACTCTGTCTCAGTATACAACATACCTGGTCATCTTCCACAACCATCACTCCAGTTACCTGAACTTTCTTCTGGCCTGAAAGACTTTATATCCATTTACACTAATTTACCTCACAGTGCTAAAATACCCACCCTGCTGGACTGACTTGAACTGAAGGTAACCTTCTATTCTTCAACCCTAATCTTGAAATGAAAAACTCACTATAGCATGCCATTTTTTATATAAAGAGGTAGATGAAGAAAGAAATACAATTGCCACATTGTGTACTATTCTATTGTAAGTTACCATAGTTTAAGGTCAGTAAGTGATGATACATGTACTTATTGTTGATGGATGATGTTTTATGGAATCACCATATACTACTGCTCAGTTACTTACTTTGTTAAATAAAGAAGGAAAGAAATGAAGAAGTGGAAGATTGTAACAGGTCACACTACTGCCATGTTGTCAAAACTTGATTTATTGCCTTAGTCAAAATTGTAGCGTGGTTCTAAAGTAAGATAAGACTCTTGTTATACCACTTCAAAGACTATTTTACCCTCCCTGAAAAGCTTGAATCAGAATATTCAGAATTCTTACAGAAGTAAACAAAGAAGATATCCAGTTCTTCTAGTTGACCATGTTATATTACCCATTGTTTGTTACAGTTACCGTTTATTATATGATGCTAATATGTTAGTTATTGAGACCAAGAAGGAAAAAACCACGCTCATCGAGAACACAATAGTTTGTTATGGATAATGTTTTACAAAGAAAATCTATGTTGGTCACAGACTGTATCTGTATACTCAGTTGTTACTGTACGGATTTCTGTTTGAAATTAGGGGAAATGGTGTTTCTTTAGTAGTTTACCATTTTTTACTCGTTACTTTAAAGAAAGACACAAAACAGGGAATCCTAGAAATTATTCTCTTAGGAGAGAGGAAAGAAAGAAGGGATCACGCCACCCCTATGTTGGGTTGGTTCGGTCCGCGCATGCGGACGTGCGCACATGTGTCGGTCCGCCATTGTAGTTCTCCTGGAATGTTGTAATAAATCGTGTCCTCCCATCTCGCGTCCGTTCCTGTCCTTGAGTCGTCGACTGCGCGCCATTATGGCGCTGTATATATAGTCAGTTAGTGTAGAGCAGACTAGGACATTACCGCACAAATATAAGCGTACCGCTCAGGGTTCATAGGCCTGTATTGTTACTATCTGTACCTGTATGTAGAAGTTGCTTAGGTACCGTAAGAGCTCTATTCAAAAGCCCCTATATATTAAACTGCCAGTGTTCCCAACTTGCTGCTTTCATCAAAAAGCTCACATGGTGGCGCTTTGGGTATCGTAAATGCAGTACAGCCCTAGCCCTATGAAAAGTGCTTTGTATTCACCACAAAAAGTTTGCGGGC
Organism: Branchiostoma belcheri; assembly: GCF_001625305.1. Classification (NCBI taxonomy): domain Eukaryota; kingdom Metazoa; phylum Chordata; class Leptocardii; order Amphioxiformes; family Branchiostomatidae; genus Branchiostoma; species Branchiostoma belcheri. Next base: position 24,251 of record NW_017803998.1, read on the forward strand.
AATGGACATTGCAACGTAGACAAGTTTACATATAGTGTAAAAGATTAACCTCCAGGGATTGACCTGTATGATTTGGGGCTGACAACATCTGTAGTTCAGTCTGACTGATCTATAACGGTGCTCCCTGACCGCGGATTACATGCAAGTTGCAGCTTGGCAGCCATCCAGGTTCTTCCAACCGTTATACACTATATATCAAAGCGTAACATAGATTAACTTTCAAGCTGATAAACAATAATTGATTACTCTGTAAGTCGATTCTGAAGAAAACGGGTCCTGGGCGATCTGTGAGATGATAGCCGGTCATTGGTGATTAGTTTACACCTCTGAGGTCTTCTCTGATCTCGTGCCTGGTCATTTGTAATTGGTTTAAAGTTCTAGCACTAGCTATTGATTTGATGCAGCTACGACACAGAAATAAGGTTTACATTCCTTCATCAAAAGTTGATTTGCTGTCAAAGACACAACTAATTCAGTTCTGAAGTGAAATGATACACATATATGATACGGAGTCTCTCTGTCCCCATTCGGACAATTGCAAAGGATCTCTACAAATTTATTGATCAATGCTATTGATTGATGCAACAGAGACACAGAAAAAAGGGTTTCAATACTTCAGCAGACGTTGATTTGCTGCCAAAGACAAACTAACTCAGTTCTGAAGTGAGATGATATTGTGTTTCTCTGTCCTCATTCGGACATTGCAAAGGATCTCTACAAATTCATTGATCAGTGCTATTGACTGGTGCAGCCGAGACACAGAGATAAGGTACAACATACTTCATCAAAAGTTAATTTGCTGCCAAAGACACAACTTCGCTCTGAAGTGAAACGATATCATGATATATACGGAGTCTCTCTGTCCCCATTCAGACATTGCAAACTAAGAAAGGGTCTCTACACATTCATGGATCAATGCTATTGATTGATGCAACAGAGACACAGAAAAAAGGGTTTCAATACTTCAGCAGACGTTGATTTGCTGCTAAAGACAAACTAACTCAGTTCTGAAGTGAAATGATATTGTTATAATACAGAGTTTCTCTGTCCTCATTCGGACATTGCAAAGGATCTCTACAGATTCATGGATCCATGCTATTGATTGGTGCAGCCGAGACACAGAGATAAGATACAACATGCTTCATCAAAAGTTAATTTGCTGCCAAAGACACAACTTCGCTCTGAAGTGAAACGATATCATGATATATACGGAGTCTCTCTGTCCCCATTCAGACATTGCAAAGGGTCTCTACACATTCATAAATCAATGCTATTGATTGATGAAACAGAGACACAGAAAAAAGGGTTTCAATACTTCATCAGACGTTGATTTGCTGCCAAAGACAAACTAACTCAGTTCTGAAGTGAAATGATGATTGTTATAATACTCTCTGTCCCCATTCGGACACATTCATGGGTTGATGCTTTTGAGGAATGCAGCCAAGGCCCAGAGATAAGGTTTAAAATACTTCATCAAAAAGTTAATTTGCTGCCAAAGACACAATAGCGTTGTAATGTAGTGACATGGATACGAAGATGAAGAGTCTCTGTATCCAGTAGGAGACATTGCAAAGACAAGGGGTCTAGCCTTTACACACACATATATCCATGGATTAATGCTTTTGATGAATGCAGTCGAGGGACACAGAGATAAGGTCTACAATATTTCACCACCAAAGTTAATTTGCTGCCAAAGACACAATAACGTCTTTCTGTAGTGGCATGGATGTTGGAATGAGAGTGCCAGGGGTCTGGTCTTTAGAAAGTTAAAGTCTTTGGTAAAGTTTCAAAGTTTATCTCATCTATCTTGTAGCATCCCTTCTACTAGTCTCCACCAGACTCCTTTGCAGGCTGAATAAATAGTAGAAATCGTCTAAGGGGAACATCATTGGCCAGAGGAGTTGGCCGGCCATAGAGGGTCCAGTCTATGGCCGGCCAACTCCTCTGGCCAATGTTGTTCCCTTTAGACGATTTCTACTATTTATTCAGCCTGCAAAGGAGTCTGGTGGAGACTACCCTTCTACTGCCCTGTGTGAATAACATCTGTGAATAATTTCTTCAGTTTGGTGAATGGTTAAATAACAAAGTTATTTTTACGGTTAATAAGAGCGGACATTTCGATGACTGTTTGTCATTTTTATCATATTAACCCCTAGGCCTTCTACCAGCATGGATGCAGCTAGTAGCTGTTTAGTGCCTACATCGTATTGTCTTGCTGCAACGTCAATAAAGTCAGAGAATGCGTGTAGCGTCTACGCACGGATATAGCTTTTTAAGTATGGTGTCTGCATGCCTTTAGACGGTAAATTGTGCCATAAAGATGATTCACACCCCATCTTCTGACCGAGCCCTTCCATTGAGTGTTAGGACATTTATTTTACTTTAAAGAATCCTCAGAGTTAAGCGAGACGATACGAATAGCCGCGATTTACTCTTATTCCGACCGAGCCCCCTCCAATTGTAGAGATTTTAGGACATTTATTTTACTTTGTCACTACGGTAACGTTAAATCTAGAGCGTCTCGCTTAAACTCTGACAGTGATTTACCTTTAAGTACTCTCACCCTGTACGTCATAGCCAGACCCACGAACTTTACACGACTGTAATAATACAGAACCTCATAACCATCGCTCTACAAGTGATCTTCCCTACCCCCTGTCTTTATTATACAGGTTTTATGAGGTGAAAAAATACTATATGCACCTGGTATTCGGGCCCAAACGAGCGCTCGGCGCCACTTAAATCTTTTGGCCTACTGACCAGAAAAATTGTGGAACAATTGCGTCTGGGGGTTTGGCAGAGTGGAACACACAATATAAAAGGCCGCCGGTTTGCGCACGTAGACGTGTACAGCCGCTCTTTCAGTCCGAAATAAACTTTGACTGCCAGATGGAATGCTGTTAGCTAGGTCAAATTGTTCGCATTGATCGTATTCCCGATGTCTGGAAAACTTAACCCTTTGCTATTAGTATTAGTCTACCTGCTATTCATCAATAAAGAGTGCATTGTACACCTTAATTAATCATGATCACCAATGCGGGCATCTTTCCCGGACTAAGGTGAAACTACTTTTCCAAGCTCCTCTGTTCTTCAAGTCCTGGGTCTTTTTAATACAACTACTGAAAACCTCATGTTAGGCCTAGCCTCTATCAGGTCTTCCTAAGGGGGTTTGGATAGTAGAATTTGGCCGAAATAGGGCCTGGGGAGTGGGTCCACTGTCAGAGCTTCATTTACCTGCGCGGACAAATGAACTCTACGGTGGCCAAACTCTAATCTCCAACTCCAAGCACATCTTTCGGTGGCCACAAAGACAGTATCGAATTGGCCATGCGCCAGTCAGTATCCATTTGCCAAAGTCCCCGACCAATTATTATCCCCAACCAATTATCCTTCCCATTTGGCTAGATATTGCAGTTTTTGAACCCGCGTTGTTAATCTGATGTAGCCACTACACACGCGACCTACCCTTCCATTGTCGTCTGTCCCTGACGTCTTTGCACTTAAATAACTCCTCTGAGAGCGATGAAACTCCACTCATGAGTTCAACACGGGCGGTGAGTGACCCGTTCCATCCTGGGGGTCAGCTCCGTTCATCGATGTCTTCTTCGCGACAAAGCTCGCGCTTAACGTTAAGGACACCTGATCAAAGCTTAACATCGATGGACTTGCAAGCTGATAACATGATTGATTACTCTGTAAGTCGATTCTGAAGAAAACGGGTTCTGGGCGATCTGTGAGATGATAGCCGGTCATTGGTGATTAGTTTACACCTCTGAGGTCCTCTCTGATCTCGTGCCTGGTCATTTGTAATTGGTTTAAAGCTCGGAGATCGCGCACTAGCTATTAGTGGATGCAGCCAAAGCACAGAGATAAGGTTTACAATACTTCATCAAAAGTTAATTTGCTGCCAAAGACACAACTAACTCAGTTCTGAAGTGATATATGATACAGAGTCTCTCTGTCCCCACTCGGACATTGCAAAGGGTCTCAGTTACACAATTCATGGATCAGTGCTATTGATTGATGCGGGCGAGTTCTCAGAGTTAAGCGAGATGTTACGAGTGACCGCGATTTACCCTTCTTCCCACCGAGCCCCTCCATTGTAGATTTTTAGGACATTTGTTTTAGGAGTACGAGTCTTTGCACTTAATAACTCCTCTAAGAGCAATAGAAATCCACTCATGAGTTCAACATGGGTGGTAAGTGGTCCGGTAAGTGGCCCGTTCCATCCTGGCGCTAAGCTCCGATGAACGATGTCGTCTTTGCGACAAAGCTCGCGCTTAACGTTAAGAACACCTGATGTGTCACTGTATTCTCAGTACGTAATGTACAATGTGTGAACATCTTTAACTGCGCCTCCAACATGCACCCAGGGACATTATACACAGATAATGTGTATAATGTCCTGGATGCACCCCACGATCTGTACACCAATTAACCCACCGGCAAACCGCATTTTGGTGGTTAGTTTCCGAGACGAATGGGTCTGGGTGATGTTTTTATTGGTCTTTTGCGGACTTCTCTGTGCTTATCTGGCTTTCGCTAGCTAATCAAGTGCGTGTTAGGTATGTGGGGATGCCCTCTTGCCATGGCGCCAGATCAACTTCGGAAAGCCTAGACGGAAAATCCATGGAAGAGTAGCAAAGACCGCAAAAGACCAACAAACTACAGACTAACGTTAACCCTGACCGATTCATCTGATTGGAGAATAGCTGGTAGTTGAATCTCCCAACCGATGTTAGGAAGGAGGCACTCTCCAAGCCGAGGTTCAGGCTTCGGCGTATTTTTGACGGCTTTTCAGGAGTTTTTATCCGGCTTTCTATTTTGGTACCGGTATCGAACGCGAGGATACTGCACGGCCAATTTGAAACTGTCTTGCCAATTTGATACTGCCACAACAATTCGATTCTGTCTAGTCAATTCGATACTATCGTGCCAATTTGATACTATCTTGCCAATTTGTTACTTACTGTCCATTCGATACTGTCTTGCCGATTTGATATTGTCTAGTGTCCTGTGCCGATTGCATACTGCCCCGCACATTCGATGAGCTGTCTAGCCGATTCGACAGAATTGCCAATTCCATACTGTTTAGCCAGCTCGGTACTCATTCTTTCCAATGCAAACTGTACTCCTTTATAGCTGACCGACCCCCTTGATGCTATCTGTCTACTTGGCCAATTTTGTACTCTTTCCAGTCGCTTCTGAAGCCCGGTGGCGGCTAGTCGGCCGTAGTTTTAGTGGAAAGGGATCGAGTTTAGATGAATACCGAGTGCATCATTAGTGGTTGAAATTCGGGCAGGGAGCCAGACCGCCTCTCTCCAACGCGCCCTCGATTATTACACATCCCCGCGAGGTTTCCAGACGGCACGGAGGGTCAGTGGGTCACTGGGTTGACTGACATCTGCAGCCAGGTGTTGTAAGGCGGCAATAACGGACGAAGTGTCGTGGGAACAAACATGCCTACTTCCGGCACCAGCTTGTTGTACGAAACAGTCATTTGGATGCTGTATAAGCCTCCTGTTCAACAAACTAAAATTAAAGTTTGTAGGTAAAAACAAAGGTGTCTGTATCTTTATTTAAGGCTACCAGGCGGCTGGCTGAAACTGAGTAGAAATAGAGAGATAGCATGCCAGGGGAGTTGGTCTTCCAGAGAGAACAGTTTGCCGCACCCGAAAACTGGTGCGGCAAACTGTTCTCTCCCGAAGCATGGTAGAGGCGTAACACACCAGCTTCTCAGGCACGCGGCGCGGCGGCAGCTGGCTACATTACACCGAACGACTTGTTACACCTAACCCTTGAACATCTAACTCCAAACATTGTTTTAAGCTATCCAATGCTGATGCTTCTACTGTAGTTGGTGGCAGCAGGTTCCACTCTGCGATAGTTCTAGAAAAGAATGCGTTTTTGAACACCTCAACTTGGTTGATAACTCTGGTACGGCACGACTGTTGAAGGCACGACTGTTTCATGTGAAGTGTTCATATAGCCTTTATGACTCCGCACGGGCAGTGGGTTGTTAATCCACTGTGTCCTGGTCTCCGTCTTCCAATATCACGCCCGCACACAACGGATTATTAACCCTCTCCCCTTACGACTTATAAAGTTTATAGGTGACTTTCTTTATTACCGTTTTCTTTACACACTTCCAAGAAAGTGCCTGAGTCTGACATGTCAGGGCCTTTCCATCAACCGGCTCTTGTAACTCATCGTTTTCCCGAGATACCAGATCCCGATGAATCAGAAAGGTGACTCTGAACTGCACAGGGATGGCATTGTTCGTTCTTCCGCATTTCTGCGATTTAAGGAATCTTAAGTCTACAGTGCAGACCTAGTCAGATGTTTGTTTTTTAACCACGCACTGCTTTCTAATGGCAACAGGGTTCTAATTTGTTCTGATCGAGAATTTGGGGCCGTCCGAATTAAAATCAGAGCATTGTATACAATTAGAACTTGGTATACACTATAACCTTGTAAAATATTAATAATTTGTGAGGTAGTAATAATTCGTAAGGTAGTAATAATTTGTAATAAGGTAGTAATAATTTCCAAGAGTAGACGGGTTCATGCCGTGAACAAGGTTGATGGAGTCAACCGAAAATATGGGGTAAGTGTCAATACTTTGTTAGTTAGTGTTGGAAGTTTAAGGTTAGTCTTTATTTCATTATTTGTAAGGTAGATTAGTCTCATAGTACTTTTGTTATATAGCAATAGATGCCATACCCGTATCATTGTTGTGCATGAAAATTTATGCTAATATGGGGAAAATGCATGGTGGTGTCTACAGCAAAGGCTAAGGAATCTTCATACTCATCCACGCGCTAGCACATAGTCGTAAGTGGGTATAAACGTGTTCTAGTTGGTAAGTATGTCCATTTATTCACCCGCAGCCGATGGATCAAGGCTGAAAGGGGTTGTCTGATGCATGTCACACACTTGTACACAACTAGGACAAAGGCTAGCACGGGTGGTAACTTCACTTGACCGCAGAGATCATGGGGCACCTTTCCACTGCCGATGTTCGATTACGTGTCGACGTCTTTTACTGACCGTCAGTGATTGATGTACTAATAGAGTAGCGTGCGTAGTCCAGTGGTTAGCGATCCTGCCTCTGGACTAAGAGGTTGGGAGTTCGAATCCCGGCTGATGTCACTCACCCGATATGCACGCTACTGTTTAGGATCGCAGTCCTTCGGACGGGACGTTAACCGTGGTCCACTGTTCATTGTGCTTGTCGAAAAGAGCTAGGGGAATTTCCCCGGTACAATGAACCTGTAAATACTGTACATAGTGTCTGTCTTCTCTGTCACGACCAGTGGAAGATTAGCTCTTCAATGAGCTAAACTGGATCGAGATCACTTTCACTTTCACTAACATAGCTTCCATAGCAAGTAGCCATAGAACCATTTCTTTTGGTAGTTGTCTACTTTTTACTGGTTGATTTACAGTTATAAGTTTTCTGTGCAATGCTAAGTATCTTCAACCCCATCTCAGGCTATCCTCTGAAAGGAATTTAATAAAAACGCCACTGCAGTTCCAGAATAAAATGCTAGGGCGAGGATTTTTGACAAAAAGTCTTGATTGACTATTGGAGACTTAAAAAGATATTGTAATAAAAAGAAGATATTGTCAGGATAGATATTTTATTCATTTACATTTGCTAGATTCAATTCTGTACATTATAGCCTATTCTAAAGGCATCGGTGAATTGCACACTTTTAACTTCATGAATAGAATCATAGACAGAAGCATACTCATATACAAACAAGCGTACCATCAAACCATTGCTTCCTATTTACCAATAGGTTTGCATTATATACGTTTGAATAATTAATGCAGCTACATTAAATTATTCAATGAAAAAAAAAACGTAAATCCTTCTGTACAAATAAATTGTCTCCCGGTTTCTTTAGTTGCATGATAAATATGTTATGTATTCTAATTTACAGGCGTTTTATATAACGCCACGACAAATCCTGTCGTGTTGTCATAGTGAATCTTTGAAAACGAGCAACATCATTTTCCGTGGGGGAAATACAACAAAATCGGTACAAATAAACCTATCTATAAGCCATTCGACATCACGCGTGTCTACTCGTCTAACTTACTGTACATGTAAGGTTGATTACGACCATTGTTTAGTACGGAAACAGTGGCTGTTGTTTGGTTGAACACAACACTCGGACCCAGAGGAGACTTCTTGGAACTCCTAAGCACACAGATGCATATCACAGAAAATACACAGGCGCAGAAAAAGAGGGTTCCGGCTATGGCGGCCAGCAGGGGCCTGACGAAGACAGGTAGGGAGGACGTACGGGAAGCGTTCTTTTCTATCTTTCCTGGTAGATGCAGGTCGGAAACATTGCCAGTCATTCGTGAAGATGATGCTGCCATTGGCAATGATGTAGACTTCACTCTTCCTTTCTCAGAAAGAGTACCGACTGTAGACAGACCAGAAGAGTCACCATCGCGTGTTAATGTGGAGCCGGGAGTTGGGAAAGACGATGGAACCCTAGGTGTTGACTTCTTGGTAGTCTTGACTGTAGACAAGACGCTGCGGCTTGTGATGTGGCCTGTGATCCGGGGAGACGGCGATACTGATGAAAATGTGGACGTTTCTGGTTGAAAAACTGGAGGCGGAGTACCTGGATTGTAGCAGGCTGTTGTCTGTTTGCCTGACAGCAAATCTCCAAGAGCTACATCATGTAGTAAGCTTTTACCTCGAAGATGGCCAGGTCCAGCACATGTCATCTGCCGCTCAAATGCATGCGACCCGTCCATTATCCGCCAGAAGGCTACCATCCTACAGTCACACTGCCAGGGGTTGTTGCCAATGCTCACGTTTGCAATGGAGGCCAGTAAGTCATACGCCGCGGGAGGAAGTGTTTCCATCTTGTTATCTTCCATGCAAAGCTCCGACAGCGGCGGTCTGTAACGTAGCAAGTCTTCAGCGGGGAAGTAGTTGATATTGTTGTGAGACAGGAGCAGCGTCTGGAGCCGCGGAGTTACGAACGCGGTACGTGAAATGGTGCCGATGTTGTTGTACTCCAGGTCTAGGTGCTGAAGGTGAGACCACGCGCATCTGAATGCATGGCTCTCGAGGCTGCTGATGTTGTTCCTGTGCAGGTCCAGCCACTCCAGGTTACCCAGGTAAAAGAACGTGTCAGCTCCCAGGCGGATCAGCTGGTTGTTGTCAAGATGCAGGGACCTCAGCTCAGGGAGGCCCGGCCTGTATCCGAATATGTCATCTGGGAGCGAGACTAACCGGTTCTGGCCAAGCCACAGTTCCCGCAACTTACCAAGTCCTGCAAAGGTGCTAGGCCAGAGACTTGTCAACTCGTTCTGCCCGAGCCATAGCTCCTCGAGGTTACCAAATCCCCAAAATATGTTATGCGGCAGACGTGTTAGTTTGTTCCGATACATGTCCAGGACCGTCAGGTTGCCAAGCCCCTCAAATATATCAGCCGAAAGACTGGCCAGTTGGTTCTGGTAGAGGTCGTGCCGGGAGAGCGGCCAGCCTGTTCTGGTAAAGGTCCAAGCGCTGAAGACGACCGAGGCCCGCAAACGCGCCGACTGGGAGACTTGTGAGTTGGTTCCCGTAGAGGTACAGGTCCGTTAGGTTGGCCAGGTTGCGGAACGTTCTTCTCTGGATCGTTGAGATTCTATTAGAACCGAGATGTAGGTATGTCAAGTTGCCGTATCTCGCGAAGTCGGCCGGGCGTAAGGAGGTGATGAGGTTTTCCCGCAGATCCAGGCGAGTGATGTTTGCAGGCAGGTCCTGAGGAACGCTGGTGAGGCGTGACCCGCGACAGTCACAGCTGGTCGGCGTACAGCTGCTGCTGCAGGCTGCGGTCCGTCTGGTGAACGTCAGGACCATCAGCAGGAGGTACAGCATCCTCCTTGCCATGGTGGACATGCTGTCTGCAATAACAATGACCTTTATTGCATATTCACACCATACATTAGCCAAATGCACTACGTTATACATAGATATGTGAGGTATGACTATGAGGGTAGTAGCAACAAGTTCTACATTACTGTGCTAAGTCTATATCTACAAGATCTCTTCTCTCTTTTTGAAACGAGCATAACAAATTTACAGTTTTTCATTTACATCGTAGTTCTTGGATGACATAATATTTTGAACTCTTTTCGGTAAGTGCGTATATTTCTGTTTTAATTGTAAGGAACTAATAAAGGATATGCACATGTCTTTTGAATTAATGAAACAGATATGAGACTCTCAGAAATGAAATAATTTCATCAGGTTGGTAAATGATTGAATAATGCATTGTTCTTTCTGCACAACCGCTTGTTCTTGTGGCTCTTGCTAAACAAGTGATTATGAATAAAAAACTTTGCTATCTAGAAATGGGATTTGTTTGCTTCTGGTGTTATCGCTTATATTTGTACCTGCTTACGTAAGCCCGAAGCAGGCTTGTTTGCGCTAATTACATCAATTATCCTTTGTCTGCAAAGACAGAGCCTTCTGTCAAG
>NW_017803998.1:34767-36412 GCF_001625305.1 Branchiostoma belcheri
AACAGCTGTAGTTCGATTCTCGCCGTCACTTTTTCCCGAAACTTCTTGTAGGTCCATTTTAATAAATGGGCTAACATATGAAGGTGAGTTTGTGTCACTAAAACTTCGTAAAGGTGAGATATGATGCCCATTTTTATGCCTGTTTTTCCATATGTTTCAATGCAGCACCCATTGACCACAGTCTCCCCTATAGGCATCCAATGCAATTTCAATGTGAAAAAAACTCTGCATGAGCAGTCTGATAGTGACATCTGTCTGATAGTGACATCTGTCATTTCTTAAAATGATTTTTCTTAAAATCATTTTCGTGACATTTCATACATGAGCTTCCTATCTACAGGAAGGGGTCATTTATTTTTAGGGTACCACCCCAAAATAAGTCTACGACAAAAGGATGCAACCGTTTTCTGTCCGCGATTTCGCACTTTTGTTCCAAATGGCGTCAAAGATATCAGTATGCTAAGTAATAGGATTGACTCAACTTATTACACCATGAAAAGAATGGCCAGAAAAGTGACTTTGAAAATCCGGTTTGACTTTGAAATTTGCCTCGGATGCCTTTTTCAAACCCCTCTTACCTTGGTTTGAGAAGAGCTGATACTTGAACGTCTTCAGATAGAACTTCTGTCAGGGAGTTTCGGCCCTCATCCGTTAGACCCTCTTGTAGGGACCAGCGATGGTGTCCAAGTCACTGCCCACCGGTTCTTCCAGGATTCGAGCTTGCAAATGTAGGCACAGGCGTCCGCACAGGCACCGGGACGACAGGGACTTGTTCCCGGAACTCGGTCGCTTGGGCGCCGAGCGGCAACTTTCGTACCCGCGGCAAGTCTCAACCGGGAAATCTTCAGAAGAAGTACTACTAGTAATACAGCTCTGGTGAAGAAATGATGTGGTTTTTGATCGCCGAAGGTGGGAAAAAAAGAAAACTGAATAAAAAAGTCTCACGAATTTCTGAGACAAGTCTGATAACAAGTTGGGCCGTGGCTAGCCTTCTTCGCAGACGCGGCTTTTAGCTCATTAATATTAATGATCAAATCGGAGCGAACTGGTTGGTCGTTGTTACAACGGCCAAATAGTTTAACTTATAAATAGAAGGATAGATGAGATGAGAGGCAAAGAGCAGCGTTCTTTCGATCGTTCGATCGAGCGTTCAGCGATATTTCGGGAACAAGTTAAAGAAACATACATGTCGCGAAGTCAGGTTAAAAAAATACTTGTCACACGTACATGTCTTTTCCAGATGGTCATGTCTACGTACATCTATTTCCCACGAATTAAACGATTTATTTAGTCGAGGCACTCGTACTCCCCTCCCTTATGGTTACTAGGATGAACAAAATAACTATCAAGTAACATTACTAATGAAAAAAAATATAGTAGTAGCTAAAGGACAGTGAAACATGCAGGAAATGTACAGATCACAAGCCACTGCAAGTTGTCTGGTTAAAAAGGGCATCGAATTGTGGAATTTTCCCCTGAAAAGATCTGAAGTTATACTTATACATGTAGTATTGTCGAAGGCGTGGCAATGTTGAATCAACGTGTGTATGTATGTGTGTGTGCGTGCGTGTGGGTATGTTTGTGTTTGTGTGCGGAGGCGTATATATGTGTATATACATATATATATATATATATATATATATAC
>NW_017803998.1:36891-51664 GCF_001625305.1 Branchiostoma belcheri
GTGTATGCGTATGTGTGTGGGTGGGTGTGTGAAGGCGCATATATGTATGTGTGTGTATATGTTTTTGTATTATATATGTATATATTATATATATATATATATATATAATTTTTATATTTTGAATTTAACCCCTTTTTCTAACTCTTCCAGGCCCTTCCGTTAGACCATTATTATTACTTTTTTTGGTCAGAAATATCAATTAAGGTCCACACACACAAAGATTTGATACACCAAAATGACATTCTTTATTTCTGTTCTTTTAATACATTTTTGTACTTGACGAAGCGGTAATTCGAACCCTGCAGTTCCCTTCAAAAACAATGATACACATGCAGATGTAATCCATCTAAGGCCACAGCAATTTAATTTCTTGGTTCTCGGATTTGCCAGAAAAACTCTGAAGCGACAGGCCAAAAAAATAAAATGAAAACAGGTCTAGGCATTCTATCATAGCACCAAATGCTACAATACGAGCCATGAAGTCAACACAAAAGGCTGGGTTAGTATTTAAACAATGAATTTTCAACTTTTAACCAAACCACTGAATTGAAAGAAACACTGTACCAACTAGGAAGAAATGACTTTTCCTTAACTAATGGGGGCAAAATAAACGTATATCTGAGTTGATTCAGAGCCAGAATCTTTTTCTTTTTCTTTTAATCAGAACAAAAATGAGCAGGCTAATCCGAGAACCAACAAATTAAATTGGTGTGGCTTAATGGAGTCATCGTTGCCTTGTCAGAATGATTCTAAGGTTACATGTAAAGTCTCTGTCACACATTCAGAACCTTCCCCCGACCACCAACCAATCAAGGCTAGGTTGGCTGAAGATCGGGAGAAGTCTGCCGAGATTTAGGCCCTACCTTTTTTTTATACAAATCGAATCTAATTTGAGTTAGATTTGACACCTCCCAAGTACGCCCCGATCACTGCTGACAGCTTTCAATTTCCGAAAATAGTTTCATCAGGTTGGTTAAGAATAGGATACAGAAGTTTTCTTTTACACAGCCAAGATTTCTCGCCTTGTTGTGTTGACGTGCTGACATCTAGCGGCGAGAAGCAGAACTCCAGTCAGAAGCTCTGTTGAAGGTGTCTGATTCTAATAGACACCGAAACGTCAGCACTAATGCTGAGGTCACATTTCCAAAGCGGAACCAAGCCGGGCTCTAAGGATAATGCTTAAACATAAGTGACTAGAATATTGACTTTGAAAAATTTGGGTTCCAAGCCCTAAAACTGCACCGGATGCCTTTATTGACAATGACAATGACAATGACAATGAACTTTATTGCATGTTCACGCCCTACACGGGGGGCCAAATGCACTTAAGTTAAATAACTTGGTAACAATGAATAGAAGAATCCATTGTTCCATTGTTACATTACATGTGTGCTATTTCTCTATCTACAGAATCTAACTACAGGATCTCTTCTCTCTTTTTGAAACATGTATGAACAAATTTACATAGTTTTTCAATTATATCATAGCGCTTGGATTTCATGATATGTTTGAACAATTCTATTTTCGGTAAGTATGCATATTTCTTTTCTAACTGTAAGGAGCTAATAAAGGATTTCCGTATGTCATTATATACCGCACATTCTAAGACAAAGTGTGCTTCATCTTCTATACAGTTATAGTTACATAGAGTGCAAATTCTGCTGTTTGCGGGAGTCTGGTTGTACCTACCGATTTCGATCTGTAATTGGTGATCACTAATCCTTAATTTTGTCATTGCTCGGCGATGACTGAAGTTTTGCACATCTAAATATTGTTCTTTTTCATACGTAAGCTTAATTGTTTTGTAAGTTCTTAACTTATTTCCTTGTTTTCCATTTTTGCTGCATTTGGAGTTTGTTTCTGAGTAGAAATATTGAAGATAATTGTCTTTTAGTCTTTGTTTTAGTTCAGATTGAGCAGATGATGTGTTTCTGTCTTTTTGTAGTAAAAGGTAGGCAAAACCTGACTCCTCGAGTATTCTAGTAATATTTGATAACCAGCATGGTATTTTACATCGGTGCAAGTCTTGCTGCACCAACAGAGCTTCATACAGTAAGTTTTCTTTCGGTATTTCTCTAACTAATCTTTTATAATACGAATAAATTCATGTATATACTTCTATCCACAGCGGGAATCTTCCTAGTTCTGCCCTTGAACCGATATTGCTAGCATTTTTTCTTACACCAAGGATTGATTTGCAGAATTTTAAATGTATTTGTTCTATTGGGGAATTGTCGTTTAATCCAATCTTGCCCCATACTTCAGCACCGTAAGTTAATATGGGGACAATACAGGCATCGAATAATTTACAATAGACTGACACTGATGCATTGCTGTCACCTAGACTAGATTTTATACTGAAGAGGGCTCGTAAGGCCTTTTTATGTAGAGTTTTCATTGCAGTGCTGAAGTTACCGCCAGTTGTAAATTTAATTCCTAAGTAACTGTAGGAGGATACAATTTCAATATTTTGGTTTCCTACGTAAAATTTAAAGTTTGGAAGCAATTGCCCCTTTTTGTTGAAAATCATTATTTTTGTTTTGTTTATATTAATTGATAATTTCCATTTCTTGCAGTACTGGTTTAGATTGTTTATTGATTTTTGTAGGCCATGTTCGCTTGTCGATAACAGCACAAGGTCGTCTGCGTAGAAAAGGCTAGATATTTTGTTTGTGTTCAGTATTGGGGCATCAAAATTTTCAGAATCTGTAGTTAGTTGGTTGGCTAAATCACTCATATATAAGTTGAATAGAGAAGGGCTTAAGACACAGCCTTGTCTTACTCCAATTTCTACTGGGAAACTCTCGCTAAGACCTTTACTCGTCTTGACGCTAGCTGTGGATTGGTTATATAGGTTTTTTAAAACGTCGAAAAATCTTCCTGATATACCTGCTGATAAGAGTTTGAAAAGTAGACCCTCGTGCCAGATAGAGTCAAATGCCTTTGATAAATCTACAAAGCAGGCAAAGAGCTTTTCTCCTGGTTGGGTATGTTTAGAGATTAGGGTCTTTAAAGAAAGATATTGTCAGAGGTTCTGTAATGTTTACGGAATCCTGTCTGGTTTGTTTTTAGGATTTCATTGTCCTCCAGAAACATCGAGAGTCTTTTGTTCAATATTGAGGTGAAGAGTTTTCCTAGGCAGCTTGAAATAGAGATGCCCGGATAGTTATTTGTGTCGTCCTTTTTTCCTGTTTTGTAAATTGGAACAATGAAACTTCTGGACCATTCCGTGGGAAAGGTTCCTGTCGAGAGGACGTTATTGAATAGAGTCATGAGGGGGCGGAGTATGAGAGATTTACCTGATTTCAGCATTTCATTAGTTATCATATCCTGGCCGCTAGCCTTTTTATTTTTAAGTCCTTGAATGGCAGTGTCAATTTCTGATGCTGTAATATCATAGTCTAATGGGCCTTGGGAGTGGTTACGATTTTGAAGTATTTTGAATTTGTTAATAACAGTTGTTTCAAAGTTAGAGTCAAACTCTTGTCTTTGTAATCTAGATTTTTTATGGAGGGCTTTAAAGTGATTTACCCATGTGTCTGCTGGTATGTCCTCTTGGTTTGTGGAATTTGTCTTCTTTAGGTCTTTAAGTAGGTTCCAGAAAGCTGTTGGGTTATTATCTTGTAGTTTTTGGAGCTCCATTAAACAGTCAGTTTCATGTTCCCTTTTCCGTTTTCTGATTAGTTTTTTAAATTCTTTTTTCTTTCTGAAGTAGCTACCTCTTACGAATGGATTCTTGGGGTTGTTTGTTAATAGATATCTTATATTTTTCAACTCTGTACGCGCTTCATAGCAGGTCTTGTCAAACCATTTTTTGTTTCTTTTTAATTCTTTTGACTTCTTTTTGCCTCTTATTTGTAGTGATATCTTTCCTGCTGATACTAGAATGTCTTGAAATTCTCGTACATTTTCGTTAACCTTTTTTGTTGAATGCATTGCATTTTCATCTATAGATAGAAATTTGTTTAGTCTTTGAGAAATTGTTGGGCTTCTGAGGGCTTTTATAAATTTCTCGCTAGAATTAGGGCCCCAGACAAACCGACATGGTAAAGGGTGTAACTTTTCGTCAGTTTTAGCGTTTTCCTGGGAGTGCGCTAAGGCGCGTATGTTTAAAGATACCATACAATGGTCCGAAAACTCAGTCAATTGGTGGACTTTAAAGAAATTAATGTTGTGAAATAGTGAGCTACTAGAGATGGCGTAGTCAACCGTGCTACAGCCGTTAGGTTGGTAGCACGTAAATCTACCATTCAAATCGCCCAGTATTCTTCCGTTTAGTATGTGTAGATCGGTCTGTACACATAAGTCTATGAGGCATTTACCAAAAGAATTAGCTGGGCTTTTGTCGGTAGAATTTTTTGGGATGTCTACGTTGTGGACGGGAGAGAGTGGGTCCAGGTCAAAATCTAGAGTTTCTTCAACACTAAAGTCTTGTAAAGACCCAATTCTACTGTTAAAGTCTCCCCCAAGAATTATATGGCCCTTGGACTTAAAGAGCGCTATGTCCTTCTCTAATACATCAAAAATAGAATCCTCCGCTGCTTTGTGGACGGCGGAATATACAGGACTAATGTAGACATTACATATAAATACATCTGTAGATAAACCTAACAAATCTTTTGACACGCGAACCCAGAGTAAATCTTTGCAATCAGAAGTTCCACGCTCTCTTTGAACGAATTTTGAGAGATCATTTTTGAAGTAAAAAATTATTCCTCCTGAATTTCTTCTAGCTTTCTTTCTTTTTTGTCGTAGAGATGAAAAATGTTGGTAATTCGGAATGTCAACTTCTGAAGATTCATTACTCCAGGTTTCAATGAGAGAGAAGAGATCTAGTTTTTCCAAACTACTTCTAAAGCTACGATCTTCAAGTTTCTTTCCTAATCCGTGAACATTCCAAAACCCTATGTTCAACGTGTTCACCGGTTTCATAAGTTCTCTTTCTTAATACGATAATGACGATCGACATGGTCCCTACTTTTACGATAATGTTACATATAAGTTGTATTTGTGCAATATAGTTGCATAAACTTAAGAAAAAAACACCTAAATAATGTTAAATATAAGTTGAACTTGTGCAATATAGTTGCATAAACTTAAAAACTACCAGCATTTCCTGCTGGTATCTATCATTACTTGAGCTTGCGTGTTATCTTTACCATAACATATTATTGTTTGATACCATACAAGTTTAAGGATATACGATTTGTGTTACCACCCTCTGAAGTTGTAGCGCCAGTCAGGGAACTCCTCCAGCTGCCTCTGCATGCGCCAGTCTCTGCTGTGCGAGCGCCAGTCTGCTTCGTATGTGTGCCAGTCTGCTTCGTATGTGTGCCAGTCTGCGTTGTACCTGCGACAGTCTGCGTCGTATGCGCGCCAGTCTGCGTTGTGTCGATTCCAGTTTGAGGCTCTTTGGTCACGTGGAAGCCAGTCCAGGTTGTGCGAGTGCCAGTCTTGGCGTTGCTCTCCCTCCGGGACCCTGTATGGACTTGGTCGGTCTCGAGGGCACCAAGAGCGCTGGTCTGGGTTGGTCCAGTCACGAGGGCGCGATCCTACGTTTAGTTCGTTACGAGCGAAATAGTTCGGGTTCGGCTCGTCGTGAGGGCGTCGGTCTCGAGCGAACGAGTTCGGGTTCGGCTCGTCGTGAGGGCGTCGGTCTCGAGCGAACGAGTTCGGGTTCGGCTCTTCGCGAGGGCGTCGGTCACGAGCGAACGAGTTCGGGTTCGGCTCTTCGCGAGGGCGTCGGTCACGAGCGAACGAGTTTGGGTTCGGCTCGTCGCGAGGGCTTCGGTCTTTATTTATTAAGAATCAGTGTTCCAGGACCCACTCTCCGACCGCCAGGAGGGACGGGAAGATTTCCTCGGCCGTGGACAGGATCTGGTCGGGCGGCAGGAGGAAGACGTACCGCCCGGTGTCGCGCAGCTCCACGATGTACGAGTACTTGATCCCCGCCTTGTCGTAGGTCCAGTCTTTGTTAGGTAGTTACTAGTTTGTTTGTTAGTTTAAGGTATGAGTGATTTTGAATTTTGGGACCGCTCCAGGGATGTCGAATTCGGAAGATTCGAGGACGAATCTTGAAAAGAAAAGGGGGAGTAGTGTAACAGTTGGGGGTTTATAGGCGCTACCAACTGACCTAGCCAAGGGGTCTAGACCTTTTAGCTCACTCAGTTAGAGCGTCTGCCTGTGGCCCGGGAGCCGTGAGTTCGAATCCGGCCCGGGACCAAGGGGTTTTTATCTGTTTCTACTGTCTCCTCCTGGTTTCTTACAACAGCATGTGGGGTCGTGTGGCGTAAACGGTAGCGTCTTCAGCTCAGGACCAAGAGGTCCCGAGTTCGAATCCTACCCATCTCAGCGATCTTGTGCCCTTGGGAAAGGCACTTTAAACGACTTTGCTCAAAAAGACGAAAATGTAGAAATTAATTGAAATGAATTTGAAGACTAGATTATTCGCCAAACCATACTCGGTGTCATTTATTCAACCTTCAAAACCACGTAGATTTCATAATGAAAGCAAGTTTTTTTTTTACCAAAGTTCTTTTTTATATGCACGCTCGCATAAGTTTATGGGTTCCCGGAGGATGCCATCCATATAATTAGAAAACATTGCCTTACCATGATTACACGGAGGTACATGCAGTTTACACCTGACCTGTGCGGCAGCGTCCCCTGGCGGTCTGTTCTGGGAGTACTCCCACGGAGCTATCCACACCTGTGAGTAGGAATGAACGTCGAGGTATGCCCGAATGACCCGCCTGTGCGCCCAGATTTCCCGCGTCTCCTGCTCGGACAACGGCGCCGTGCCGTGGTACAGCAGACTGCAGGGGTCGTGACTGGACCCGTCCTCTGGGGGAGAAAATGACAACAAATGGTGAAAAAAAAAACGGACACACACATATACAAACACATATGCGCTCGCGCGCACACACACACACACACACACACACATGCACACACACAAACACACATACAAACACACATGCACACACACACACGCGCGCGCACACACACACAAACACACCCATACACACATGCACACACACACACATACACACACATACACACACACAGATGCACACACACACACACATACATACAAACACACATGCACACCCACACGCGCGCGCGCGAACACACACACACACATGCACACACACACACACACACACACACACACACACACACACACCACACACACACCACACACCCCACACATGCACACATCACACGCACGCACATACACACAAACACACCACACACACACATACACCACACACACAATTGTTAACTCAAACACTATACGACATACGAGTCAGACACAATAATTTGCCTACAAAGTTTTGAAGGCCCGCGTAAATAGAAACGCCATACCATAATAAAACAAAGGATATAGAATTTTCTTCTTACACAACCAGTAAGGTTCTTACCTGCTTACGTTTCGATGTCTATCAGACACCTTCCTCAGAGCTTCTGACTGGAGCTCTGCAACTCGCCGCTGGTTGTGTAAGAAGAAATACAAATTTATGCCGGACACGATGTTCGACTCCAGCTCGCTAGGCTCATATTTCGTAGAAACGCGGGGATTCCTTATTTGGAATCTGTAAGTGGCGCTGAGCCCGACGAACTGACCAATCAGAGTCCGTAATAACCATGTGCTCCATCAGGCGGGCTAGTGCTCGGTTTGATGGCTTCCAAAACATTGTGTCCAAAATACAGCAGAAGGCCGCAGGTCATTTGCTTGGATATCTGATGAAAATGTTTCCCCTCCCACCCTACCCCAGGACCTCTCCGCCATCGTTCTATACCTCTCCTATTATATTTGTATGTTCGGTGATTCAAATCACGCATTCTTACCAATCGCTTGATTATGGACAGGACACATTCGTTGTACGATGCGGTGTTACCATTATATATGAATATATGGAGCTACAGTGTGATTGCCTTCCGTACATGCGTTTTCACTTTACAATAATTTTGACACTGCATGGGCACTGTGTGCTCCTATAGAGGCCCGTCTTAAATATTGTCAAATTCCTGAACGCTCGTGGGCTTGGAGCGGTCAGTGTTTGTTCAATTCGATATAGATTTGATGGCTCCACCATCTAATGTACAAACAGCGAGGTATGGGCTGACACTCAAATTCTTTAGTCCCTGGCCAGTTCCGGGGGCGCAAGGGGTCAATGTATTCGCGCAAACTTTGAAAGGGTGTAACGCTTATGTCTTTCCGCCTTTCTCAATGATAGAGTCAGTTGTCAAATTCTTAATGGAAGAGAAAGCGAGAGTGACGATTGTTGTTCCTGATTTCAACCCCATGAAATACTAGTGGCCAATATTGTCGGACAAGGCATCCAGGACTCTCAAGGTGGCACAAGCAGGACAACAAGTGTTCTTACCCAAAATCATCAAGGTGTGCCACTATATTGTGCAGCAGATTGAGACAGAGAAGTCCCCCATAAAACTTTTCATAAGGGCTAGAGATCAGGCTATTTTCAAAGCCGTTTTCCTTGCGGGAGACAGGGTAGGAGACCTCTTGCGGACTAGGACTAATCAGGTGTATAGGCTCGCGTCAGGGGCCCTTTTGTTTAATTAATTAATTAATTTTTTTATTAAGTTTTACCACGTACAATATGCACTGTGGATGGCATGGTGAAACAGGTGTTTCTGACATGAAACGCCTTTTTAAAGCCGCCATACCAATCATGTGTGGGGAAAAACGATGAGGGACGGCAGAATGTGTTCGCGCTAGAGAAAACAGGGGATACGGCTTCATGCCTAGTAGAAGCTATAGATTTTTATGTTGACATGGTTGAGTACTTATCTGTAAACTTGGGCGGTGCTTTGCTGTTAAAGGAGTACTAACCTCCAGAAAGGGGTGCTATATTTCGACAGGCATTTATTTTTTGAAGTGAAAAATGCATATTATTTTACAGTATATAATTAAATGCCCATTTTGCGAGCAAGCCTTAAAACGCATCGAATCCAGGACAAACTCTCCAAATACCCTCAAAACTATCCCAGAATACACCACGCTACCCCATTAGTGCCTATGTTTTAAACAAAAAGTTACGTTACAGACCTCATTTCGGGGGCGATAAGAAAAATTCGTACCGTTTTGTGTTCTTTGGTATCTTACCAACCATTGCCCTTCTTGGTGTCCTTATCGCCCCTCATTTATGCCGCAAATATTGATGATGAAAAAAACGGCGTAATCTAGTTATCTTTTTCATAAGTGGTGTAATCTAATTATCTGTTCAAGTTATACTTACATGCAAATGAGTTGAGAAACTCAAAACACACAGGATGAAACTGGCGCCCACTGTATTCGACATCATGATATTATAATATCCAAGCCACAGGTCAAGCAAAGTAAAGCAAGTAATTTCTCAATAATCAGCTTGTTAGTGTGCTTGTCTCCTACCATTTTCGCCAAAAAATGTTTATGTTGACCTGAAGTGTATGAGTATTGCGTAAGCCAGAGTTCCCGGATGTATCAATTGTGGTTCAGCATGGGGGAAAATGATATTAATATCACTTTACAAACATGCGCCGCGCAACTTGTACAAGCGAAATTATGTAAAAAGTCGGCTAGTTATGTATTCATTGCAGCATGATGTATCGGAAAATAGCACTTCGTTCTGGAGGTTAGTACTCCTTTAAGGGCCACGTCAAAGCAAGGTCAGGTGCTAGAGAACCAACCCACTACTTCAGCGGTCGATGAGTCCTTTAAAAGATACCTAGAGAAGTGTGACATCTACAAGGGGGAAAGATTACATGGCTCCCGGGCGGGATGTGCTATTTCCCTACATATGGCAGGGGCTAGTGAAGAAGATTATATGAAAATAGCTAAATACGTGAAGCCAGGTGGACCAGCATCAAAGTTGGCCACAGAACAGGTGTCAAAAGCAGTACAGGAGTGCATGGCGCAAGATAACTTGGTAGGAATAGAGCTCGCGTTCTAATGGGCAAAACAAAATAAGGACGGGAAGAAGGAGGATGAAAACATGTAAGGTTTTAATAAGAAACACATTTAGATAAGGAAGGGGAAAGAAAATGAAGTATGAAAGGTAGGTGATGTAGCTTGAACACTCTTGACATAATATGTTGGAGTTTATTATGGGAATGTGTTGCGAATAAAGAGGAACTGAAGATTAACGGCTTGTCTTTGTTTTCATTCATTGAAAGCTTTGTGAGAAGAAAAAAAAATAAGACCAACGAACTAGGGATAAGTAAGAGGATGAGATAGGAAGATGAAAGAGGGAGGAGACAGGAAAAGAAAGAGCATGGAGTATTTACAAGGACGACAATAAGAATGTGGGGCGCGACGAAGGCGCGGACCCCATAACTCATAGGGATGATCCAATGAGTGCGCAGTGGGGATAGGTTACTATCGAAGGACGTAGTCATTTTTAATTGGACGAAGGAAGTCATTTGTCGTCTCCCTATATTATTTGTATGCTCCCTATAATGCTTTAAACGCAAGAGTTATATACAAAATTAGTACCAGGTATATTGTAGAATGTAGTATAACATTGTACCCATATCATTGTATTTTCTTTCTTCATACAAGTTGTTTGTATTTGCAATTACCCCTTGCAATAAACTTTCACTATAAACCCAGTCTAACATGGCCCCTGATCGGCCGGTGTGTCGTGGCCTTCCCTGTCAAAAATGTGCGTCGTGATCATGACTACATTTTTTTTATTATTTAACAGTTGGTGAATACAGCAAGGATGCTGCCAAGATCTACTCCGCTAACCTATGTAGTGGAGTAGTGCTGTGTTGCTTGAGGAGATGGATGTCATCAGACGGTGCAACCTTCCTTGGGCGTTTCGACCCTCAACCGTGACGCCCTCGAGTTGTTGGGTCCAGCAGTGGCGGCCAACTCACTGCACATCCTCTCCGGCAGGCTTCCAGCAACTTTCTTCTCTTCTACTCCATAACCAGCAGGATGACCTCTCTGCCGCCTCACCCAGCTTGCGAACTGCGACCTTTCTCTCCTTCCCTTTCACACCTATGGCGGTGAACAGCTTCCATACTGACTGGGCCGGAAAGCCCCTGCAACCCACTTCTACAGGAAACAGCCACGCCTGCCATCCTTTACTTCTGCACTCATCTATGAGCTCCTGATACTTGTTCTTCTTCCTCTCGTACGCCTCTTCACACCTTTCTTCCCAGGGGACAGTTAGCTCGACGAGGACTAACTTCTTCTCAGCTTCTGCCCACAGCACTGCGTCTGGTCGTAGCTTTGTCTGAACTACTTTGGGGAACTGCAACTTCCTCCCCAAGTCGACTCTGAGCTCCCATGTCTTTTGCCTTCTCCAGAATGTTGCCTACTTCTCTAGATCTGCCTGTGGTCGTTCTCCTCTCCCCCTCTCTTACAAAGGCGATTGTTGACCCCGGCCTCGTGCTTCCCTGTCTCTTTCTCTTCCTGGCTTCTTCTAGGGAGCATGCTAACACGGTCAACACCTTGTCGTGGCGCCAGCGATACCGACCCTGGGCAAGAGCCGTTTTGCATGAAGACAGTATATGGGCCATGGTGCCTCTCTCCCCACAGAGTTTACATGCTGGGTCTTCTCTTAGCCCCCATCTGTATAGGTTGGATGGTGAAGGTAAGGTGTCGTAAACTGATCTTAGCATGAAGGATATGCGATAAGGTTCGAGATTCCACAGATCTGCCCATGAGATTTTCTTGCTGGGAAGGTTCCACTTTGTCCACGCACCCTGTGTTGCCATCTGGGTTGCCTTCGCTATCCGCTTTTCTTCCTCTAGCTTCCTAACTTCCTCCTGAACTAGAGACCTTCTCTCCTCTCTGTTTGCCTTTCCCCACTGTTGGAAGTGGGTGGAACCTAAGCCCTGTCTTCCGATGTTGGTAATTCCGATAATGTCTCGCAACACCAGCATTCCCTCTGCTTGGTCTACCAGTGAGTCAGCTTTGAACCTCCGACCTGCTCTGGTTGTGACTCCGGCATCTCTAACTTTCTGGTCGTGAGAGTCCCTATACAGCATGACAGTTCTGCATTTGGCTACTTTGTACTCCTCCTCCACTGACGACAGCGGGAGCTGCATCTGCCCTGCCTTTGTATACAGCCCTATCGCGGTGAAGCTTGGCGGCACTCCTAACCACCGCCTCAGATGCTTGTTGATTTTCCTCTCGATCTCTGCAACAGACGTTAGTGGCATCTCGTAAACAGTTAACAGCCACATCAATCTCGGCAACAACCCATTCTGGTACAGCCACGCTTTAAACTTCCCTGGGAGGCCTGATTTCTCTATTCTCCTTAGCCACTCCTGGGTCTGTTCCACTGTACTGTGGACATTTCTCTTGTCTGTAAGTGTTTCATCGTACCACTTGCCCAGGCACTTAATTGGGTTGCCTTGTATTGATGGGATGGGGTCTCCCTGCACGTATAACTTGAATCTTCCTGAGATCTTCCCTTTCCTTATCACCATGCATCTAGACTTCTTAGGTTTGAACTTCATCCTTCCCCACGTTGCCGTGCGATCCAACTCTGCCAGCATCCACCTCGCTTCTATGTGGGAGATTGTTGTTAGGGTGATGTCGTCCATAAACCCTCTCAACGGTGGCTGTCTCGCCCCTGACTTCATCCTGGGGCCCTTCGCCTTAGTTGCTGCTGCATCAAGGAGCAGGTTCATCCCCATTATGAACAGGATAGGTGAGATGGTACACCCTGTCACAATTCCCTTCTCTAACTTCTGCCACTGCGTTGTGAAGCTGGCCGTCTTGAACCGCAGCTGGATTCCCCCAAAGTAACTGTTGATCATACTCTTCACTCTTGGGGGGACATGGTAGTGATCCATCGCTACCTGGATGAGCGCGTGTGGGATGGAGCCATACGCATTGGCCAAATCCAGCCACACCACTGTCAGGTCCCCCTTGCTTACTTTGGCCTCCCTGATCATCTGGCTGAGTACCCCTGTGTGTTCCAAACATCCTGAGAAGCCGGGGATTCCCCCTTTCTGCACAGAGGTGTCGATGTACTTGTTTTTCGTCACATATGCCACCATTCTTCTAGCCAGTATGGAGAAGTAGATCTTGCACTCTACACTCAGCAGTGAGATTGTTCTAAACTGATTTATGGTTGATGAGTTCTCCTCTTTTGGTACCAGGCAACCTTCCGCCTTTTTCCAACACTCAGGGATGGTCCCCTTCACCCAGATTCTCCGGAGCAGCCTCCACAACCGCCGCAAGAGCAAGGGGCATTTCTTATACACCTTGTAGGGGATCCCGCTCGGACCGGGGGCTGACCCTGCTCTGGCCTTTCTTACTACTTCCTGGATCTCTTTCCACGACGGTTCACTAGTGTCTAGCTGAAACTCTGGTTCTTCCACAGTCACTAGACCAGAAATTGCCTCCAAGGGCTGTTGTCTTAACTCATCGTTGTGCGTCTCCCTCAGGAACTCCTCAACTTCTTCCTTGGAGCTTGTTAACCTCCCTGACTTGGCTTCTCCCAACAGCGATCTTGTAAACCTGAATGGGTCCCTCACGAACTGGGCCCTCTTGTTTGTTCTGTCCTTCCTCCGTTTTCTTAAGCTCTCTGCCTTACGTAGATTACACAAGCGGCTTCGGATTTGGTTTGTCAGCTGTTTAATTCCTTCCTTCTCATCCTCCTTGCTCTTCTTATACCGCTTTTTTAGCGCTTTTATCTCTTTCCTCATCAGCTTCTTAATCTCTCTCTCCCTTCTGTTGGGCTGTTTTGTGCTGCAGGGGCTCTTCTTTCTTTCTTCTATCCCGAATCTCTCTCGAGCAATGTTGTACGTTATCGTTGACAAGGACTTGACTTTGTGCTCTACTGCTCCAGCTAAGGTTGCTTCCAGCACCTTGTCTAGATCTTGGTCAAGCTGGTTCCACGCTTTCAATTCACTCATCTTGGGCCACTTAATCTTCTCTCTCGTTGGGTGGTTTTGGTTCTCTAAGTTTGTGGCCTCACTGCTACTTTGTTGCTGGTTTTCTGCACTGCTTTGAGTCGGACACCTCCTGTGTTCTTGAGGCGCCTCTGGTGCCTGGAAGTCCCTAGAACTGTGGGTTTCCTCCTGTCTGGAGTCCTCCTGCGTCTCAGATACTATGTCTGTGCGCTGCACCTTTAGCACCTCTTTCCCACACTTGGTCTTCGCTAGGTGAATCTTTAGCCCCTTGTTGTTCTTGCATACTTTCCCGCAGTGGCACTTCGCTTCCGGTACAGTACTCTCTCCTGTTAACGTTGTTTGCGTCATCCTTCTCATCGTCCGTACTTCAGTCCGAGTCATCACCGTGTTGTCCGCTCCAACGAGTCCCTCATCCTCCCCCCCTCTCGGGTGACTCTGGGGGTATTGCTCTGTAAGTCGTGCTGCAGTAAGGTTTGGTTGCCCTCGCTCCTCCGGTGCGAGTGCTGCGCGTGCAGGGATACTACCCCTACACACCCAAGGCCAGACTTTCCTGGTGGTCATCTGTCTCTCCAGCGTCACCGATCTTCCCCGGTTGCCATCCATACTTTCCTGGAAGTCACTGGTTGCCCAGACGTTAACAGTTGGTGAATACAGCAAGGATGCTGCCTTAATCTACTCCACTCACCTATGTAGTGGAGTAGTGCTGTGTTGCTTGAGGAGATGGATGTCATCAGACGGTGCAACCTTCCTTGGGCGTTTCGACCCTCAACCGTGACGCCCTCGAGTTGTTGGGTCCAGCAGTGGCGGCCAACTCACTGCACATCCTTTCCGCCAGGCTTCCAGCAACTTTCTTCTCTTCTACTCCATAACCAGCAGGACGACCTCTCTGCCG